>NC_139682.1:18693282-18953128 GCF_964106915.1 Podarcis gaigeae | reverse complement strand
CTTACCCTGTGAGAAACTGTAATTCTTGTGTTGATACCAATGGAATGACATTTCTCAGATTTTTTTCCCCGAGATCTCATAAACATACAGTGGTATCTTGGTTCTCGAATTCAATCCGTTCTGATAGTCCTTTTGCCTTCCAAAACATTCGAAAACCAAGGCGCAGCTTCTGACTGGCGCAGCTTCTGAACCAGAGCAGTGCATGGAAACGTCATTTACCTTCCCATCGGAGCGGTACTTGCACTTTGACATGCTTTTGAACTGCTAGGTTGGCAGCAGCTGGGACCAAACAACGGGAGCTCACCCCATCATAGGGATTTGAAGCGGGATTCGATTGGCAAGCCCTAGGCTCTGTGGTTTATAACACAGCACCACCCGCTTCCCACAACAGTACTATCTTTCAAAATTCGCAATTATCTGAATTTTGCAATGCAGTTTTCCAACCAAAGTTCAGAAAAATGCATATTTTAGAGGAGAATGTGCATAAAAATAGTTAACAGTACATTAGGAGAAACGGGTTGCAAAAATGTGTGCTTTAGTCCAAACTGCATATAAAAATTGTATTCAAATTTGCATGTAATTGCTGCAAAACATGGATAACTGAATTTAAGATTGGGAAAATGAGACATCGGGAGACCTAAATTTGTCAGATCCTTGCATCCCTAGCTGAGGCTATTGTCTTCATGACATAGCGACACAGGAAGGAAGATGTATACCACTGGTCTGTCTAACTCAATACTGTCCCAGTATTGACTGGCAGCAGCTCTCCTGGATATCAGACAGGGGTCTCTCCCTGTCCTGCCTTGAGCCAGGGCCTTCTGAATGCAAAGCAGATGTTCTACCACTGAGCTACAGCCCTTCTATGGTTCTGCTTGTGCGTTTTCCAGATGGCACATCTGGATGGATCAACAGTGTCTACAAAATGCTGGGCCATCAGATGGAGCTTTGGACTGCTCTAGCACATTTGTTCTAAGCCCCGAGTGTAGCTGGAGAATGTCTTTGGTTTTTAAAGCTTCCTATCAACAAATCAGGCCAAATAAAAGAGACATCACGAGAGCCTTCTCTGTGTTCAGGATTTCTCCCAGCATTTGGTTGTTTTTACAGCCATAATAAAATCCACATGGATTATTGGAGATGGAGGGAATACATTCCCATTTACTGATCTTTTCGTATGTTTGGTGTAGTCGCACGTGAGTGCGTGTGCTTGCAAGAAGGTCCATAAAAATGAAGAGCCCATAAAATGTTTTCCATTTCCAAAGAAACGTCCTGATGAAATCATGACTTGGCATTAGATCACCTCCTCCTCATGCCCTGCCAGGTAAGCTTGCCCTTTATTTATCATAAAGAGGATTAGTCCTCCTGTTCTTTCAGTTCCCAGAAAGACAGCAATAGTTTTTCGCTGAAATCTAGGGCATTATCAATTGTGTGTGCACAACTTCAGCAGCGAGCCTAGCAAAGCAAATAGCTAACTAGGAATGCCAGGGCGTTTGATTGCCTCTGATCTGCATTTTTAAATTAAATCTGAGCAACCACAGATCACCCACCCACAGAGAAGCAATCACACATCCAAACAACACTGAGCGACAACCGTCATCTGCAAACCTAAATTGAAGCTTGCTGAGGAAGAGCCCTAAAAGAACATCTTCAGGAAATCTGAGTCGGATTTTTAAAAATCCTAAGAAGAATGTAGATGTTCAGTAGAACTTTATAAATATCTCATTAAAATCTACCAACACATTAATGTTAAGTAAATACTGTAAATATATTAAACCAACAGGATAACATCAGGTACCACTTTAAGCAGGAAGGTTTCCCATTTCACAAATTGTGCTTTCACAGGTTTCAAGATGGTTTGCATTACATTAATAGGTTGAGCCAACTATCTTCAAAGACCTGCACGAAAAGGCATACACTATCCTTTTAAAAGATCATCATTGTCAAGGCACAAAAGGGTTTCACCTCTCAACTGCTGCAGTATAATGCAAACCTATACGAAATCTAATAATGTGAACACCGGCTGCATACAAACCACACCATACATTAAAAACATGTATCCCAAAGAATCATGGGATTTGTAGTTTACATCTTGCAGAGCTATAGCTATCGCTCTCAGAGGGTTTGGGGGGGCTGCTTTAAATGTATGATGGAGACACGGCCACCACAAAGACCAAACAGTAATGGTGTGGAAGGACTTCTGCACAGGAGAGGAATACTGGGTATGATGCTGCAAAGGCACGGCTGTTTGTTGAAATGGCCACCTTGTTGTTTGCCATATTCTCTGCCCACTGGTTGATTATCAGGACTGTGTGGTACACAGCTGTCAGAGTTGGGTCAAGAGCCAGGAAGCCAGCACCGAGGGGCAAGCCAAGGAGAGAGTTGCTGGACATGGCAGAAGCGTGTTCATTTGGATGATCCATCCAGGGAGACTGATGGGACTTGATTTATGAATGCTCTGTGGGTTTTTCCAGGGGAGAAAGCTGGTGGTCTTCTTGAAGCCACTCCACCACACTGCCTGCTGCCCACCACTATGTAATTTTAAGAACAGATAATAATAATTGATGATGATGATGATGATAATTTATTTATACCACGCCCATCTGGCTGGGCTTCCCCAGCCACTCTGGGCGGCTTCCAAAAAATATTAAAATACAATAATGCATCAAACTTTAAAAGCTTCCCTAAACAGGGCTGCCTTCAGATGTCTTCTAAAAGTCTGGTAATTGTTGTTCTCTTTGACATCTGGTGGGAGGGCGTTCAACAGGGAGGGTGCCACCACCGAGAAGGCCCTCTGCCTGGTTCCCTTTAACTTGGCTTCTCGCAGCGAGGGAACCTCCAGAAGGCCCTCAGTGCTGGACCTCAGTGTCCGGGTAGAACGATGGGGATGGAGACACTCCTTCACATATACTGGACCGAGGCCATTTAGGGCTTTAAAGGTCAGCACCAACACTTTGAATTGTGCTCGGAAACGTACTGGGTTGTCCTGCCCACCTTTCAAAGTTCATCTGCAGATCTGGCCCACTGGGCCAAAAAGCTTCCCCACCCCTGACCTAGATTGTGGGCCTTGGTTGCTGGGAGTGTGTTGATATACAACTCCACCTTGGGTGAAGGACTGTGGCAGATAGCCTTTTGATCCAGTTCACTTCTATGGTTCTATGTGGGGTTTTTTTTTGCAGTGTTCCAATAGTGAAGAGAAGAACTGCATGCTGGCACTCACACTCGAATCCAGATGTTTCTGTTGGACGCAGTACTATGTTTTTCTTACTGTTTGATCAGGATGTTGCTTGTTGCCTTGGAATTCGAACAGATGTAACTACTCTGGAAAAAGAAAGCCTTCAGCATTTTCACCTTGTTCTTTGCCATATACATTTTCTTCATCTCGGCATCATAATAGCTCCGGGTCTGCCAGCATTTCCATTTCAAGGGCTTGAAGTCAAGTGACAAAACTCATTCTTGGCTTCTGAAGCTGAAACCCATCAGAAAGCTTTTATCCATGCTTCCCCTCTGCCTCCCTTCCAACTTAATTTTGGCTCCATGCAAATGCCTATAAAATGTACCAATTTAAAATGAATGCAGATCTTCTAATTGCATTAGCACAAGAATAAGATGGCCTTGAATAGGGTTCTCGTGTCCAAAACTACTAAAAACTTTACACTAGGAATCTAGGCCTTGAAACTAAGAGCAGAAGGGGTGCTGTTCAGCTAACCTTTACTCAGAACAGATTCGTGGAAGTTAAAGAACATTGACAAAGTTAGGTCCATCAATTTCAACTCTGAGTAAAACACAGGAGGGTGTTAAATTGCTGTAAATCAAACTAGAGGGGGTTTCATATATAGAAAATGAAACATTTTTAAAGTAATTTTTTAAAAAAAAAATCGTATTTTCAGATGATGACTCACGACAGCAGGAATTCACCATGTGAGTTCTTGAACCCGTAATCTACCAACCAATTCCAAAAACTGGAGGATTTTGAGGCGCATTTTGAGGATAATGGGGGAGCATAAATTAGTCAAAAAGTGGGGAATACAAATGTTCAGGTATACAGTGGAGGATGCCTGGTTTGGAAGCAGCATATGTGCAAAGGATCTCAGGGTTGTCATCACACACAAGCTAAGCATCAGTCAGCAGGGTGATGCAGTGGGGAATATGTTATCCTATGTTCTGTATAGTGCCTATACCATAGTATAGGCACTATACAGGCACTACAGGCACTATACCACAAGCATACAGTAAGGTTGGTAGTACAATAGCTTTGTAAACAAGCATCTGGTTTCCCTGTGAATGTATCGGTCCTTAAACACTCTGCACTTCAATCGGGAGAAAGCCGCACTCACAGAGCTCAGGCGATGCTGGATTTCGGCATCAATGTTGGCCCTTGTGGAAAGATAACTGCCTAGGTAGGAGAAATGATCAACATTTTCCAACGTTACACCACTGAGTTGGATTTGTGGCACTGCAGAGGGGTTATTTTGTACTTGTTGGTGCAGCACTTTGGTTTTTTGGATGTTGAGTGATAGGTGTCATGGGCTTTGAAGACACTCGAACTCAGGATGCAAGGGAGAAACGTGCTAAGAGGAAGGCACGCTTAGCAAATCCACACCGTGATCAACTCCTGCCCAGAAACCAATGTACCCACTGTGGAAGGACATGTGGGTCCAGAATTGGCCTCCACAGTCACTTACGGACTCATTGTTAAAACCGTGTCTATGGAAGACAATCTTACTTGGCTACGAGTGATCACCAAAGAAGTTGCCCCTACAGAAATTTAGAAGTAATAGAATGGGAAATTTTAACACATTCCATTCCTGAAATCTCCCTGTTCAAGGCTGTACATGCATGGAAAATAAAGGAACACAATAAAGCCAGCTTGAGCGGATTCCAAAATGTTCCATGACTGAATGATTTTTGTAGCATTCATTGGGGATGTTGACAATGTTCAAGAACCATTTGTCTAACTTTTACTAGCGTGGTGCATTCATATGCTGGGCTGAATTCCTGCAAAGATATTATATTACATGCACAACAGACTCTTTGGAAGAGCAGATTTGTTGCACGATTTATCTGCTTGGCCAAACAGTCCCAATGTGGACTGTTGTGCTGGTGCAATCTAGACAAGAAAAACTCAGTTTGCCTTTTCTGTTGTTTGTGTCCTTCCTAATGGACAATCAACCAATGATCTTTGGCAGGTGGGTAAAATCAGACGATTCCTGTCTTTCCTGTCTTTCATTTGCATAGTTCAAAGAATTTGAAAGCAAGTAAGTAGTGCAAGCACATCCATTTAGAGGGTGGTTGGTTCTACTTTTTCTTGAACAAGATTACTTTCCAAAGGAAAACCAAACATGCCCTTCTTACACACACACACACACACACACACACACACACACACACCCCAAAACGCTTTTGCTTAAACCTGTAACTGGTGACAGCAGTGGCTAGAGATATGGGCCAGTCAAATCTTCTTTCAGTTCTGCACCAAAACAAAACTTTTTGCTTAGAATTGTCATTCTTTGCCCTCTCACTTTTTACATCTCATCTACATGGTGACATTAGTATTCCTCCTGTCTTTTTCAGAACCTAATCTATGGTGTGTTTAGGGCTGTGTGTGTGTGTATTGCACACAATTACACCACTCTGGCCAGTGTGGGCTTCCCACAGGCATCAGGTTGGCAACTATAAGAAGAGGATGCTGGACTAGATGGGCCATTGGCCATAATGTACTTAATGCGCTATTCACGCTTTTCAAGTCTCCTAAATTATGGTGATTAGTTAGTCATAGGGAATATATATTGCATTATGTTCAAGCGTTGGGTGGGCTCTCCATTTTAATTCCCCTTCAAGCTAATTGCAGAAAAGCAATGCTTGGGGCGGGACGCAGGTGGCGCTGTGGGTTAAACCACAGAGCCTAGGGCTTGCCAATCAGAAGGTCGGCGGTTTGAATCCCCGTGACGGGGTGAGCTCCCATTGCTTGGTCCCTGCTCCTGCCAACCTAGCAGTTAGAATGCATGTCAAGTGCAAGTAGATAAATACGTAAATCTGGCAGGAAGGTAAATGGCGTTTCCATGCACTGCTCTGGTTCGCCAGAAGTGGCTTAGTCATGCTGGCCACATGACCCGGAAGCTGTACGCTGGCTCCCTTGGCCAATAAAACGAGATGAGCGCCGCAACCCCAGAGTCGGCCATGACTGAACCTAGGGGGTCCCTTTACCTTTATCTTTAATGCCTGGGGCATGCTAAAGTGTTTTAGTATGCAACAAAACTGTGTCCCAAATTATTATTTTACTCCATGCAAGTTAATGGGTGCTGTTGAGAATCGTACGTTCTCTTTACCAGAAGCGTTTGGATCCTTTCATTTGCATAGCCTAATCCTGGGTTCTGTGTTTTGATTGCATTAGAGTCTGATGTAACTTTGGGAGCTAATGCAGATGCTGGAGCCTGAAAGAGTGGTGGCTGTGTGAGGCAGGACCAGTGGCAAATGTGAGGACGTCTGCCAAATGAGGGCCCTCTGATGGCATCAGTGAACCCACCCTAGTGAACTTAGCAGCAGAAATAGCACCATGATCTGCTGTAAAACACCCTTCATTAAAAGTACCTGAGAGAACATCGCACCAGGGAAGCCAATTCAAAATGGCAGCTTCACCATGGCATCCCACTGCTGCTCATTAAAAGCACGGCAGGTATAATCAGTATAAGCGTTGGAACAAGTGGTCCCTGCCAAGGATGGAGAATCACCAAAAAGAGGGAATGTATCACTGAACAATAGGAAGAAAAAGGATACAGATCTGCACAAAGTCTGCATGGGCTGATTCATATGTATAGATGCAAATTTAGAAATAAGGAGTGTAATTTAGATAGAAATATAATGCAGCCCACCAGAATAGGGAAGACTATGAACAGGTGACCTGTGTGTGCCTGCCAAGTCTGCTGTCTGGGTGTTCACTGCTGATAGGCAACTTCAAGACCCCTCCATCTTTTCCTATCTCTAATCTGAACTTGGACCAAACAGTCATTCAAATAGGGGATGTCTTCAGATAGCAGGCTGCCCTCCGACAGCCATTTTCTCTATAAAGTAGGACACACAGCTGCCCTACACAGACGTGGGGCCCCAATAGCTGCTCACCATTGCCATTGTGACCACAAGGCTTATAGCAAGCTTATGGGAGAGGCAAGCATTGAACTAGGGATGTCCTGGCTCACACTTTTAACTGCCCCACAAAGATTCTCAGATGTAATATTAGGACTACATTCCCACACCTAGTAGGAAAGCCTAGTAGAGCAGTTCATGCACCAAAAGTTAAAAACAAAAGAATGCCATACGACTTTATTCCAAAATTGTGCTGTGCTTCTGCTAAATTCATTGAGTGAAAAGCAGATAACAATACGTTTTGGATGAGAATTCAGATTCTTTCTCTATCCTCCTAAATGGAAATGTTCAGATAAAGGAAGAACTTTGATTTTATTCGGGAACTTTGCTTCCCCTCTCACATGCATTTATGAGCTGTGGAGGAGACGTTCCTGTCCGGGCGTTGCATGATAATTTAATTGCTGTTTCCTCCATACAGCTATAAATTATACCACAAATGCAGACGCTCTCAATATTCGGGGACTCCAGCTATGTGTCCAGCTGTAACATGACCTATTTCCACAGCAGGGTTGCCAAATATGTTTTATGGAGATCACAGCGGAATGTTAAATCTGCTTTGCTTGAAATTGGCCTAGACATAAAGGAACACAAAACCACTCAGAGTTTCCTGTACTCATTATGTCTTTAGCCCACCGTTTCTCCAAGGAGCTCAGGGAAGTGGACAAGGTTCTTTCTCGCTGCTCATTTTATTTTCACAACAAACCTCTGAGGTGTGTTAGATTGAGAAATATATGGGTGTCCACACAAACGCTTCCATGCTTTGAAAGAACATGCTGGGAGTGATCATGATTTCACACAGCCTAACCCTATCTGCCAACATCACTGCATGCTCTGATCTCACCTACCACCACTGTGCATGGACTGGCCCCCTCACCATGTGCCTCCATCATGCATTGTCAGGGATCGTGCTGAGGAGAGCTGCAATGAGGAAGAATGGTGGGTGCCACCACCTGCCCCTGACCCTGAATCTTCCTAGGAGCAGGAGGGCAGTATAGATTTAGAACAGTGGTTTACAGAGGGGCATAGTTCAGAAGAGAAAAGCTGGGAAATCCTGAAGAGCGGCTAGGAGAAGAGACACTGGGAGAGAGAGGGTTAACAGATTCACAGTCATTGTATAGCATCCCCCTTCACCACTCTCCACATTCTAGGAGAGCTGAGAAAGTTGCTGAACAGAAAGCGCAGCAACTACAAGCTCAGGTTACCAGACATAGGGGTGACGTGTATTGAGAGGGGCGGGGGGAGGGAGCACTGCCATTCTTAGAGGGAGACGTTTGTTATCCCTCGCTGTGAATGAATGAATGAATGAATTTACTTTATTACAGTCGCAGACCAGCATAAGCAAAACATCTAAATAAATAGCATAACAGTATCTCTAAGCGGATAATTATAAAATAAATGGGAGCAAGAACCAAACGTAGATTAAAACATATACAGTGGTACCTTTGGTTACAAACTTAATTCGTTCCGGAGGTCCGTTCTTAACCTGAAACCATTCTTAACCTGAGGTACCACTTTAGCTAATGGGGCCTCCCGCTCCCGCCACGCCGCCGCCACATGATATCTGTTCTCATCCTGGGGCAAAGTTCTTAACCAAAGGTACTACTTCCGGGTTAGCGGAGTCTGTAACCCGAAGTGTTTGTAACCTGAGGTATTTGTAACCCGAGGTACCACTTTACATAAAATACTTGATTAAGCATAGGTAATGGATGAGTAAAAAATGATAAGAAAAATTAAAAGAGATCAGTTAAAAACAGCCATATGGGGTGGGGCTTCGGAAGTGCAGCTCTAACAATAAGGGCCTTCAATTTAGGACTGATTTTTAACATAGAAAATCCTTTGACGAATATCTATCATGCAGCGCAGAATCTGGCGACTAAATATGTTACTTCTGGGCTTTCGTCGTGTAGTAACAGGGAGATGTAGTGTTGTTCTGAACGCCCAGGGAACTTATATAGGATGGGCTGGAGAAACCTGGCTCAAATGTCTATATAATACTGACAATGTGGAAGGGCATGCTCTGTTGTTTCCTGCTGCCCAGAGCCACATGGCCATTCCCTCTCCTCGTATAGTATCTTCCTATAACAGCCTTCCTGAACTGGCCCCTGACAACGGGCCAAAGTGAAAGCCCTTCATTGTTTTGGTATTTCAAGGTTAGCTATGTATGGCATTTGGGAAGTCGAGTATCTTCTGGTTTCGCTAATTAAATTTTTTGGTGATTATTAAGAATTCTAACTGGTAAGAAGACTCCTTTCTCTTTGTTCTGCTTATCTACTGCCAAGGGGGGAGGAAGCCAATTCCTTGAAGCCTGACATGCATTCAGTGGGCACTGGAAGGAGTTCTACAAGCACACAGGGTCTATCTTATACCCTCCAACATTCTGAAGCCCAAATCCGGGACGCCTTCTTCCCGTTTTTTATCTTGAGAGCATGGTGGACATTTTGGTTTCCACGATCTCGCATGATTCCACACCATGTATTCCCTCCCCAAAAAAGAATTTTCTTGGGGGGGGGGTCTTGCACTGCAAAATCAAGTGAGATTGTGACAACCAACACGGCTGCCATTCTTTCACGGAAAAAAAATGGGCTGTCCCAGTTTTTCTGGGACACTGGCAGAAAGTGCCATCTTCACATGGAGGATGCATAGAACTATAAGCATGTTGAGCACACATACACTGGGGGAACATGGCAGCAATAGAGGGCGGCCAAATCTTTTTGCAATTTGGAAAGGTTCCAAAAAAATGGACTGGAATGAGGCAATGTCATGCAAACAAACAAATCTGAATAGTGCTCAAGAAACAGACATGCCTTTGGATTTCATGAAAGTATTTTAGGATGGCATCCGTCTCCCTAGAAATCTGACACAGGAGCAGAGAACTTTTGCAGTGTGTCAGAGGGCTTACGCTGCATCCCCCTCCTCATCTGTGTGTTTCTGCAACCTGTATATTTGTAAAATAAATGCAAACATTACAAAGCACCAGTAAAACTTCCTGGGAAACTCTTTTGAAAGAGAAGAAAACCAGGGTAAGCACTGTGCCTTTGGAGCTTACGGCCACTCAGAGAATTGGAGCGAGTGTAACAATCCAAAACAAGATGAGATAAAAGAAGATAAAATCCATATGCATGAAAATTAACAATCAAACAACTATAGAGGATGATAACAGAACTACCAACCCCAAAGTGGACCGGTAACAAAATAACGAAGAAATCAAGATTGGGTTTTGCCAAGTTTGCAGCTTGCTGGCTGCCAGTCCCAGCCTGCCAATCTCCTAGTTTTATTCCTCCTCCATCTCAAAGATAAAGCCTGTGTAAAAACTCTGCTCACCCAGGCAGGAATGCTATCTCTCTGATCGGAGCTGCACTCCTGAGCATTTGATGATAGTGCCCGGAATTAAGAACCATTGGAATTTTATGTTTCTCTTTGGCATTCCCTTTTGAATAATTGCCTTGAGGCCTCCTTTCTGCCAGTATATTTGCTCCGGCCTTGTTGTATTCTCTTAAGCTGATCTTGCAAAGCTGTGCCAGTTCCCTGGATGCCAGAGAAAATAACATACACCAAGAAGACGAGGCTTCCAGTGGACTCTCAAGCAGGGAAATGTCAAAGCATTGAGAAGATTATGATTAGGAGTTCAAATAGCCAGGAGGGAAGCATAGCATCGTGAGTTACCTAGTTTGTGTCTGCAATCACTATAATTGCTTATCCAATATGGCAGAAAATAGCTACACAGCATCCTAGAAAATAGGACTTGGGTGGTTTGAGAATAACCCATAATGGAAGTCTTTCAGAGCTTTTCAGGATCTTGGTTGTTGCACTGATACACAATACATCTCTCTCCTGGAACCATGTGTTGTGTTCAACCTGTCCAGAGGAGGGCAACCAAAATGGTCAAAGGCCTGGAAACGATGCCTTATGAGGAACAGCTAAGGGAGCTGGGCATGTTTAGCCTGGAGAAGAGGAGGTTAAGGGGTGATATGATAGCCATGTTCAAATATATAAAAGGATGTCACATAGAGGAGGGAGAAAGGTTGTTTTCTGCTGCTCCAGAGAAGCAGACACGGAGCAATGGATCCAAACTACAAGAGAGAAGATTCCACCTAAACATTAGGAAGAACTTCCTGACAGTAAGAGCTGTTCGACAGTGGAATTTGCTGCCAAGGAGTGTGGTGGAGTCTCCTTCTTTGGAGGTCTTTAAGCAGAGGCTTGACAACCATATGTCAGGAGTGCTCTGATGGTGATTCCTGCTTGGCAGGGGGTTAGACTTGATGGCCCTTGTGGTCTCTTCCAACTCTATGATTCTATGAAGTTTCAAATTGAATGTAGTAGTTTAGAACAGGTATTTTATGAACAAGCAAACCTCCATATCCATCCATCAGCTGAACTTAACCTTCTCTAACTGAACAAGGTAACCAACAGTCTTGCTCTTAAGATTCCATGCATCTTAAAGCAACATATATCATCCTGGGGTGTGCGCACAAAAGGAGATTGCAGAATAGAGAGAAATGCAGGACTGTCACATGGAAGATGGAGCAATCTTATTTTCTCGTGCTCCCAAGGGAAGGATCCAAACCAATGGTTTCAAGGTAAAAGAAAGGAGATTCCAACTAAACATCAGGAAGAACTTTCTGGTGGTAAGAGCTGCTTGACAGTGGAATGGACTCCCTAGGGAGGTGAGGGACTCTCCTTCCTTGGAGGTTTTTAAGCAAAGGTTGGATGGCCATCTGTCATGCATGCTTGAGTTGAGATTCCTGCATGGCAGGGGGCTGGATTAGATGACCCCGGGGTCCCTTCCATCACTACAGTGCTATGTTTCCATGGTGCAAATGTGACAATCTTTTATGGTGCTGCACATAGGAGCCAACTCCTAAGGACTGTGGGGGCTTCGACCCCCCACAATAAAATATTTGAGGGGGCCGGGGCCCACAAAATTGATGGGCATTGCCCCTCAAATGGTGTGTGTGTACTGCATCATACGATTGATTATGTGTGCCAGGGCTTACCTAAATTGGAACCCCTGGTGCTGCAAAATTCTTTGTTGCTTTTGCTGCAAAAGATTAGCAAAGCTACTTTGGGGGATTTGTAACCTCAATCAAAGCAGAGGTATTCCCCTCCCTAAATACTCCCCAACAAAGGTTGCTTAGCTGTGCTTTCACAGGGCAATGCTTTGTTTACACAATATTATTGATTACTGATTACCACACACATTTCATTGTGACACATATGCCTTGGGAGCTAGCAACTGTCCTGAAATTATTAGAACCCCAATTTAATTAAAGGCCGGTATCAATTATTGATCTTCAGCCCAAATGGCTTTTTCAACGTATTGAATTGTTGCCTGGAGTGTACATGGTTTCTAATGGACTTATTATTTCTTCTCTTAAGTAGATGATTTCTTTAATTTGGGTTTTTTTATTATTTGCAAAAGTCTGACATGAGAAGATCGGTTTTATTTCTTTTGTACAGTTACTCTGGTATTTACCTAGTCCACAGAACTATTATTTTGTTCTTCTGGCAAGGACCAATATTCCTTCTGCCCTGCATCAGGACAGTCTTTCGTGTCAGATAGTAACATCATGCTTATTCTGCCCTGCCCACACCACCTTCCTGTTGCGACTTAAAAAAACTCAAGACACGTTTTCTTGTAGGAACACAGCAAAGAAGAGGAGGAGGAGGAGGAGGAGGAGGAGTTTGGATTTGATATCCCGCCTTTCACTTCCCTTCAGGAGTCTCAAAGCGGCTAACATTCTCCTTTCCCTTCCTCCCCCACAACAAACACTCTGTGAGGTGAGTGGGGCTGAGAGACTTCAGAGAAGTGTGACTAGCCCAAGGTCACCCAGCAGCTGCATGTGGAGGAGCGGAGACGTGAACCCAGTTCACCAGATTATGAGACTACCGCTCTTAACCACTACACCACACTGGCTCACATATCATGCCTTCCAGCATTTCACATGCTTAGAACATCCCTTTGCCTACACTAAGGCACATGATGAATCCACATCCCTGCCACTGTTATAGGTTTTTGAAGGAAAAGACCATCTGCCTTGACTGAAGAAGGTCCCATGTTCAGTCCCCACAATCTCCAGTTAGGGGTGGATGTGCAATGGGACTTCCTGTCAGGGACTGGGCAGAGGAGGAATGGTGAGACCACCCCCCCAGCCTGAACCTTCCAGCGAAGAGGAAGAAGAAGACAGTTTAGATTTACAAAGGGGTTTGCGGGAGGTCACAGCTCAGAGGCAGATAAGGGGGAAAGTTGGGAGATCATGGGAGAGAGGAGGAGGAGGAGGAAGCAGGGCAACAGCTGATGGACACAGTGTTGTCAGGTGTGCGTGCAGGAGCCAGGCCCTGTGACCAATAGGACCCTGCAGGACTGGGGCCTTCCTAAGTTTGATCTGAAGAGGCAAGGCGCAGCCACACAGGTGAGGCCGATTGGTAACTCACTGCACCTGGTGGCCAGAGCCGGGAAGGGATATAAGGTCAGCATTTTCCCCTTGGCTCTTTGCCACAGCAACACTTTCCCTGCCTTGCTGAGTTTGACTCCTTGAATCCTTGCTTCTTGATCCTCAGACCCCTGACTTTGTGACTCCTCGCTTCTTGATCCTCGGACCCTTGACTCCTTGCTTCTTGATCCTCAGACCCCTGACTTTGTGACTCCATGCTTCCTGACCATCAGACCCTTGGCTTCTTGACTCCCGGCTCTCTGACCCTTGGGCTCTTGGCTTTCTGACTCCTGGCTTCTGGACTTCCGTTCCTGCTCCCGCCCCGCCATCTTGCCCCTGGTCCCGAAGTCCCCAGCCAGGACTTTGATCATCCGTAAACAGGACCGTGACAAGGGTCTTTAGAAAGCATTCCAGACCCACCCACCCCCCAGAACCCACCGAGCCTTGAAAGTAGGAGAGCAAAGAGCTCAAAGACAGAAGGCACGTAGCAGCTCCCGTAGAAGTGACAATGAGGAAATGAGAGAGAGAGGGGAGGGGAGATTTACTCGGGACAATGCCATTATCCAAGAGGCTGGGTTCTATAGCCTCTCTCTGTAATTACTGAATAAAAAAAGATGGTAAGAAACCTACCCTTGTCTTTATACTTTTCCAGGCAATCAGCTAGGAGCTGCTGCCAGCATCCTGACACTTCCCTTTCCTCTCCTCTTCCTGAACGCTCCTAAATCTGTTCTGGGGAAGTTCCACCACCCCTTTGGAGCAGGTTGGGGGCTATGTGGGGAGAGGGAAGGTACATTTTGTTGCGCGAGCACAAATCCTTGCACTAGCAGAAGAATTTTGTTGGATACGACCCAGAAACTTTAAACCAAGCAACCCTACCAGTCATGGATGGTTTGCTCATCTATAGGTAAGGTAAATGCAAAGGACCCCTGGAGGGTTAAGTTCAGTCAAAGGCGACTATGGGGTTGTGGCACTCATCTTGCTTTCAGGCCAAGGGAGCCAGCATTTGTCCACAGACAACTTTCCAGGTCACGTGGCCAGCATGACTAAACCACTGCTCGTGCAATGGGACACTATCACGGAAACCAGAGCACATGGAAACACTGTTTACCTTCCTGCCACAGTGGTACGTATTTATCTACTTGCACTGGAATGCTTTCGAACTGCTAGGTTGGCAGAGGCTGGGACAGACCAAGGAGAGCTCAACCTGTTGCACAGATTTGAACCACTGAGCTTCTGATCAGCAAACCCAAGAGACTCAGTGGTTTAGACCACAACGCCATCCACATCCCTCATCTATAATATAGATAGTGATATAAGAATAGTGACCTACTCTGTATGGGGTTATAGTGGGGAGTGAAATAATGCACGTGCAGAGGTCAGAAACATCTTAATGGAAGAAGAAGAAGAAGAAGAAGAAGAAGAAGAAGAAGAAGAAGAAGAAGAAGAAGAAGAAGAAAGGTAATCAACATTCAGTATAATTAATGATATTTATCATACTAAAATCATAATAAGGTGACTCTTACATAAGAGACAGCTTGATCTAGTAACTGGCAAGTGCAGCTGGGATTGAGCTGGGGTTTCCCATGCAACACTCTTCATTATGTTTATATTTGTGAATACTCTGCAGATTCCAGAAGCATTTCAATATAATAATTCTATTTCCTCTTGGTGATACCATCTAAGCAAAACTTTACTCAACAGTTCCAGGCGGAAGAGAAAATTAGTCTCCACTTATCAAATGACTAACATTAAAACGATCTGGTACTGCTTCTCCAACTCCGTCCAAGTTCTCAGAGGGCTCCATATCTCCCTTGTGTAATTATTTTTAATCAAACAGGTGAATCATAATCAGGAACTGCGCTTGCATTTAGAAAAAGCTGAAATGATTGCCACATTGCCAAGCGGTAGCCTCAGGATCAAATAAGTTACTTTCACAAATCAGCAGTACACCAGTGAAGCTCTGTGTTCTCCCGGTTATGCGCAACATACTACATTTGCAATTAAACATATTAGCACAGAATTAACACACTCAAGCCGAAATAATGATTCATGCCAATATAGCCCTTTAGGGATGGGATGTGGATCAGCAGTAGAAAATCTGCTTTGCATGAAGAAGGTTCCAAGTTCAGTCACTGGCGTCTTCGGGAAGGTCTGGGAGAGACATTGAGACTTAAATCCTGGAGATCGGCTGCCAGTAGACAGAAATGGACCAATAGTATAAGGCAGATTCCTATGTCCCAAGCGGTTCCCAAAGTAAATGGTACAACTCCCGGGGAGGGGGAATTATGTAGGTGGGTGCGAAGAGTCAAGGGGGAAGCTGGGGGATGCTGGAGGTGCAAACGACTGTCAGGCTTTGAAAAGCTGGCATCTCTGGATCAAGTGCATCAATGTTATTGAATTAATTAAACTACATAGTTTTTATTGGATTATGAACAATTGTGAAATTAATTAATCCAGCACGGATTCAATTCCTGGAATAGCTAGGCTAGCTTCCTGTTGAGGTAATGCCTCTCTAAGTAACATAATGTGCCGGAGTACATAATGGGTGGGTACCCCTACTTCAACTGCCTGATAGTTAGGAACCCCAGAATCTTGCAATGCTTAGAGACTGGAGGTAGCGTACAGCAATACATTCTTTGCTGCTGATTTCATGGTGGGTGCTGAGTCCACATTTAAGCATAAGGTTAACTCCTGATTGCAGCTCATGTTCCAGAGCATTACTGGAGTCATTTTCATGACACAAATCATCTCCATGGTGACTGAATAACTAGATTAGTATGCACTTTGCAATCAGCTCGCTCCTATTGTTCGTTCACATCTGCCTAACCCAATTTTGGGCTTTTAATCATCCCTGCTTGTTAAATATTCTCTCTCCTGTGTTCAGCTCTTCCTCTCTGCCAACATTTTACTTTGCTGCAAGCTGCAGACCACACACCTGCACGGTGCTCTGAGACAAGCAGGCAGCCTTAGCATGTCAGGAGGGTCTGGAGTACAGAATGTACGGCATCTTCCATGGTGCCAGGTAGTTCTTCAATTGGACGTGCCTGTTGACAAAAACAACACACTTGGACTATACGCCAAATATTTGTGAAGCACCTGAATGGATTATCTTGTCTAGTCATCATAATTCCTTGAGCTTCCCCTTATGTCTCAGCAACAGCTTCTGCATTCAGTGCAAATGTCTCATCATTCAACTGAGGAGAAGTCTGGGGTTGGGAGCAGCCATAGGAAATTGCCTTTTGCCTTATAACAAATCAGGCCATGTGCCCATCGTACACATGGGTAGGCAAACTAAGGCCTGGGGGCTGGATCCGGCCCAATCGCCTTCTAAATCTGGCCTGCAGACAGTCCGGGAATCAGCTTGTTTTTACCTGAGTAGAATGTGTCCTTTTATTTAAAATACATCTCTGGGTTATTTGTGGGGCCCGCCTGGTGTTTTTACAAGAGTAGAATGTGTGCTTTTATTTAAAATGCATCTCTGGGTTATTTGTGGGGCATAGGAATTCGTTCATTCCCCCCCCCCAAATATATTCGTCATCCCCCAAGGTATGAGGGACAGTGGCCTGGCCCCCTGCTGAAAAAGTATGCTGACCCCTGCCTTAACAGGACCTATATAACTCTTAATCATCAACACCTCTAAGCAGTTTACATGAAAATTAGTTCTGATTTAGTCCTGTCAACACTGAGAGGCAGCATCTCTCCAGGGTTTCAGATAGGAAATTTCCCCTGCCCTCCCTGGAGATACCAGGGATTGAACCTGGAACCTTTCGCTTGCCTCCTGTCTCTACCTCTCCTGCTCCACTGTCTCCCAGGACCAGAAGAGGAGTGAAGAGGGAGAAGCAGAAACAGGATACACGAAGGTGGAGTCTTCATCTGCTTGCCCACAGCTCCTTGGGGGTGGGATACATAAGCCAAGGTTGGAGCAACTGCCTCATGAGGTGCACACCTAGGAGCAGCTGAGAAATAGACAACTTTTAGAAGACATCTGAAGGCAGCCCTGTTTAGGGAAGTTTTTAATGTTTGATGTTGTTGCTTTTTTATTGTTATTGATGTTCTGTTGGGAGCCACCCAGAGTGGCTGGGGAAACCCAGCCAGATGGGCAGGGTATAAATAAATTATTATTATTATTATTATTATTATTATTATTATTATTATTATTATTATTCAGAGTCACCCCGGGCTCACCCTGGGAGAATGATTGAGTGTCACAGCACTGGCATGGAATATGCAGAGCGAGGAATCAGCTCTTTATTGTCAAAAGTACACTTATAAGTTAAGAAAACGGATGTCCTTCAGTTCCGCATTTCCTTGACATCTGTAGGGAGGATGTTCCACAGGGCAGGCACCACCACCAAGAAGGCCCTCTGCCTGGTTCCCTGTAACCTCACTTCTCACAGTGAGGGAACCACCAGAAGGCCCTCGGCGCTGGACCTTAGTGTCCGGCCTGGATGATAGGAGTGGAGACGCTCCTTCAGGTATATTGGGCTGAGGCCATTTAGGGCTTTAAAGGTCAGCACCAACACTTTGAATTGTGCTTGGAAAAGTACTGGGAGCCAATGTAGGTCTTTCAGGACCAGTGTTATATGGTCTCGGCGGCCGCTCCCAGTCACCAGTCTAGCTGCCACATTCTGGATTAGTTGTAGTTTCTGGGTCACCTTCAAAGATTTAACAATCTTCTTGGCTTTTCTAATTGTCTTGAGAAGTGATACTTCAGACTTACGGTAGTTTTGCTGTTTGAGTGGTGCTTGGACCAATACTATTTAGGTTAGCTCATTGGCTATGTGAAATTGCTACGGCTGTTCATTCATAAGTTTTTGTTGTATTTCTCTGTATACCAATAATAAGGAACTTTGCTCACTTGTGTGTCACAAACACACAACGCATTTTGCCTTTAATAAAATCACACCCTTCTCTCTCACACAAACACACACGCGTACACACACACACACACAGAGAGAGAGAGAGAGAGAGAGAGAGAGAGAGAGAGAAGCAGTTCCACTGTTCTTGGTTGTATCCATTATCTTCACATTTTCATCCAGATTTTCCCCACAAAAAAGGTGAAGGACAATCAGCTTAGCCAAGAGTAGGTGGAGATGTGCAATTTGTTCTGGAACAGAATTTTGACATTTTACCCTATTTTTTCTTTTTTCTTTTTTGCTTCAAGGCAGTAAATAAGGCAAAGAAAAAGACCTTTTCATGCAAATGTTTTGCAGAGCTGGAGGCTATGTACATTGGATCATGTCCGCAGCTGGTTTCACTTAGAAACAAGCAAAGTGGCTGAAGCTGAACCAAGAGCCTCTCTGAACCTTTGCCCACACAAAAACAAAACACAGCACAACAGAGGGACCTTTAGGGAGGTCCGCTTAATTTCTGTCCATTATCTTCTTCCCACTCTACATATTTAAACGTCTGGCATGGGCTAAAAGAAAACATGCCAATGCAATGAAAACTCCCATGACACATTTCTTGCTTAGCTTTGCAGTTGGCAACCCAAATCTCTTCTTTCCTTTGGTCAGCTGTTCTAAGAGAAGGCTTGAAAGCTCTGGTACCCCGGCCGTGAAACCACAGGTCTTGTTCCACTGTGCCAGAGTTATCTCCATAGACAAATGGCCCAGAAATAGCAGGGCCCCCAAGTGGGTAGAGTTGTCTGTTTTATGGATGTATTGATGAAACTGCCTTATATTGAACAGGACCATTTCCTCATATGGGTCTCTTCCCATTGTACAGCTGCCCGCAGTCAAATTTCTCTACCCACAATCCCACACAGGCATATCTCCGTTCAGGAAAAAACAGAAGCATTATCCTAACTCAAGGACACATTCCATCAAAGCAAAAGTGCTTTTCTCTTTTAAAGCCATCCAAGTTGGTGGCCATCACTGACTCCTAACTCCATGGTTTCACTATCCCTAAGGTGTGTTTTTTAAAAAGCAGAGACATCTTAAAAAGCAGAGACATTACCTTGCCGACAAAGGTCTGTATGGTTAAAGCTATGGTTTTCCCAGTAGTGATGTATGGAAGTGAGAGCTGGACCATAAAGAAGGCTGATCGCCGAAGAATTGATGCTTTTGAATTATGGTGTTGGAGGAGACTCTTGAGAGTCCCATGGACAGCAAGAAGATCAAACCTATCCATTTGGAAGGAAATCAGCCCTGAGTGCTCATTGGAAGGACAGATCCTGAAGCTGAGGCTCCAATACTTTGGCCACCTCATGAGAAGAGAAGACTCCCTGGAAAAGACCCTGATGTTGGGAAAGATGGTGGGCACAAGGAGAAGGGGACAACAGAGGGCAAGATGGTTGGACAGTGTTCTTGAAGCTACCAGCATGAGTTTCACCAAACTGCAGGAGTCAGTGGAAGACAGGAGTGCCTGGCGTGCTCTAGTCCATGGGGTCACAAAGAGTCGGACACGACTAAACGACTAAACAACAACAACAAGGTGTGTTTGAATTTGTTCTGAATGAAGTACTTTGGATACCATCTTCTCCACACATCTTACAGTGGGGGTTGTGGCCTGGAGAGGGGTATGTGGCTTGTGTCAGTTTTTAATACTGCCCTCCATCAAATGAAATCAGAGCCATTTACGTAAATGAATAAAAGGCCTTCTTTTAAAAACAAAGAACAAAAAACCAAGCCACCCTTGACTGATGAATTTTCAGAACTGGTCAGTCAGCGCCTTTGTTATTTATCTTAAAAGAGAGTCGGAGATAAAGTATATTTTCTTGTTTTCTAGCAGTTTCTTCTCCAGTTTCTGTGACAGCTAGTTTAATGAGAGAACCCAACTGCTCTGTTTCCTGCATGTCAATGCCAGGTCATCTTAGGTTTTAAGCAGCCAACGCTGTCTATGAATCACACTCAGGGTAGCAGCGGAGAGAACAATTTATCCTAGAATGTCCCCTACAACCCAGCCCAATCACCTGGCCTGAACCACGTTTTAATCCCCTAGCAGGTGAAATAAGGCAAATCGGAGACTGAACTTTTAGTCCCTGCTGCAGGTTCAGGAAAGGGCAGTGGTTAAATTTCCTCTCTCCTCTCTAAGACACTGTTGGAATCCAGCTCCCATCAGCCCCAGCCAGCATGACCAATAGTCACAGCTTCAGATGAAAGAATTTATCAGTTTGGGGTCTCTCCATTTTTCATTTTTCCAATCTTAAATTCAGTTCTCCACATGTTGCAGCAATCTGCGATTATTTTTATTTTTAAATTTTCGTGAATATTCATCTGCATCCTTGTGCTAATTTCTCCCAGCAAACACAATTTTGTATGCAGTCTTGAATAATGTACACATTTTTGCAAGCAGTTTTCCTCAACATGATGTGTTTTGTGTATTGTTTTCACTAATATCTTCATGTTGGGCACACTTTTTCCCCAATATATGCATTTTTTGCAAACATTGTTTGCATTGTGAAGTTTGGATAAGTGTGAACTTGTGTGTTTGGTTCTCTGGGATGCGTTCCTGAACATTGCTTTCATTAAGGAAAGGTCAGAGAAAAGGTCCATTCTAATCCAGCATGCTGCCTCCGACAGTGGACAGCCAAATAACTGAGATATTCACCAGCAAGTCCTGATGCAGATAATTATTCCCTACTCCTTGTCCTCACCATCTGGCAATCAGAGCTAGAGTATGTCTAAATATCAATACTGTGTTTATTTTTATTCTTTTAGCTTTTATAACTAGTAACCATTACTGGATCATCATTTTAAAATGATGGCCTACTTTAAGTGTAATTTTGGGTGAGTTCCATGTGACCATATAAACTGGTTCACTACAGGCCTCTAACGATGCTATTGCTAAACATGCTGCGACCTGATTTACTATGTTACCAAATGCAGGAATTGGGGCCGGCCCACACATGAGGCAAGGTGAAGGAACTATCTCGGGTGACAAGATCCATTAGAGTAGCAGATCCGGCCACCAAGGAATGCATTGCCCACTGCTGCAACAGTATTGGCAGCAATGACTACACTACAGCATGTCATCTTTAAACTGAGCTTCACAATTTGATAATTTCCACAAAGTTTCTGTTGCATGCAGAAAGACTTCCTTTTCTGCTCATTTTGAACATCCACACCAACTGGATGGACTCTCCCAGCTGTGCAATGCAATGCTAAACATGTTTACTGCAAAGTAACAGACCCTCCAAGGGTCCCTATTTTCTAGGGACGTCCCTGACTTAGAGAAACCATCCCGGTTTTCTGATTTGATCCTGGAATGTCCCACTTTTCCTTAGGATGTCCCTGTTTTCATTGGAGAAATGTTGGAGGGTATGACCCCAGAGGTCCCAGGCCCTAAGAAAGTTAGATTAGCCTCAACCAGAGCCAGGGCCTTCTTAACACTGGCTCCGGCTTGGTGGAACGCTCTGTCTCATGAGACCAGGGCCCTGCGGGATCTGATTTCTTTCCGCAGGGCCTGTAAGACAGAGTTGTTCCACCTGGCCTTTGGCTTAGAATCAGTTGGATTCCCTCCCCCTCTTTTTTTCCCTTTCTCTTCCTGTGAAGAGGCTGCATCCTAATGTTGTATTTTAATCTTGTTTTTTAAATTGTATTTTAATCAACTTGTTTTTATTATTGGCTGTTAGCCGCCCTGAGCCTGGTCTTGGCTGGGGAGGGCGGGGTATAAATATATTTTTTATTATTATTATTATTATTATTATTATTATTATTATTATTATTATGGAGTTATCCAACCCTGTCTGAAGGCAATCCTCCATAGGCAAAGGTTTTTTAAAAAATATATTTAATGATTTATTATGTTTTTATATATGTTGGAAGGTGCCCAAAGTGGCGAGGGCAACCCAGTAAGATGTGGGGGGGGAATAAACAGTAAAACTATCATGATGGAATGGGACGTCCTTATTTTCATCGGAGGAATGTTGGAGGGCATGAAGTAAGTCCCACTAAACTCAGTGCAGCTTACTCCCTGTTCACTGCAGCAATTCCATGTTTGCAGAAAGATGAGCTTGTGTTTATTCTTGCCCCTCCATTTATAAATTATTGAAGTCTTCAGTCCTCTGTCAATTTTCTTTTTTTCCTCTTTCCCTAAAAAAACCCCCAAAATAAAGTAAATCCCTATGTCTTGAGCTGCAGCTAGACTTGGGGATGATTAAAGTTCATTTAAAAAAAAAAACAGCCTTCTTTTAAAAAAAAGGGTTGTTCTAGCATGAGTTGCAATCATGGATTTGCATTTTCCTCTGTTGAAACGGCTAGTTTGGAGTGACATTTCTTCCTTCACACCTTTCAAGAGAGGGAAAACTGTCTTGTGTGATTTCTGCTTGGAGTGCATATGCCACAGGGCACCATTCCAACCTCTCTCCCCCCCCCCCCATGGCTAAATGTTTAAAAGACGGAGATTCTCTGCTTTATAACACACACAGAGAGAGAGAGAGAACGAACTATGTGAACTGAGAACCCAGTTCATTCATGCATTCCTTCCCAGCATCATTCCATGGCTGGGAGCCAGATACCATTTGACGTCATGGATCTAACCAAGAACTTAATGTACTGGCTATGGGACAAGAGTTTACTACGAAGTGGTGAAGGGGGGGGGGGGGCAGGCCGACATAGCAGCAAGTTGAAGCATACAGAAGACATTAATCGAGAGGGGGCAAACTGAAAATGATGCAAATATAAATTGTACCATAATTTCCCCCCCCCCCCAATTTTTGCTTCTTCTTTTTTTTTGCCCCCTTACCAGATGGGCAGGGTACAAATAATAAATTATTATTATTATTATTATTATTATTATTATTATTATTATTAACACTTAGGAAATTCATACATGCTCAGAAACCATTGTGCTTCTGATTAAGTAGTATAGCTGGAACGGCAGGACAAACAGACAAAAGAATAGCAGCGCTGACTTAAATAGCTTTTGCTGGTCCTCTTTCCTCCTCTCCCCTCCGGTACTTGTTATGTTTACCAAGCTGTTAAAAGAAAGCTCTTTTCAATAAATAAATACAAAACGTCGAAAGTAAATATGCCAAGAGGGTTGCTTGCTTTGAGTAGCGTAGTAAATGCTCCTCCTTGGAGTTAAATATTAAACGCTTCTTGTATAAAAATTCGCTTGGAAATCTAGTACAGGAGGTGAATGAGAAAAGGGAGGCCCTGCAACAGAATGTTGCAGTGCAGGGTGTTCCCTGTTCAGGAGTCCAGTCATTCCATTCCAGCCCCAGCTCCAGTTTTCCACCATCTCCCTCCAACAGTTAGTTAGCAGTCCATGCTCTGAACATGCCCGGTCCCAGCAGAAAGTTTGGTGGGGCAGAGTCATGGAGTCACTTCCAGACTCCAGTGTTATTGTTATTTTACATGGACAAGACTGGGGCAAAGCAGCAGCAAGGTTGAGCTGGAGCAATTGCACCAGCAGATCCACTGTCTCCCATATGGTACTCCTGCTGAGGCACTCACATGGTCCAAACCACATCCCTGGCTCACCCCTCTAAGCAGCAGCAGGGCATTTCTGCTTCCTGATGGAGTGACCTGCCCTCTGCTACTGCCATGCTCTGTTAAGAGGATTCTCCCAAAGCTGCCCCCCCCCAATTTTGGAGGCATGGGGCACAGGGGAGGAGAGGGAGGAAGCCCCACTGCACTAGTAGGAGTCCTTGCATGGGCTTTACCTAGCAGAGCTTCTTCGTTGAATCCTGACCATCATCTTTAAACAGGACTTGGACCAGACTGCCCTTCAAACAGAAAACTCCTTCAAACAGAGGGCTGTTTTCTTACAACCTTCTACATAGTGAAGTGGTCTCCATCAAACGTTCTTTTGGGTGGTCTGCAGCAGCTGCCTAAAATCAGGAGGCACCAGAGATCTGGGGGCACATACACACACATAAAAGCATTGTCTATCTCCCCAGTCAACCAGCACCATCCCAAACTACTTGGGATTAGGGTTAGGGCAGGTGACATCCTTTGTGAAACATGAAAATTGTACATAAAAATAGCCATTAGAAAAACCATGTTGTTGTTGTTGTCCATCTGTCTTGGGAGACAATGTGTGCCTCCAGGCGTGAACTCAAACCGCTGTGCTAACAGCACCAAAGTGACCTTTGTGTGGCGCAAGCCTCAGCAGTGTGTGTGGAGGTCCTGGGCTGCGCAGACAACAAGACCTCCCTTTCATACTTCATGAGGTGATCCAAAGGAAAGCAGAGCAATACATTTGGCACCAGCTGGACTGCAGGAATTGCTGGAAGGAGGCTTATGAAACACCATCCAGCTACCTTAGGGACTCCACTCCGGATTTGTGTAGGGTTTCCTCCTTGGACTTCTCCTGAAGATGTCCTACAAGGCAGTGGAGGTTTAGGATCTTCTCCTAGAGGGGCTACCTTCCTAGGTTGAAGTGCCCCATCTGCCCCTCACTTCCATCTACAGCACATGCAGAGACCTCCTTATTGACTGTTGGACCCATTATTGGTCTTGTCTGCTCAATCTGTCAAAGCCTGTCTTCAAATGTAGGGGAAAGTCCCTAACTCACCAAGGCTTTGAGACTCATCAGCTACCCTACTGGTTTAGTTGGCCAGTCAAAGCCATTCCCGGGGTGTGGACGCTGGTCACATACTGACATCTAGGAGCCACAAGTGAGAGCTGAGTGCAGGGTGGGACCAAAGGTGGACAAGCTATCCCAGAAGGAGCCCGATGTGTCCCCCACCAGAGGGACTACTCTCTCCCCTAATACTCTACCCACACAAGTGGGAACCATTTTGCACACATTCAATTGGGGCACAACTGCCCACGTGTGTGCCATTTTTGGCCCTAGAAGGGGGCAGAATGGGGTGGTGTGGGCTTAAGCAAACTGCACTGACACGGGTGATGAGCCAGAATGCAACCCCTGCACAAATGGGGAATTTTATGTACTACAAACAGTCTCCAGTCTTTCTCTAGTCACACCCTTCTCGTTCCCAGCTTTCATAGAAATGCTTTCATAGAAAGAGAAATCTGCCTTGCTGTGGGAAGATCTTCAGGCTTTAAGGAAGTTCAAGAGGGAGAGAACTGTGGAGCTGAGAATAGCCACCAGTAAAGAAAACATGTCTTGCTAAAAACTATGAAGTGCCCTTTTCAGTGTCAATGGTCCAGTTCTCTATTTTTCAGTCCTAGATACTAAAATCTGCAAACATGCCTGATGTGAAGTTTGATTTGGCTTTATCTTCATGTGCATCTTTCAACCTCACCCAGATTTCCAAGAATTGTTTTGAATCCTTTGTTTTAGAGGGTTGAGCAGCATATACCGTAGGTTTAAATCACTAGGTCAGTGCTGATTTGGGCTTACCCAATCAAGGTTAATGGATTACTTTCACTCATGTTGTATTGCAGGTTCATACAGTGAATGGATGGTGAGGGGACCCAACTACATCTGCATCCAGATGTGGTATTATTATTAATAATAGTGCTTTCATTCATTACACACACATAGCCAGAGCAGGTTACAACAACTTAAAATACAATGTTAAAAGCAATGAAAAGCAACTTACAGTTGCAATTGGTCTTTAAAATATGCATCTCAGGTGTCAAAGGCCTGGATAAAGAGAGGTGCATCTTCAGCATTCACTGAAAAATGTATAATGTACGTCTAGCATGACGTACATCTATGGGGGTTGGGATTCCACAACTTAGTGGATGTCACAGAGAATTCCCTCTAGTCTATTGGGCCGCCACACTCCCCCAACTTTCTGTGGGCAGCAGAACTACCAGGAAGGCCCCCTCTGCTCATCTTAACTCCCAAAAGGGCCTGTATCTTTCAGACATTTGGGGCCTAAATCTCTAACATGAATACCAGCCACAAGAACTACTGAGCAGCTGACATCAATGACAACAACTTCTGCAAGGATGTGGCCTTGAAGTCAAAAACACAGCAGTTGCCACCTCTGCTGTTATGTTTGTGAACTTCAAACTGGGAACAAACCAGCAACCGATGCATCTGTTTTAAAACAGGGATAATATGAGATCTAAATGGAACCCAAGCCAGTAATCTGGGTGCTGCCTTTTGGACGAATGGAGGTTTCCAGGTCTCCTTCAAGGGTACTCCCGTGTAGAGTGTATTGCAATAATCCAATCAGGAAGTTAGCAGAGCATGGAATACTATGGCCAAGTCATTTTTGGCCAAAAGGGGTCATAGCCAGCAAACCAGTCAGGGCTGGAAAAGGGCATTCCTAACCACCAAGAGCGCTTGAGCCTTGCATCCATGGGCTGTGGGCCAGCTCAGGCCAGAACAGGCCATCTCCCCATCTCCTATACTTGAGAACACAGGACATGTTAACATCTCTTATCTTTTCAGGATTCCAGGCTATCACTGCCTCCAAGAAATGGATTTACTGGAGTATCTCCACCACCTCTTCCAATTCAGATGGAACAGAGAGATAGAGCTGGGTGTCGTCCACCTCATGTTGTCTGATGACAGCTTCCAGCAGTTTCATATAGATGTTAAAGAGCATGGGAAATGAACCTTGTAGAGCACTGCAGGGCAGTGCCAAACAGTTGCCTTCCATATCTACTTTCTGGAAGCAGCTCTGGAGGCATTGTGTGAACAGGCCCTGATACTGTCTTCTCCTCCACCACCACCCCATCCTCCCTTCTTCCTTCCTACAGGGCAGGTGGTGTCCATTACAGAACCTACCACCTGTTCTCTTTCCCCGGTCATCAATAACCAACCTGCCTTGAAATATAATGGCAGCCATAACAGCAACAGAAGCAGCAATTAATACTCTGCATAGCATTCTGAGTGTTTGCTGCAGATGCTGCAAATGAGAAAAACGATAGAAGAGACTCACTGTTGACGTCGTTATGAGTTATTATGTTCGGCGGCAGTTCAGCACTCAGCAGAATTCATAGCCGTTTCGCTTTTGTAATGTGTTGCTATCCAGTAGCAGTTACATACGTAAGGTGAATGCCAAGTGTTACTCACCCATCCCAAACATAATCTGTAACCAAGAGTTTACCCCTACGCTGATTTGGTCAGTTCCATGGAATGGAAGGAGGCAGGATCCCCAAAGACAAGCTCTAATGAGAGCTGGCTTCAGGCACCAGGCCCATTGGCCAACCAACTCAGCGTTACAAAGATGTCTGCAAATGATGCACGAAGGCTGGTGGCGTTAACCTCATTTTGTGGGAATCCATTGTAGGCAACCTGGAGACGATTGCAGATGATCCATTACAGACTGCCTGGAGACAGACAGGTTGTGCATCCATAGCTGTGACCAGAGGAGGAATGACTGCTGAGAGGAACGCAGAGAGAAGAAAGGCCATGGTGCCTCTTCACCAGCAATACCACACACCTCCAACAAGGGCTGGATTTAGGTTTGATGAGGCCCTAAGCTACTGAAGGTAATGGGGCCCTTTATATGTCCAGCTGTCCTTTGTCGACAACAAATTGTCACTGTTTTGTGTGTTGAATATATGCTCATATGCAGGACCATCTTAACCATAGGTGCCAGGGGTGTGGGGCACCTGGGCGCCGGGCGCCAGGCCGAGAGTCCAGGGCCCGAGAGTTGGAGTCTGTGGAAGAGCCAGCCCGTTGGTCGGAGCGCCATGGCAGGCTCTTCCGCTGCAGGCAGCTCTGCCCCGTGAGTTTGGGGGCAAGTGAGCCAGCGAGGCACTGAGGCGGCCGGCCGCCTCTGCCCTCCTGTGTGCCTGGGATTGGTGTAGGGCCGTGGAAAGGCTTACACCACGAGGCACCTGGCTTCACTCAGTCGCCAATGCCAACGCCTTGGGCTGGTTTGTTGCGCTGGGCTCCTTATGTTTCCTGTTTTATTTTCCTGAGCAGAGATAAGAGTGGTGTCAGCTCCCTAAAAAAAAGACCGACTACTCTGGCCAACCTGGGGGGCGTGCAGGGCGGATCTCTGCACCCCAGCGCTGCATATGCTTAAGACGGCCCCGCTCATATTCTTAGTCTATACTGCCTGATCATCAGTCTACAAGCACTCTTTAATATTAGATAACAGGTACAACAGCTTGACGTACATTCAACTGTGCTGCACTGCAGTCTGCAGCTGCATACTACATATTTCCATGCAACCAGTCCATGCAGAATGTAGGCCCCCTATATATGGCAATGAGCAAACCAGTGATATTTTAGGGAGTAGGCTAGCAGGCAGGGCCCATTACTTACATCATAGGAGCGTACACAACACAAAACACTGTTGCTGTATGTGGGTTTTATTTTATTTGTTTTTTATCTTATATTTTGGAAAAGTACATCCAGTTTTTTCCCCCTTTAATATTTTTTTGGGGGGGGCAAAAGAGTGGGGCCCTAAGCTATAGCTTGTTTAGCTTATACGTAAATCTGGCACTGCCTCCAACTGCCCCAGCTGCAACGAAACATGTCTCTTCTGTATCCAGTCTCTACAGCCACAGCAGGCGCTGTAACCCTCCAACAGTTTGACTTCGCCCTCAAAGGTACACTTCTCCATTGTCTCCTGCAGCAGATGGGTGCCAACCTCAATAAACTAGTGTGATTCCACTGCGGACAATACAACTATATCACATTGACTAACAGGTCACAAGTGTGTATCACTAAGAACGTATTTATTAAAACAAACAGGTTAACACATAGCCACCAGATCATTTGAACTGAAGAACTTCCAGAGAAAAAGGAAAGCTTGCTCCATAGGTACCTGGAGCGATGAGATTGCATGCCACAGCCCAGGTTACAGATTAATGCCTTCAGATGCCCATCACTACCGTGATGTCTAAAGCACGTACTCTGTCGTAATCTCATTCATGAGTGAAAGTTGCGTATGTTATTGGAAACAGTCTCGGAAGAGCCACAAGGTGGCAGTAATTGTCCTGTAAAGGGAAATGCATGAAGCATACCTAGGAAATGTCAGGGCGGGGTTTTCTACCTTGGCCAGGTGGACTGAACATACTCTCAAGTTCAAAATTAAAGAAGTAGAGACTGAAATACATTCATAATACTATCTGTGCAAACTGTTATCTCACCTGAGCAAAGGTTACTTGTGTAAATAAGGGCCCATGTGCTAACTAGGGGGTGAGGATTATTGGTTTTGTTTTTTTACTATGTTATGTATTTTTCTGTTTTCATATTGTAAACTGCCCTGTGATCCTAGGATGAAGGCAGGTATAGGAATTTAATAAATAAGTAAAAATAATTTTAACCATCCTGTACCCCTACTCATGTCTGGCACTGCACTCCTATAGGAATTAACCATGTCAGAATTTTGTCAGGGATTTTGTTTGGATCACGTGACATTTTCAGCAATCCAAGCAGATCCATATTACTAAACTTCCTTCTGCTCTTTCATTCTCACACCTTCCATGCTCTCTTTCCTCCTTTCCCTCTTTCTGACCTTATCATTTATCCCCAGCTGCACACACACCGTCCATTTAAAGTACATGTTAAAAGAATTCTGGGAACTGGGAACTTGTTCAGGGTGCTGAGAATAGCAGCTCAGCTCCCATGGTTCTTGGGAAGGTCAAGTGCAGGGGAAAAGCATCTCAAATGTATGGCGTGCATACAGACTCACACTCCTATAATACCTTTATACTACAGCCAGCTCTGATTTTATTACACAAGTCCTAGTTTGTTTGTTTTTTAAGTGTCGAGGATCCATTTTCGGGGATACCTTAAAAGAAATATTTCAAAGAGAGTGTTTCAAACCTTCAGATTTTGGCTGCCTCTCCAGAGTCTCTAGAAGTTAAATATCTGAATTAGGGATGGATGCCTTGAATCTCCTGCACACCCATAATACACTTGCCTGCTTTCCTCTTCCCTTTTCCTGTGTGTATCTTTTGTTGTTGTTGTTGTTTTAGATTGTAAGTCTGCAGGTAGGGATGGTCGTGTTTTGATTGCGTGTAAGCTGCTCTGGGAGCCTTTTTGGCTGAGAAGCAGAGAATCACAGAATTGTTGCAGTCAGAATGGACCCTGAGGATCATCCATATGCGGGACTGGCCTTGAAGCTGACCCAGAAACTCCAGCGGGTGCAGAATGCCGCGGCAAGGCTCCTTACGGGGTCCTTGCCGCAGAATCACATTCATCCAGTGCTTTACCAACTGACTTGGCTCCCGGTGGAGTACAGGGTCAGGTTTAAGGTGCTGGTTTTGATCTTTAAAGCCCTAGGGCCCACGTATCTACGGGACTGACTCTCCTAGTATGCCCTGCGGAGGACCTTAAGGTCCACAAATAACAACACTTTGGAGGTCCAGAACCTCAAGGAGGTTAGATTGGTTTCAACTAGGGGCAGGGCCTTTTCAGCACTGGCCCAGACATGGTGGAATGCTCTGTCACAAGAGGCCCTGCCCCTGCGGGACTTGACATCTTTCTGCAGTGCCTGCAAGACAGAACTGTTCTGCCTGGCCTTTGGTTTGGGCTCAGTCTGACCCTTATGTTTCCCTCCCCTTATGCACTTCATTTATCAGCTATTTTTAAATGAGGCTGCATTTTAAATTGCATTTTAACCTGTATTTTAAATTGGGGTTTTTTTCTCCCTCTCTTTTTCCCCTATTATGTTTTTACTGTGATTTTATTTTATTGGTGTTAGCTGCCCTGAGCCCGGCTCTGGCCGGGGAGGGCGGGGAATAAATAAAAATTATTATTATTATTAAGTCCAAGTGAATAAGCAGCTGTCCCACACGAGGATCAAACCTGCAGCCTTGGTGTTATCAGCACTGTGCCCTAAGCGATTGAGCTGTCCAGGCTGACACAAATGCTCTAAGCAAAGGAGATAAACTTCACTGCCCTCCTGAAAGAACTTCACTGAAAGATAAATGAATCCCTAGGTGGCCAATAGCTTCTCCACCCAAGATGGAGAGAGGTGCTGGATCCAATGGCAAAGAAGCCTGTGGTGTGAAACGAGAACGCTTTGTGAGGTAGAAACCCCTTTGGAAACCTCAGTCTCCTGTTTGTGTGATATCACAGATGACAGGGTCTGAACTTTGCACAGATCATGCGTCCAAGTCTGGCCTTGTGAGGGAGTTAAGGGACGCAAGCAGATAAGGCCATATCTTTCGTTAGACGGACTCCTGTGTGTGTGAGGACACAAAGACTGCAGGCTTTCAAGTTGCAGAGAGCTCATTGATTAGGCACGTCAAACACCATACAGCTTGCCACAACAACCATCTCTGGGGGAAAACATGTCTGAAACTGTTTTTTTAATGGGTGTGTGTGGGCACCACAACCAAGAGGTAAGCGCTGTTATTAACTGGAAAATGATGTTCTGCCTCAACCTGTCCAATCACTTTTGGTGACATAACAACAAAAGAGCCCAGGCTCTTGATCATTAGGAGTGAGAGGGTGATGTGGTTTCTGCTACAGATCCCTATCAGCGAGGGCTTAGGATGGGCATATCCATCCATTTTAGTTTTTTGCAGTTTCCAAACTTTTCCAGACTACACATTTCCATATCAGTGTGTACACACACACACACACACACACACACAATAATTCATTGGCAAAGTTAGTGCAAATTTCTCCTTTTTAATGCAATTTTTAATGCCCAATATACATATTGGGTGTTTGTGTGTTATTTTCACCATTGGGTGCATCTCTATGCATGCTTTATGTTTTTGTACATATTACTCAGCTGAAGAACCACATTGCACAATTCAGATAAGTGCGAATTTTGAAGGTTGTCTGGATTTCGGTTTAGAATCATTGACTTGTAGAACTGTAATAATAATAATAATAATAATAATAATAATAATAATAATAATTTATTTATATCCCGCCCTCCCCAGCCGAAGCTGGGCTCAGGGCGGCTAACAACAATCAAAATAATCCAACATTCTAAAAACATTCATTATAAAACTAATTAAAATCAAATTGATGGCAACCAATTAAGCAAAATTCTGTGCAGATTGCCAGAGGAGGGGGTCAGGCTGCGCCCTGACCAAAGGTCTGATGGAACAGCTCTGTCTTGCAGGCCCTGCGGAAGGATGTCAGGTCCCTGTTTAAGATGGAACTCTCCCTGTAGAGATGGAAAGGACCCTGAGAACCATTTACTCCAACCCTTTCAATTCAGGAATATGCAACCTTGACATTATCAGCACCATGCTCTAACCATGGTTTGTTTGTTCACTTGTTTGTTTTTGGAAAGTGTGAATTAAACAGGATCACCTGTAAATGCAAAATAAATGGATTTTCTCCCCCATCCCCACCCACACCATCAAGTGTTTGGAGCGAAGTTGAGGTTGACCTGAGCAAGGTACACAGGATGCAGCAGGTGCCAATGGGAGCAGCCAGGAAAACAATTCGTAAAATTAATTGTTTATTACATTATTATCTAGCCTTTCATCCAAAGAGCTCGGGGCAATATATATGGCCCTCTCCAACCCCGTTTAGCTTTCACAACCAACCTTGCAAGGTAGGTTGGGCTAAGAGATGGTGATTGGCCCCAGTTCACCCAGTGAGTGACATGGCAGAGTGAGGATTCGAACTCTGCTCTCCCCTGGCCATAGCTCATCACGCTAACCAAGTACACCACACTGTCTCTCTTCAAGATTAAGCAGTTGACAAAATCCACCCTACCCGCTTCCTCTCCACCACCAAATAATGTGTGTGTGTGTGTGTGTGTGTGTGTGTGTGTTTTACTGGGTGAAAAGGTGAAGCAACTCCTTGCATTCATGCCCAGATATACAGACCCTGCCCTCTCCACGGGTTGCACTGATGGATAGGCTAATGAGGAGCCAATGAGGCAACATCTGATTTGCAACTCTCTTTCTGACAAATGCAACTGATGATATCAGCTGCTGGAGGGCTCACCTCCCTGGACCCTGAAGCATTTTTGCCATTTGGCCTGAAGTTCCCTCACTTCTAATGTAACCACACCAACCAGTTTCATCATCAGCCGATGGCTCTGTTGCTGCTTGCAAGCCTAGGTGGAGCAAAAGGACATTGTCCTCTTACCAGAACATACCCAACCTCTCGCTAGTAGCATGTACTCCTACCACCCACAATCCTCCATGCCCTTCCTCTGAAATTCATTGTTTGGCTTTCAAGGCCCTGGGCACAATTTAGGTTGACTCCTTCTTTCACGGTGACCTCAGTCACTACGGTAAAACAACAACACAAAAGTGACTAGTAACAATTGCCGCAGTCTTCAGACCATCTCACCAGTGCTGCTCTTCCCTCTATTACAGGCATCCCCAACCTTCAGCCCTCCAGATGTTTTGGACTACAATTCCCATCATCCCTGACCACTGGTCCTGTTAGCTAGGGATCATGGGAGTTGTAGGCCAAAAGATCTGGAGGGCCACAGGTCGGGAATGCCTGGTCTATTACTTGTTGCGGGAAGTGTACAATAAAGCAGGGTTTCCGAAACTTGGGTCTCAGTCTGTCAGCAGGACAAGCAGGGCCCTCCCTCAGGGCCCAAGTCATCCTATAGAGGCAGAAGGACTCCATCGCTACAAAATGGAAAGAGATGGACGTTGAAGAAAGGGAAGCACGAAGCACCTCCATCGATATGATTTGGTAGTCCGTTGGTGGAATGCAGGCAACATCTGGACACAATGGATGCATAAAGGTAAAGGGACCCCTGACAATTAGGTCCAGTCATGGACGACTCTGGGGTTGCGGCGCTCATCTTGCTTTATTGGCCAAGGGAGCCAGCATACAGCTTCCGGGTCATTTGGCCAACATGACTAAGTCGCTTCTGGCAAACCAAAGCACCTCATGGAAATGCCATTTACCTTCCCGCCAGAGCAGTACCTATTTATCTACTTGTATTTTCAAACTGCTTTTGATGTGCTTTCGAACTGCTAGGTTGGCAGGAGCAGGGACCAAGCAACAGGAGCTCACCCCGTCACGGGGATTCGAACCACTGACCTTCTGATCAGCAAGCCCTCTGTGGTTTAACCCACAGCACCATCCGCGTCCCTAAATGGATGCATAGGTGGGATGCAAAAGTCACACTGGGTGTAAATCTCTCTGTTCCCCAAAGGAAGCTGGAGCATACCCATACATAACAGGTAGACTCTTAATCCATATTCCATAGCTAAGAATATGTTGGGGTGACACTTATGTTAGAATGAAATATTTTGTATCTGCAAAATCAGGTGTTGAGAAAAGACACCACACCACACACACACACACACACACCCCATCACTGCTCATCCTCTAATTTTTCTTCAACTATTTCCAGCATCCTATTGACAGTACAAGTTGTACCAGGGAATATCCCCATCCAATGTGACATTATCTCAGGTTACCTAGAATTAAAACGGGGCAGGAGAGCAAAAACCTTTAAGTGAACTGAATAATACAGCGGTTACATGGACTGCAGTGACACCTACTGGCAAGGTATTGTTTCACAGCTCTGCAGCACCCCATAAATAACAAACTATCAGCTACATTTAGATAAGGATACATGCTGCACTATCCATTTCCAGAAAAGAAATAAAAATCAGAGGTACCATTTAGGGAGGGCAGAGGGAGCAGTCACCCTTCCTTGTTGTGTAGACCACATGCGTTACTTCCAAGAGTTACACATATTTTTAAACCCCTAATACCAGCACTTTTTAAATAAAGTAATGAACACTACTACATAGAAAAAAACACATAAAACACAAAAAAGCAGGGAGTGGGAAGAGACAAGCGATTGCTTAGAGACTTATACAGTGACGTCTAGCAACAATCTTGAGTTTTGCAGGAATATTTATCTTTTCTCCAGGGCTGGGAAAATCATTACCTGTTCCCTGCCCAACAGGTCAACTGGTTAAGGACCAAGCTACACATGCCTTTCACCCCACCCCTGTGCACTGCCATTAGCCTTCATAAAATAGATATGCTATTGGTTCCGCTGGGCTCTTTTTTCTTAAAGCTAATAGCAATGTTGCAAATCGGAGGGTGGGTGTGATTTTTATCAGAACTGTGGTTGATGAGGGAGGGTTTAAACTTCCTATTCCCATTGTAAAGTGTGTGAATGCTAAAATGATGTTGGATATGAAATAATATGGCATCAGTGGTACAGTGTTAAAAAATATGCAAAAAAATGTAATAGAAAAAGGGTGAAAAAAGAAGGTTATATTATGTCAAAGTAAATAATATGTTAAAGGTGTTCAATTATAAGGAGGAAAGATTGGAGACATAATAGAAGTGATTATAATAATTAGAAATGAGTTTTGAAGAAGGGTAAGGATTTGCTGTATCTGATTGGACAAAGAGGAACACAAAAAGGGAGGCGTGAGGAGGTCAAGAAAGAAGGTTTTGTAAAAATGAGTCTGAAAACTGGATTTTTTGTTTTTATTCGGTGTACTGTTTTTGGTGTATGTCTTTTTTTTGTATTTGGAAAAACAAATAAATATTTTAGGGGAAAAAAATAAACTTCCTATTCCCATGTACAGGAGCCTTATGAAAATCAGAGGAGATCCTTATGTGTATTTTTTATTATAAACTCTAACTTGAGGCCGAAAGCTGCCCAGATTCTAGAAGAGCAAAGCTGGCAGATGGAATAATCTGGGACCCATAAAAAAGAGATATTTTTGTTTACGAAGGCTTCCCCTGAACTGTGACCCCGTCATTTTACGGAATACTATTTGCACAACTGTAGTAACTGTTTTATTGCTTTTGAGAATGGCATCTTTTTTATTTCTTATCTCATTCTGTCCTGTTGCACATGACTTCGATTGTGTTGGCTATGAAGTGGTTCACACATCTGCTTGATAAAATAAATAATACAAAGAAGAAATCAATGTAATTGAAAGATACGGCAGTACAATGGACTGCCGCAACAGTACATAAGAAAATATGCAGTCTCGTAGTGTAACATTTAGTGAAACAGATTCGCATTGTAGCCAAAAAACCAAATAAACTGAAAATGTAAAATTCCCTGTGAAGCTGAACCTACGCAGAATGTATTGCAGCATTGTTGATGATGAGATCTCTGGACTACATCTCACTTCACTGCTTCATTAAAATAAACTTATATAGTTCTCAAGGTTGGCAGCTGAAAATCGCCTTCTAGCCTCTTATGCGTCTCTTTAAAAGAAAGAAAGAATGATCTGATGTAAATAATCCAAAGTAATGTAACCAGCTTTCCCCAAATGGGGGGTTATTGCTTCAATACTAGAATCAATTCCCAAAATTAGGAAGTGGCAAACAGCTGTTGCCATTGATTACTCCTTATATTGTTTGCACATCCCATTGGCTTTCTCTGTGGGTTTCGTGCAATTTAGGGATACCCCCCCCCCCCGTGTTTGCGTACAATAGTTTGAAGGCCAGTGGAAGCAATGCGGGAAAGGAGGGTTGGAAGCAAGAATGATCCAAAACAAAGCCATACTGTTTATACTGCTTCAATGTGCCCAAAACAAACCTCTGTGTTGCAATGAGAACCAATCACAGAAATATAGACACAACACGTAGGCTAATAACTGTTAGAGCAACAACCAATGAATGATAACAGAATTGAGCTACCTGTATACACATTGTATAATATAACAGAATATACAAAACAAAGTGTATAAAGAAAGGTACGTACCCAATATTTTTTCACAATAATATGTAAGTAAGATTTATGCTACGGATCAGTGTTCACTAGTAATGTAGCTGCTGGTACTTGCAACTCAATTGCATAGGATATCTCAAGTAAACCGCAAGTGTTTCTAATAACGATATGCTTAAAGAGACAGAATAGCAAGTACAGCATATGAATACAAAGTAGACCCATAAGAAGCAGTTACACAGGACAAACATATAACAATAATGCGTACAGCAGTATTTAAACAAAGCAATTAAAATCAATTTCAAAATTTAGCCCCCCCCCCCCATGAATAGATTTAAACAGAAAAATGAAACAGGTTTCTTGTTGACATAACCGCCATTCAAAATCTTGTCTAATACCAAATTTCTTTTGATTTACCCATAATACTGTAGATAATAAATCTGTGTCCGAATGTCAATGGTTGTATGTTTTGTATTGTATTTTCAGCTGATGAAGTCTATTACGAAACAGTAGTATCATTCCGGAAACACTGTCCTTGAGACTTTTGAGACATCTTCCGTTGAAACTTTTGAAAAACTATTGAGAAAACTTTACTTTTTAGACTTTTGAGACGTCTTCTGTTGAAAGCTTTGAATAACCATTGTGAGACTGACCTTTGACACCTATCTTGAACACATGGCTTGACATTCTGTGCCACTAGTCTATTGTATATATGAACTCTAATAGATTTATTTTTGAATGATTTCATTATTCCATTATATATGCTCTACTGCTTCAATGGCTTTCAAAGACTGACATGAAGGGAATGTCTCCAGTTTTGCCCTGTTTTTACCCTGCACCATCCAGTTGCATTTATCCGTTACAAATGTTTCTCCCCTTTAATTCCAAGTTAAATTGCCAGGTTCTGAAAAGTGGCTGAAATAGTACCATAATTTAGGAAAGCCAGGAAGCAGTTATAGACGATCAAATTTAATATCCATTTTTTTTTAAAAAAAAAAAAAGGCCTAAGCACTGAGAGTCATTTTGTGGGATCCCAAAGCTTTGCTTCCAACCCCCAAATGTTCACTAGGTGCTGAAATGATCCATGGACACGAACAACACAATGTAACCACAGAAGCATCAGCTAAACCAAAATTACATGGCAGGAGCGATGGAATTCCAGATCTGTAGCTGTGGGTGCCGACTAAAGCAATTTGCTTACCCTTTCAGTTCGCAGGACTAGACCAGGACATTTGAATGGCATTCGGCCTGCTTAGTGGCTCATACAAGCCAAATCATCATGGAAACAGTTGCTAGCTTTATCGTTTCTGCTGCAAAGACCCGCAAAGGGGTTTTGTTAATTTGATTCTGTCTTGGTTTGCTGTTGTCCGTACTTTATGTACAGTATGTTGGAAATTTACGGTATTGTTGTTTTAAGAACTTACGTCCAGCGTCCTTCTCTCATGGTAGCCAACCAGATGCTTATGAGAAGCCTGTAAACTGGACATGGTCGCAACAGCATTCTGCTCACCTGTGATTCCCAGAAACTGATATTTACAAGTTGACATCTATTTGTCTTGAGAGACAACAGAGTGCACCTCCGGGGATGGAGTCAAAGCACTGGAGAATCACAGCAGCTGCTGTGGCTGCAGATATCGGTAACTGTCTGTCTCCCATGGGTTTTTATTTTTGTTGTGTGTATTTTTGCTGCATTAGCAGCTTTGAAGTGATCTCCCTGGGGCTCATGCCTGGGGCAGTGTGTTTGCAGATCACACTGGGCTACTCAGAGAAGAAGACCCCCCCCCCCAGCCTTGCTGATGTGGTCCAAAGCAGAGCAGAGCAATACATTTAACAGCAGCTTGGTTGCCGGAGTTGCCGGAAGGAGGCATACAAGACGCCATCCAATTGTCTTAGGGACTCCGCTGCAGATTTGTGTATGCAGCCTTTTCTTCTCCTGAAGATATCCTGCAAGACAGCAGGTACCGATTTTTATATTTATTTATTTAAAGATTTTATTTTAAGGATTTTTTGCTTACATTTTTACATTCATATCAACACAACAAAACATTTATGTTTTGGGGGTTTTCAACCCCCGGACTTCCGCCCACCCTCCTCCCCGGTTTCCCATCATTGCCTACTATCTTTTCTGTGTCTTTATATCTTTATCTAATTTATTCATCTCCCTTGTTTCAAAATTTACCCTAATTATATCACTGGTGCTATTATAAGCCTGCTAATGTTTTTAAGTGTTTGCAGTGCTCCTTCAGGTATTCCACACAATTAATTCATTCTTTTTAAAACCTTTTGTCTTCTTGGTGTCTGATCTTCCCTGTCATTTTCACCATTTTGGTATAGTCCATCAATTTCGCTATCCATTCTTCTTTTGATGGGGTTCTTTCTTCCTTCCATCCATGGGCATATAACACTCTCGCTGTTGTTGTCAGATACATGAATAGGGCCTTTTTCTCTTTTGGGATTTCTTCTCCTATTATACCTAATAAAAAAGCCTCTGGTTTTTTACTAAGTGTCATTTTAAACATTTTCTTTAATTCATTATATATCATTTCCCCATATGCTTTTGCTGATTTATAGGTCCACCACATATGGAAAAATGTACCCTCATTATCTTTGCATTTCCAACACATATGCAACAATTTTTTTGTACAGTGGTGCCTCGCTAGACGAAAAGAATTCGTTCCGCGATTCTCTTCGTCTAGCGGTTTCTTCGTCTTGCGAAGCAAGCCCATTGACAGCTTAGCGGATTAGCGCTACAGCTGTCAAGCGGCTTCCAGCGATCAGCTGTTAAGCGGCTTATCAGCGGAACAGCTGATAAGCGGCTTAGCGGCTTAAGAAAAGGGCGAAAAAAGCGAAAAAACCCGCGGGGGGATGCAAGATTTTTTTCGTCTTGCGAAGCAACCCCATAGGGGAATTCGTTTTGCGAAGCGCCTCCAAAACGGAAAACCCTTTCGTCTAGCGGGTTTTTCGTCTTGCGAGGCGTTCGTCTTGCGGGGCACCGCTGTACATTTTTGCAAGTTTTACTGGAGTTAAACACCATCTATACAGTCATACCTCGGGATGAATATGCTTCATGTTGAATGTTTTTGGGTTGTGCTCCGCGGCAACCTGGAAGTAACGGAACATGTTACTTCCAGGTTTCGCCGCTCGCGCATGCGCAGACGCTCAAAATGACATCACAGCATGAGCAGAAGCGGCGAAACGCAACCTGCACGCATGCACACATGCAGTCGCGTCTTACGTTCCTTTCAGGATGTGAACAGGACTCTGGAACGGATCCTGTTCGCATTCAGAGGTACCACTGTACATCATTTTCATGTACTTTTCCTTTAACGCACAGCATGCTGTAAACTTTATATCAACCTTCCTTAACCATGCCTCAGTTTTTTCCTCCAGGCAGTGGAGGTTTAGAACAGAGACATTTTCCAAGGGGCGTAGTTTGTCTTCATTGGCTTGTTCTGCAATGCACTCATTGTCTGCCTGACTTCTACTCCTTCCATAACCATGTCTCATGACTGTGGTCCATTTCACACTTGCCTCCTCTCTAGGGGCTAACTCTTGTTGGGCAACTTGTTGAAGACCCCTCCTCCCCCTTCTTAAGGTTTATTACCAGATTCGTGCCATATAGGCCTTCAAAGAGTGGACACCCCTTATAAAAAACAAACAGGGGCCTGTTTCAGAATACTGTCCTCCAGCAAATGTTGATGACTGATGACAGCTATTAAATAATTTGGATTGAAGTGATGGTGATCTGAATAAACGGCTACCTTCTGATTTTTTGAATGAAATGTTGTGTTAATTTTCTCCTCCTCCCCCCCCCCCCAGCTTTGCCAGCCAAGCTTGCATTTGTTTCCAGGAATTTGGTGGAACCAGGCAAAACAGGATGATGATGATGAGCGCTTCTTTCCAACCAATGAACGTAGAATGGCTGCATTTTTGCTGAGTTCTGTTGATGGTTGTTTGCAGATTCATTGTTTGCTTTCTGTGTGTAGAGAAATGTGTGTGTGAGAGAGAGTTTATTTTAGAGTTCTGCCCACTTCCTGTCATTTGTCTGTTTATCTTTCTTTAGTTCGGGAAGAGCAAGGACAACAGAAAATTTGGACAAGGGAGGAACTAGAATTTTTCTACAGCACTCATGCGATGAGCAAGTTTCTAATGTGAATACATACAAGTCTGTTTATAGTAATGGTTTGGAATAAGTTAACTTAGCAAGGTATTTTTTAAAAAATAAAGTATTAAAGTAAACCAATATATCATGTTAAATATTTCTTCTGCTAAACATAATAAAACAAAACCATGATTTTATACAACTGATGTGCTACAATGAGAGATGTAGTCTCAGAAGGCCTGATGAGATGGTCTGTTGTCAGTTCCCCATAATGGAGAGTAGGAAAATCAAAGCTGGAACTCAAAGGAGGAGATGGATTGTGGGAAAATCCAATTCAGTTTGCATTTAAAACATGAGCCTACTCAATTCGCACTTCAGTAATAGCCATGGGTTCTGGAATTATAAAAGTGGAAGAAGAAAAATTTCTCTAGCAATTTTCTGTATGCCATGCATAATTTTATACACTTCTGTCATGTTGCCTCTTAATTGACTTTTCTCTAAACTAAAGAAAAGGCCCAAATGCTGCAATCTTTCCTCATAGAGAAGTTCCTCCAACCTGGGCTGCTCTCCTGAAAGAGGATCCACAGTGGTGCTGGAGGTCTCCATGAAGTCCTAGTCCACTTCCTTGAATGAGGCCCATCCCTGGGCTTCATCTGCCTGATACATTTAAAGCAGTATCAGGCACACCAAAATCCTAGGGGCAGAGGTGCCTTCGGCCCCCTCAAAACCTGCTGGTCCTCTCCATGTTGAGGGGGCGGAAATGGCTGAGCATGGAGCAGTTCGGTGGCTGGCTCCTCCTGAGTGCCAGAGGGGAAGCCATGCCACACTGGGCTCCATCACACATGTGACATCACGCACGTGTCATGTGTCAGGTGCATGACATCGCATGTGTGTGGCATGTGACAGGCACATGATCTCACACACGTGCACTCATGTGACATGCACTGTCTGCCCCCCAATCCTGGGTGCAAAACAGAGCCTCATACCACTTTAAACAGCCATTGCTTCCCCCAAAGAATCCTGGGAACTGTGGTTTGTAAAGGGTGCTTAGTTGCTAGGAAAACCCCTAGTTCTCCTACAATTCCCAGAATGCCCTGGGAAAACAGATTGATAGTTAAACCACACTGAGGTTCCAGCTCCCATCGGCCCAGCCAGCATGACCAGCAACACCTGAAAGACCACTGGCTTCTCATCCAGTGAGAAAGAAACCCATCACTACCCAAACATCCTGTTTTACTGGAAGGTGAAACCATTTTTTATCCTGCACAGCCCTTCGAACAGAGGACTGTTCGGGGTAACTGACTCTTCCAGAAACATGATGGGGTGAAGGGGGCCCCTAAATTTTCTGTGATATAAGCATGCAGCTTGCTGATTCTTCCCATTTTAATTCATATGTAGTGCACCTCAGCTATGAGAATTTTGGGAAATACTAAGATGGTCCTTGCTTATTGTAATACGTTGGCTCCAAAAGCTTTTCTTGGAAATTATAGTGTTGCTGAATGAATGACTGAATCATGTTGGCTCCTGATACAAAACATTCTGAAAACTTAAATTACCATCAACAGCAAGAAAGGAAATAAGGAACATACTTGCGGCTCTCAATACCCAAAAGGCATTCCAACAGCTGCCAGAAAGTATCAGCCTTGTTTAATACAAGACCATCTTCCTGTTAAATAAAACAGAGATGTTAATGTGGAATAATGGAGCAATTATGTAGAATCTGATAGCAGGAGGTGAGCTGAAGGGAATGACAACTAACCTCCCCATTGGTAAATGGAGAACCAGTCTACTGGAACTGCTGCTTGTTAGCCAAACGCAATTACAGAGTTGTATTCACAACGCCAGAGTGCAGGGACATTGTGGATCTTGTTTACAGATAGATCTTACAAGAGCTGAGCAGGAAAATGATGTCACTGTAGCTCATCTTCAAATCCGGGATACACTGATCACAGGTGAAATGCTTTGGCTTAGCTGAAAAATGAAACTCAGAGCCCCATTCCACAGGTTTCAAAATCGGTAGGTCTGTAGGGTCCTTCTATTCTACAATTTGCAAATGTGTGTTGTGCACCATAGTCTATATAATAATTGCAAATGTGAGTTTTTAATGACTGCTTCATAATTGGCACATCGTTTTTTTAAAAAAAAACCAGCTAAGCCTTAAAAATTTATAATGACATTTTTGCAGGAAATTAATACTCATAATCCCTACTTAAGTTTATAACTATACGCTGGACAAGACATAAGCAGAATAATCCTGTATTCATGTCACGGCAGGAGTAGAAACAGCTCTACTTGGCCCTAGCACATCTGTACCAATAAGAGGAGAATTATGTACATACTGGACCAATAGCCTGAGTCAACCAACTCTTTTGTCCCTCCTCTTTTCCCTGCAACCCATGTGACACCCTTTATCTTGCTTGATAGGTCAAGCCGGCCGAGTAAAAACCTATCAGGACTCAATGCCCACTCCAGTCCTCAGGGACTGTGCAAGACCAACATTTGACGCCCTCCCCGCAGACCTTATGGTGCCGGCTTAAGCTAGACTTTGGGAAAGAGCATGATTAATATTAAAATGTATCGGGGGGGGGTATCAGTTTGTTTTCCTTTTGTTTTTATTTTTGTTAGGTGTTTTGTGTTTTGATTTTGTCTTTTTGTGTTGTGAACCACCCTGTGATCTTCAGATGAAGGGTGAGATACAAATTTAATAAAGAATAATAATGATAATCCCAATCTTCCACTCCCTAGCGACACAGAAAGTTATTGATCTTGCATCCAGGAGAGAGTGGATCTTGAACAGGAAAGATACAGTTTTTATTTGTGTGTGTGTGCACGCGCACTTTACTGTAACCTATTATAGATAACCAGTGCTTTTTTTTCTAAAAAAATGTTTAGGGTTACTCTCATTTTCCTACTCATATTGAAATACTGCTCCTCGATGAGGCCAAACTTTAGATGCACAAAATGTTTAGGGGTATGCGTCCCCCCAGAAAAAAAATTCAGTGGTACCTCAGGTTAAGTACTTAATTCGTTCCGGAGGTCCGTTCTTAACCTGAAACTGTTCTTAACCTGAAGCACCACTTTAGCTAATGGGGCCTCCTGCTGCTGCCGCATCCGGAGCCCGGTTTCTGTTCTTATCCTGAAGCAAAGTTCTTAATCTGAAGCACTATTTCTGGGTTAGTGGAGTGTGTAACCTGAAGCGTATGTAACCTGAAGTGTATGTAACCTGAGGTACCACTGTACTGTAGATAACTATGTGTTTGTTCAATTGTTCACCGCCTTACGAGAAAATTCAGAAAAGGCAAGCAATACATTTATAAAATAAAAACAAGGTAAACTCTAATCTAATATAAAAAGGGTTGTGTATGGGGTTGCACCAGTAAAGCTCTTGAGAGTGGCTTGACAGCAGAATAGCAGGTGCAGGGTTGTTTATGACACACACTCCATGCTACAGACACCTTCACCTGTTGCACAACTGTCTGTCATGAAACTTGCACCTGGAGCAAGTAGCTTAACAGCCAGCCTAGAGGAGCAGCTGCTCTTCACAGCATCACTGTTACTGCTTATGGGGCAAGACCTACTCATGGTTTGCTTGTAGCAGGATGTGGGGTGGATGCCGTACTAGTGGGAAAGCAACCAGTGGAGAGCAAAGGGAGCCATTGGCCTAGTTCACACATAACACTAAGACTTAGTTAATGTTAACCATAGTTAATAAACCATAGTTGAAGCTGTGGTGCCTGGCAGATGACCACCTAAACCTTATGCCACAGAGCAGCAGAGCCTAGAGAGCTGTTGAAATTCTTTTGCTACTCTTCACTCATGGCTCCGTAGCTTTTGGTCAGAGATGGCTCATGAATCACAATTAAGAAGGTGGTTTGAGTTTGCACATAATGGTAAGCTATGGTTAACGTTCCAGGAGGTTTGTACACCAAACCTTGTTTAATGAGAGAACTTTAACCATAGTTAATAAGCCATAGTCCAGGTGCTCATCTGGGTTCATCCATAAGCCATGGTTTAATAAACCATTGTTGTTGTTTAGTCGTTTAGTCGTGTCTGACTCTTCGTGACCCCATGGACCAGAGCACGCCAGGCACTCCTGTCTTCCACTGCCTCCCGCAGTTTGGTCAAACTCATGTTGGTAGCTTCGAGAACACTGTCCCACCGTCTCGTCCTCTGTCGTCCCCTTCTCCTTGTGCCCTCAATCTTTCCCAACATCAGGGTCTTTTCCAGGGAGTTTTCTCTTCTCATGAGGTAACCAAAGTATTGGAGGCTCAGCTTCACGATCTGTCCTTCCAGTGAGCACTCAGGGCGGATTTCCTTAAGAATGGATACGTTTGATCTTCTTGCAGTCCATGGGACTCTCAAAAGTCTCCTCCAGCACCATAATTCAAAAGCATCAATTCTTCGGCGATCAGCCTTCTTGATGGTCCAGCTCTCACTTCCATACATCACTACTGGTAATAAACCATAGTACTGTATAATAAAGCATTGGACTTTGCAATCGTAATCCGAGACCCTTTTTCCTGTGGCCCCTCCACAAGAGGCCGGGGGGGGGGGTTAGCAACACAAGAACTGGCATTTTCTGCAGTGACTCCCCTCTTGTGGATTGCTCTTCTTAGAGTACCATTGTTATATATATTTAGGCACCAGGCAAAAAACATTATTCTATAACCAGGCCTTTGACCTTGAACTATCTGTGGCCTTTTAGAAGTGGGTGGGATGTTTCTAATTTATTTCTTTTTTCCCCTCTTGGATTTAATGTATTTCAATGTGGGTAGTTCCATCTGTCTATTTGCTCGGTTGTAAATTGCTTCGAGTTGCCTGGCAAGAAAAAGCAAATGACAAATTCAAATAATAATAAATTTGTGAACCAGGCCAGAGAGAGTAATGAGTCGCATACAGCAGGCCCTGAGCATGGATGCAAAGTAGAAGTTTTCGTGTGTGAATGGTCCAGGTTAATGTAATCATCACATTTTGTATTTTCTACACTTTTGTCTTGTGACCCGACTATTTACAATTCCCTTCCCCCCCAGTTACATGTATATGCACCTGCTACGTGGGACAAAGTGGGATGTAGCCCATGAAAGCTTATGCCTTACTAAATTGGTTATTCTTTAAGGTTCACAACTCTTTGGTAATTGATATTGCAACGGATTAACATGCCCACGCCACTAGAAACCATAAAAGAAATAGGTTTTAATATGGCGTTCATCTGATGGGACGCGGGTGGCGCTGTGGGTAAAACCTCAGTGCCTAGGACTTGCCGATCGTATGGTCGGCAGTTCGAATCCCCGTGGTGGGGTGAGCTCCCATCTTTCGGTCCCAGCTCCTGCCCACCTAGCAGTTCGAAAGCACCCCTAAGTGCAAGTAGATAAATAGGTACCCCTTTCTGTGTGCTGCGCTGGTGCTGGCTCGCCAGAGCAGCTTTGTCACGCTGGCCACGTGACCCGGACGTGTCTCCGGACAGCGCTGGCCCCCGGCCTCTTAAGTGAGATGAGCGCACAACCCTAGAGTCGGACACGAGTGGCCTGTACAGGCAGGGGTACCTTTACCATCTGATGAAGTCGTCTCTTGTCTACCCGGGTACCCAACGTGGAGAACCCTTCACAAAAAAAGAGTTGGGACTACAACTCCCATAATGCCAGAGCATTGTGGATGGGGCTGATGGGAGCTGTAGTCCACAATATTGGATGGCACCACGTTGGCTACCCGCTGCTTATGAAGTCTCGAAGGTGCCACAAGACTCACAAATGTCCCCCCCCCCCTAAAATCTAGATCCTCTGCCTTCCCAGAACGGGAGCAGCGGGAGCGCCGGCAGGAAAGGGGTCGCGAGGGGGGGGGGAACCTGCAAAAGTAAACGCAACGCAACAAAAATCGACCACCTCTTACAGTAAAAAGGAGCGGGCGGTGAGGAGGCGGGGGGATCCCTCTGCAATTCTCTCTCTTTTGCAAAGAGGAGCCTGGACCAACACGGGAATCTCCTGCGCTGGGGCCCAATCCTTTTCCATAACGAGAAACACCGCAGAGCTCAAGCGCAACATGCACGGGCGAGCCGACGCCTCCGTCTTGCGCAACTTCCCCATCCCAGGAAGCGAGCTATTGGAGGGTGCTCTGCACACGCTCAGAGGCTCTCTTGGCTTCTTTCCCCCGCCCCTTTGCCCTGGGTGGCCCAGCTCTTTGCTCCACCCCGGGCAGACTCCGCCCCGCGCGCCCTGCCCTCTCCCCTCCTTGCGCCCTCCTTCCTCGGCCTCGCCTCTTGGGGAGGCGGCGAGCGGCGAGGAGGAGGAGGCCGTCCCGGAAGGCTCGGGGGCCGGGCCGCTTGCGTCGCTTCCCGTGGGCTGGCGAAGGGAAGGGGAGAAGCGGAGGGAAGGGGAGGCGCTGCCCATGCAGAGCAGGCAGCAAGAGCCGCCGCGGCGCTCCGGGGAGCAGCCGGAGCTGGAGCAGCCTAGGGCAGCGGGAGACGCCGTGGAGGAGCCGGAGGAGGAAGAGGCGGGGGAGCCCGGCCGGGCCCGGGCCCCCTACGCCATGGAGATCGAGAAGGAGTTCCGCCGGCTCGACCAGGCCGACAGCTGGGCCGCCATCTACCAGGTGAGCCGGGGCCGGGCGCGGAGAAGAAACCTGGCGGGCAGCGCCGGCGCCCGGGAGCGCGACCGAGCGAGCTCGGGCTCCTCCGTCCTCCACCGGCGCCGCCCCATTGTCCGCCCTTCCCCAACTCCTTTTTCTGCTGCCCTAGAGACTCGCCCCTTGCCTCGGGCTCCTTGCCCCGGCTCTTTCCTCTCACTCATAATAGAGTTTTGTGTTACTTTAAAAAAAACAACTGCATTTCTCCTCAGCCTTAATTTTGGGCATTGTGTGCGCTCTCCGGTTCTGGTCAGCTTCCCTTTTGAGGCATCTCCCTGTCATGTTCTGTCGAGCCCTTTAGAGATTATGCTGCTACAATTGTGGAGCTTGTTGGTGTGTTTCATTTTTATCTCATTTCTAACACATCTGCTTTGGGAAGCGTGAGAGAGGCTCCGTTGTTTTTATCCTTGTTCTACCCCTCTTTCTTTCCAAACCCCTCCAGCGTCTCTGCCCCCTTGTACAAGGTTCCTTGGGGGCTGGAGGGGGGGACTGACTCTTGGCATGCCCTCCCAGACATGTCTGTTCGCAATCTGCTTAGGATAACTCTTTTCTCCGTTTGTTCTTCCCTAATTAACAGCTTCCTACAACAGGAATAGTCGATCCCATCGTTCTGCCCTGCCAAGAAATAATTCTAGTAATCCCTTTTCCCCTTGTGAAGAAGAGTGTTACTCTACTTGTCTTCCAGTAGTCTAGGTTTAGAATTAAATAACCTTTTTTACATCCTTCCCCGGCTAAGGACATTAAGAGTTGTTTGCGCCTCAATTCCACAAGCATATTTTGCTTTATTGTCCTATATTCCTATATATTCTTGTACTAATAAGGGTAGCCTACCTGGAACCTGAAAAACCTGAATATCTTTTTGTGTGTGGATATTTTGTGATACATGTGTATGTATTAGCTTGAAACTGGTTTTTTTAATCCTTTTTTTTTTGTCAGTCTTTATAATGCTGGCTTTGATTTTGAAAATGTTCCCTAACACTATTTCATAACAGTGGTCTGAAGATTGGAGTCATGCTCATATATTTAACAAGTTTTTTGGAACAATTCTCTCCTCGAGTAAGTTGCATTAGGTAGGAAGTAGCAGGCAAGAATAGTCACTGAAATCAGTTGCCATTATTATAAAAAATGATTGTATATCTTTTAATAACCGTGCACAAATACTTGTACAAATATTTTGCTGCCTCAGGGTTTTGGGTGAATCAATGGTGTGGTTGAGAGGAGGGCTTTCTCCCCAATTCTTTAATGAGCATCTGTTTTGGCATGGCGTTTGTAAGATGTGTTTTAATGGATATTGATGGGGTTTTAGTTCATACGCTGCCAGGCTAAATCAATATGTGAGATTGGGCTTTGCTACTACTCCCTTTGCCGGGGAGGTGAATGTATTTATACCTTGCCCTGGGGCTTTTGGAGAATGGAAAGGTTGCAAAATCAATTCCTTTCCTTCCGGTTATGTTATGAAGGATTGAGGGAAATATTTTGCATAACTTGGAAGGTGAGCAATGATGTTTGCACCACTGAACTAGAAATCAAGACTGCAGGCCTTTGCAGAGTTAAGCCCATTGATTTCAGCTGGTTTCAACACAGCTAGCTGCAAGTAGGATTGGGATGCACAATTGGTTTAGGTTTGTGCATGCCTTGGGGTAGGGGGTTGCTCTTTTTCCTGCATTGCAGGGGGTTGGACTAAATGATCCTTGGGGTGTCCCTTTCAATTCTACAATTCCATGATTCTTCTTGTGGCATTTATGTTCTTCAGTGTGTTATGAAAGTGAGAATTTTGTTACCCCCCACCCAAATGTCCTTGGAACAGAAGATATCGCGAAGGCACAACACTCAGAAAGGACTTTGCAAAATGCATTAGACCGGTGTAGCTATTACTCTTGCTTTAATCTAATTTTGTCCTTTCCTCGTAGCTTTGTTGCATAGTATCACTTGGATGGTAAATTATGTCAGCCAAAGTAAGGAAATTAGGTCAAGGTGGCTGCTCCACTCTCACTCTAGTCTTACACCATGTGCTTTGCATAAAATCGCTCCTTAATGTGGTAGCACTTCACAGCGTTTGTGAGCACTTCGCTGCTAAAAGCACAGTAGGCACATAAGAGAGTGCTGCAAAACTTAACTGCTAATTCTTAGAAAAATGTCTACACTTGTTCCACGATCGCAGCTTCAAGTTCAGTTCAGGTCAGAAATAAACACTGGCATCTTTTGGCCTTGGAGAAATGCGTCTAAATGTTTTCTGTAGTGCACCTGTCACTGAAGAACACTTAAATTCTCACCTGTGCTGGGGGTCAGTAGAGCTGTCAGGTATTGAATAGACCATGGAGCTGAACCGCCTAACCTCCCCCATCCCACCCCCGCTTCAGTCTTACACAGAGTCATCCAGTTCCTGAATAAACCAGCAAACTTCACAGCAGTTTGAAATATTTAGGTTCACCAAGTCCTTCAGTGGAAATGTGGGCGGGTTGCTCAGTTTTGACACAAAGGTACATGCTGCATGTGGGATCATTGCCACGTTCTTTTATCAAGCCAGCTTGCCTTTGCAGTAAATTGTTCTCAAAAAACTCCTTCGTTTTCAAAGACTTTCCTCAGTCGCCTGTTCATCTGTCCTCCCCGCACCCGAAAAACAACCTTTGCCGCAGTGGTCTTCCCTTCGCTGTTTCTTACCTAGCCAAATCCATTCGCTTCATCTCTGTGGTGCTGGCCTTTGGGGACTTCTAGGTGGGCTGCCAGGTGTGTGTGTAACACCCATAAAACAAACAGACCTGTGGTATAGTCCATGTGGCAAATTACGAATCGGTGGGATGGCACCTTGCCCCACAGCTGTACAGTGGTGCCTCTACTTAACGTTCACCTCTGGTTCCGTATCCTTTGGGATACGTACGAGGCAAACCTGGAATTATTTTTCTGGGTTTTGCCATGCGCAAAAGCACTCTACTGCCGACATATGCAGAAGCGGTCCCTCCACTTGCGGAAACCTCAGGATCCGACTGGAGCTCCGGAACGGATCCCGTCTGCAACCAGAGGAATCACTTTATTCCTTCCTCTCCACTTCTGGTTTAGCAATAAGGTTTGCAGCTAACCTTGAAAAAAGATGCTGTTGGAATAAGATACTGTTCATCCTAGAAGGCAGGAACGAAGCACCTGTGGCCCTCCACAGGCTGCTAGATCAAGCCAGTGTCCCATCCATTCTAGCATCCCTGTCGGAGGTCTGCAAGTGAACATGAGCCACAGCAGTCTTTCCACTTATGGCTCCCAGCAGCTGGTATTCAGAGACATACTGCCTCCAGTCGTGGAGGTAGAGTGTAGCCATCAACTCCCATCTTCCCTGACTTTTGGCCATTCTGGTTGGCACTGGAACTGGAATCCAAAACACATTGGGAGAGCCGCAGGTCCTTTGCCTGAGAAACAGCTTCATCAGTTGCTTTTGGGTTTAGAATCCAGTTTGCTGCGGGCAGTCCAAGTGTTAGAAACTGGGATAGGAGCCAAATGGTTTCTGGGACCTGGATTGTGGGCGCCAAAACAGAATGTCTAGTCACCGTTTGGGGGGGGCAACACTTTTTATTTATTATTTTGATCAGCACAAACTAATATGCAATTCAAATAAGTTACACGGTGTTAATATCACATTTTTAGCAGAAATTGTAAATACATGTTTAATTTGGTATTTACAAGAAAAATATTGGTACCATGCTTCAGTTTTCAAAACCCTCAACTCTTTATTGTGAAACATATTGTCGATCCTTAACATATACTGTATATAAGCCTCACTCCCCCCCCCCCATTCTGACTGTGAAAATTTAAAGTGCAGCTTATATTCGCGACATTACAGTATGCAGCCAGGAGCACAGGGCAAACAGCGCCAGGAGCGTGGCGACTGCCCCACACATAGTCCCCCATCCTCTCCCCCAAGGCTGGGAAGGGATCAAGCAACAAAGGGGCAACGCAGCGTGGCTCCCCTCACCCCGCCCAGTGTGCAGCCAGGAGCAGCGAGGAATGGAACAGCTTAAATCCGGGTATTTTTTCTCTTTTTTTCTCCCCCCGCTCCCCAGTTTTAAAGGTGTGGCTTATATTCGGGTGCGGCTTATATTCGGGCCAATACAGTACTTTGAGGCTTCAAAGCACATACATTTCAGTAATCCTTGGGTGCCAGCCAGGCGCAAAAAAAAAATAGCACCCAAACTTCGGGAGGTGCTCGGAAATGGAGAATCTTTAGGCGTAAAATGTGCCTGGGACCCTGCTCATTTCGAACCCAGGCTGGCACTAAATAAATATTAATAATGAAGTACAGGCAACTCCCAATTTACCCAGGAGTTACCTTTCACGGCACTGCGTGTTTAAGTGAAATTGTATATATTTGAAACTCCAGTGAAAACGCCCCATTTCCCCCACTGCCCCGTTCCCCCATATCAGATGCGTCTAAAATGGTCCCTGCCTGTGGTAAACTCATTATCCAATATTCGTGTGCGGCTCAAGGGGTCTGGGGTTGTTACATCTTTCCTTACCTTGGTCATAAGACTGGAATAAAACAGTTTATAGTTTTATAGGCTACTTGCCTTTAGAGTGCCTTTAGAGGCCTTTGGTCAGGGCTCAGCCTGACTCCCCTTCCCCCTTGGTATAAGAACTAGTATGAAAGAGGCCTCCCACAGTGGACCTGATGAGCATTTACTGTTCCCAACCCAAATCCTGCAGAAAGCCATCTAATTCAGATTTTAATTCTATCCTGATTTGTTTTTAAGAGGTGATTTAATTATTGTTTGATTTTATATCAATGTTTATATTTGATGTTAGCCACCCTGAGCCCGGTCTCTGCCGGGGAGGGCAGGATACAAATAAAAGTTTTTTAGTATTATTATTATTATTATTTATTATACATGAACTTTTAATAAAATAGTATGCTGTCTTTAGAAGCATGTAGTATGCATTAAACTCCAGACTATATGTTGAGTGTTACATTTTCTGATTATCCTTTTGTGCTCCTCCATGGGAAATAACTGTAATCACTACAACTGGTTCCCAAGATCTAGGAAGAATTAAAATCATTGTTGAACAGCTGCCTATGGTGGAGTTCTAGGCCTTGCCTTGACTGGAGTTGTGCAGTGGAATGGTGGTCTATGTACACCACATCTGTGGCTTTACATAAAAGTAAATGTGTGCTGAACACTAGCAAGTAAGTCCACAGACACGTCAAGTTTACACAAATGTTTACTTCCCATGCATACCTATGTGAAAACAAATTCTTGCACGCAGATAAATTACAGCACAATCTGTTCCTCTTCCAGAAGCTTTTCTGCCTGGTGGTTGTGCTGATTTGCCAAAAGTTACTAGCTGAGCGACTATTTTCATGCCAGCACTAAAGGCCAGCTGTAATAATCTATGAAGGTGTCTGGCTATATATATAATTATGTATGTGTAGCTTGGGTGGCACTGGAAGAGTCTGGGATGTTGAGTATGGGCTTCAACAGGAGGGAGAAACCAGGAAAAATCGCAAGTAGGCAGCTTCTGTGATTTATTGTATGTGCTTTATTGATTTTTCCTCCCTAATCAAATATTTCAGTTCAACTACTTTTGGCTAATGGGGGAAAAACCTTTTGATGGATTTATGTTGCATGAAAAATTAACACAACATACTTGTTTTAGTGGACTAATACCAATCGGAGCCTAATTGCTATTTAGGGCATTGGAAAAAATTCCAATGTTTTGGTGTGGGGTTTTGGTTTTTTTAAAGGACCATCCCTGAATTTAAAGAGCTTGGTGGGTTTTTCTGGGAAGTCATTGCATAATAAAATTGAAAAGCCATGTACTTACCTGTCACACTTCTTGTTTGGGGGGAAAAGCAAAGCAACACTATAATGCTTAAGCAGAACACATAGAAGGAGCTGGTCCTTAAAACACGTTGGGGATAATCAGTCTCTGACATGTAACTCCAGCCTAGAGGTGAGTCTTCTGGCAGAAATGAGAATGTTTCATGCAGTATCATATAATAATACATACTTTTATTAACTTGGCTGTATTTATACCCCCCCCTCATGTTATTTCTGGCATCACTTATAATTTTTGAGGTTGTATCTTCTCCCTCTTCCCATGGGGTGAACTACATTTGACCAATAGCAGTGATAATCCATATTAAACAATGAAATGTGAGCATTTTGAGAAAGAAGTGGAAGGAAGGAAGGAAGGAAGGAAGGAAGGAAGGAAGGAAGGAAGGAAGGAACCAAGGGGGGGGGGGAGAGACATTTCTTTCTGAAAAAGAATAAAATATCAGTTCCCTGTTCATATATTACACAATCTGACATGAATGACTATGACACAGGGTTCTCACTGAAAGTACTTTGGCATTTTTGTGCCAGATGGTTTGCCACAAATTCTTCAGGGCATAAGAGTTTGGGAAGGATGCCCAGGACAAAGGCAAAGAATCCAATCTGTTTTCCAGCCTGTACCAATGTCTCAGAAAATGCTCAAAATAGCTCTCCACTTTTCTTGAAGCAACAGTGGTCTAGTTCTGGGAAGCAGCTGATGAGGCAGTAAACTTGCATCTTGGTTGTATCCTTCAAAGTGCAGATGAGCATCTCACCGTGCAAATGCCCACCTTTGGGGGGGGGGGAGGAAATTCTACGCATAAAGAGAGTGATGTGTAGAGAGAATGATGCTAAAACCACCCTCTTTGACATCCAGTTTTCTGTGTTTGAGAATTCCTATGGGGGAGAATTCCATCATACGAAAAACAAACCCATCTCATTCTGCTGTACGCACAGACCAGACCTGATATGGTCGAACGGACTTCAGGTGTACTTTGGACTTTAGGCCAGGGATTGATGAATTTGCTGAATTCCACATGTGGTGGGACGACAATGATTATCAACCATGGCCATTGGGCTCAGGTTATCCATCTCTGTTTCGTATGTTGAAACACACTTTAACTGAATGCTATCTTACATTTGGACTGAAGTCTCTGTGATGTTAATTGCATGAATACTAGAAATGTGCATGTTTAAAACAAAACGTAAATAGTCTGTGCAGCACCATGAGTGCAGAGGATGGTGCTAAGGAGCTGCCCTTGGGAGGAAAAGTGGGATTTAAATTTTTAGAGAATAAGAGTTTAATCTTACCATTTCCTGTGGCCCCAACAGAACGTGCCCCTAATGGGGGGGTTATTGGGTTGCTGTTTTTATTGTGATTATGTATTTTGTGGTTTTATATTTTGAGTTTATCTTGAGAGCTCTGGGTATAGGGCGGTGTATAAAATCAATCAATCAATCAATCAATCAATGGCTCCTATTTACACCAGGGAGGAAGCCTACATTGGCACCAAGGGAGGTTTCTCTCTTCTTAAGCAAAGAGGGACTTTATGGAAAAGGGTTACAACTCTTCTCTCCCAGCCTCTGTGATCTGGATCTGTCGGAGGATCCCCTGAGGCTGCTACATGTGTAGCAAAAAAACATGCAAGTTAATTGCACCCATGCAATTATTGCCACATCTACTTTGGTCTTGAGTCTCCTCCTTAAGTGGCGCAGTCTAGACGCATATTTATCACCTGATGAGAGAACTAGACTTTAGGATATGGAGTGATGTTAACATGGAGAAGGGACGCAGGTGGCGCTGTGGGTTAAAGCCTCAGCGCCTAGGACTTGCCGATCGAAAGGTCGGCGGTTCGAATCCCTGCGGCGGGGTGCGCTCCCGCTGCTCGGTCCCAGCGCCTGCCAACCTAGCAGTTCGAAAGCACCTCCGGGTGCAAGTAGATAAATAGGGACCGCTTACCAGCGGGAAGGTAAACGGCGTTTCCGTGTGCGGCTCTGGCTCACCAGAGCAGCGATGTCACGCTGGCCACGTGACCCGGAAGTGTCTCCGGACAGCGCTGGCCCCTGGCCTCTTGAGTGAGATGGGCGCACAACCCCAGAGTCCGTCAAGACTGGCCCGTACGGGCAGGGGTACCTTTACCTTTACTAACATGGAGAATGAGACTATTCATGGCTACTAGCCACGAGGGAGGCTATTGTGCTGCCTTCTCAGCTGGAGGCAGCCATGTTTCTGAATACCAGTTGCTGGAAACTACAAGGCAGAGTCCTTTTTCTCTTACATCTTGGTTGTTGGTTTCCCACAGGCCTCTGGTTGGCTACTGTGAGAACAGGTTACTGGATGAGGTGGACCACTGGCCTGATTCAGCAAGGTGTCTTTATGTTCATATAAATGTGGCATAAGGAGCTCGCAGGCTGAAAGAAACAGCCAGCTGCAATGCTAAACCAAGCTGTAAGCCCATTGAAAGCTGTGGGACTTTCATGCAAAAAAGCATGCCAAGACTTACACTGTGTACCAGAGAAAGAGCAAGGGTGGCCTGCGTTGCACTAGCTAGATGTTGTTGCACTACAACTGGCACCATCCCTCGCCATTGACAATGCCACCTGAACCTGGTGGGCGTTGTAGTATATTAATATCTCCTGAGCAACATGGTGACCAGCCCCAACTTAGTGCTAATGGCAAGTGCCAGATTAAAGGAGCTAGGGTTAACAGACGTTCCCGGGGACAGTCTCTGGATCTGCAAATCTGTCCCCAGACAAATTCCACCCCTGGAATTTCCCCACATTTGCAAATCTGTCCCCGGGAAACGTGGCAGCAGCAGCCTCAACAGCCCGGAACCAGCCTGGTAGCACTGCTCGCTGCCACGACGCCTGCCATTTTTCCTGTGCCACAGCAGCGAGCATCTCCTGAAGCCAGCCAGCAGCCAGAGCCAACTGCACTACCAGGCTGGCCCCTCCTGGGCAATGGCCGCCTGCCCATGACTCCCGAGCCTCTCCCGATCCGTCAAAACAAAGGGGGTAGGCTCAGGAGTCACGGGGGGGCGGCATGCCGTTGCCCAGTTTTTTAAAAACTCTGTGCATTTATGCTTCACAGGGTGCGAAAGAAGGGCTTTGCACCTTTATACAATATGCATGTGTGCATGACATCCTGACATCCTGTTGCTACTCAGCTAAAAAAAAATAAGTGTCCCCGGATTCATTAAAAAAAATCTGGTAACCATATTCCAAGCAGTGTTTGAAACTCCTGTTGTTCTAGGCACATTTTGCGACAGGGGATTTCATTAGTGCGAGCAGTTTCTGAGCTCTGGACACAGTACTGCGCCTAAGATTTCAGATTAAAACTGCAGAGTGGAAGGAAAGGAGGACCTTTTTCTGCCTCCCCACTTCCAGCTACTTTCTGAAGACTGGAGAAGAGACCCTCTTAAGAATATTAGGGGAGTGGGGAGGGGAAGGACTAGACCAGGGGTCAGCAACCTTTTTCAGCCGTGGGCCAGTCCACCGTCCCTCAGACCATGTGGTGGGCCGGACTGTATTTTGAGGGGGGAAATGAATGAATTCCTATGCCCCACAGAGATGCATTTTAAATAAAAGGACACATTCTACTCATGTAAAAACACGCTGATTCCTGGACCATCCGCGGGCCGGATTGAGAAGGCGATTGGGCCGCATCCAGCTCACGGACCTTAGGTTGCCTACCCCTGGACCCATGTGAAAAATGAACATAAGATTTTAGCTGCAGTTCATTCATTTTCAGCTTTGTATTCTTGTTATAAAAAAGTACGCCTAGACATTCTGTTGTTGAGCCCATAACCTAGGTTTAAAGTGCCATTCAGCTCCTAGCTTTAATATCTCACTGCTTCTAAGTAGGTGATAATCTTTCTGACAAAGCTAATGGTGTGCCTTTCAGAACATGTCATTTAGTACATGGATATCTCTGGCGTATTTACTCTCAATGTGAAGGATATTGAGCAATAGCTGGCAGCCAAGGGAAGCAAGTTTTGGCAATTTCTTTATAAGCAAGAGGGTGGTATCTGAAGAGAATTTCCTGCTAAAGTAGCAATTAATATTACTGAAGTTCCTAAGAATTGAAAATAGATGCAAGGGAGCAGCTTGTGGTCTACATTTAACCTGCAATACTCTCTTGTAGAGTCTGGTCTCTTAAAATCTTGAGCACTTCTAAGGCCTCATGCCTCCAAGCTAACGCTGAATTAAAACAGCACTTTCTTTTATTTAAAATGCCGTGAGGTTTTCAGTTAAGTAATATTGGTCTCTGGTATAATCAAATCCTAAACAGTTTGTTAAAAAAAAATCCAAAACTCTGATAGTGAACTCTATAGCAGCGTCAGGGAGCATAACGTTACTTCTGTGGATATAGTTTGGGCAGGCCATCCCAATCTACATGAGTTATTCAGGCACAGAAAGTTCTGTAATGGTAGAAATTGGGCTTTTTGAAAATAAGGTTGGATTCAGCAGAAGATTAAAGGCCTACAAATTGTACTACTGTAATCTTCTTTCTCGTGGTCACAATTTTCTACTTGCCTAGAGCGTTGGGCGCTGGGATGGATATATTTTTCAACTGGAAGCCAGCATTTTACAGACCATGTTCTTTGGAAGCTTGCATCTCGAAATCTTTGTAAAAATCTAGTGGAGGAGGAGGAGGAGGAGGTGGTTTGGGACCTATTAATTTTGAAAGCCAACCCTCTAATCTGTCTGCAACTTTTCCAGTGTGTTAATTTTAATGGGTTCTTACTTTTAAAATGAACTCATCATTTTCAAAGCTCGGGTGACTCATCCTCTCCAGACTAAAATGCCACATGCAAATTTGTTCCTAAATATTACAAAATGTGGAAAACGGAAATTAACCCAGTAATTCAGTCAGTTCTTTTGGGATGACAAAAAATTTTTCTTTTCAGAAAACAAGTGACACCTTTACCAGCTAGGACAACAGAACAGACGCTTCAGGGTCTGCAACTTAGATGATGGACTACAATTCCCACCATTGACCATGTTTGTTGCAAAGTACCAGATTGGGAGGAGGATGTTTCGCAGTGTCATCTATGCATGTGTTTTGATTTTATCTGGGGCTCACTGTTTTGGCACTGGATAAGCTGAAAGTTGCTGGCTGTTGTCACCTTGATTTAGTGCCTGGTTTGATATGCACAGAGACTTCTTTTGTTGCTGTCCCACCAAAGATATGGCAGGAAGAATTATCAGAAGCTTCCTTTTACTATTGTTAACCTTGGACTAGACTAAGGAGAGGGAGGAGCGAAGTTTTTGTTCTTACAGCCTATTAATTCTTTTCACTTACTGCTCAATTGGCAAAACTCATCTCATTCATGGACTTGCCACCCTTTTCTGTGATCAGTCGGTTGATATTATGTGTTGTGTATCGGTTCTGTTTTCTGCAGTAGGCCTGAAAGGCAGAGAAACTACCCTTTAACAAAAACTGCTAGGTTGCTGTGCTCCTGAACCCAGGAATATCCCAGGCTATGCATAACCAATACTTCTGCTAGCATATTGCCAGCGGAGGTAACTTCTTATAGAAGCAAAACTACCGTGTATCTGTGATTACCGTCTGTGTAAACAGGTTACCCCTTCATATGGCATAAATAGCTGCCTGTGGTTAGATTGCATGCTGTGAATGGAATGAGGTTCATTCACATGACTAAATGTTGTTGGTGATAATCTGTTGCTATCTTGTGCAGTATTAGGTGGCTTAGACTTGTCACAAAGGGCTGTGATGGACACAGCACCTAGGCTGAAATGTTTTGAGATTTCAAAACTAATTTTAGGTGTTCCAAGTAAGATACAAATGGGACAATAATTTAAGTGCCAACCTGAAGGTGACTACTTTCAGAGCTGTATGTGTTCTCTCTGTTTGCCAGCAAACACAGAATCACGTGAGGACAAAACTCAGCATCCTGAAATTATTTATTGGCTGTTTGACTTGCAGAATATATATGTGGACATAAAGATAACCTGTGATTTGATGGCAGCTTTAAGGGGGTGTCCTTGTTACAAAAAAAAAAAAGTTTATTAAATTTGACTACCCATAACAATCCATGCATCAGATGCACACTTTTGTTCCATGGCTGCACTGAAGAGAACTGAATCCATGAGTCTTTACAGTCAATGGAGACAGAGGTGGTGTGTGATTTTATGACGAAAAAAAAAAATCCTTCCAGTAGCACCTTAAAGACCAACTAAGTCAGTTATTGGTATGAGCTTTCGTGTGCATGCGAAATATCTGAAGAAGTGTGCATGCACACGAAAGCTCATACCAAGAACTGACTTAGTTGGTCTTTAAGGTGCTACTGGAAGGAATTTTTTTTTGTTTTGACTATGGCAGACCAACACGGCTACCTATCTGTAACTGTGATTTTATGGTTCTTTTGTTGGGGGGGGGCCAATTATACAATTTCAAGAGGAGCCATTTTATGAAATCTGATATTAAGCACATCTTTTCCATTTTCCTTCCACTGGTCTCCCAGATCACTACCTCTTTCCCATTCATCTGCTCCACTTTCTGTTCAGCTGCTTAGGTACAATCTGAAAAGTACATAGAGATGAAAGGGGAAGTGAGAGAGAGTGTACCTCTTCCAACTTCCCCGTCAGCTCTTTACGCTTTGCAAAGGGGATCAGTGTAACTACCCTTGCCACCTCATGACAAAGAGGCAGTGATTGGGCATTGGTAGATCCAGGCCAGGGGCTTTGTAGGCACCAAGAGAGGTCCTCAAGAGTGCCACTGTGCCCATGGCACTGTAATCCCTGGCTCAGCTTAGAGCTACATGGATGGCCCTGAGCAAAGCTTTGTCATCATGTCCTCCCTTGTCCCACTGGAGGAAGACTTAAACAAGCCAGTTTTATAAGCCATGGGTTGATGTTGGCTTGTACCGCGACTGTTGTTTTAAACCAGGATTTCTGTTTCTCACGTAATGTTAAGCCAAGGTTCTTTGAAACCGAATGCAAACTCCACAGATGTCCTCTTCCTTCTGGCCATGCAGGGAGGGCGAGTGTTTGGGCACTACACTGTGCCATGTGGCACTACACTGTGGTTTACTGTTGCATGTGAACCAGCCAATTAGCTTAAAAGGAGAACGGCATGAACATAGCACAAAAAGGGCAAGTACTCGGCTGAAGCCTTCTTGAATAGCCAGCTTTGCTTCCAAGCATCTAAAAGCACACAGTGCTTGAAGGATCTTGCCTGCCAGGCATATCCCCGTGGTGGGTTCTCCACTTTGCAGCCAACAACCAAGGAATCTAGAGCAAGGCGTCGTGTTCTGAATGGAGCATGCAGGGGAAGGAACATAATGGCCTGAAAGATATCTGAGTGCCAATCAGTTTAGAAATCTCCGGTTTTATTTATTTGTTTTCAAAAGCAAGTAATAGGTGTGAAGGCTTCCAAGATGGGTCTGCATGTATGTGGGTAATATCTAATAACATCTCAGACAGCAGCGGTCTGTCTGAACAGGCTGCCCTTGTCTTTGATCAGCAGCCAGGGTAACACTGTGGACAGAATACATTGGACTTGGAGCAGGAATAAGTCTGTTCAAATCCCCTTGCACCTTTGACACTCTTGGGGTCGTCTTTTTCTTTGTTGATCACTCATAACCAAGAAATATTGTCTTCTATAAACACAGTTTTAACAATGAGTCCATAAGTGACTGTGGAGGCCAATTTTGGATCCACACGTCCTTCCACAGTTGGGACATTGATTTCCGGGCAGGAGTTGATCACAGTGTGGATTTGCCAAGCGTGCCTTCCTCTTGGCACGTTTCTCCCTTGCGTCCTGAGTTTGAGTTTCTTCAAAGCCCATACAAAAAAAAATTCCTTCCAGTAGCACCTTAAAGACCAACTAAGTCAGTTCTTGGTATGAGCTTTCGTGTGCATGCACACTTCTTCAGATACCAAAGCCCATGGTATCAAAGCCCATGACACCTTTGGTAAAGGCTGTTCTCCAACTGGAGTGCTCGCCGGCCAGTGTTTCCCAGTTGTCAGTGTTTATACTACATTTTAAAAGATTTGCCTTGAGAGCATCTTTAAACCTCTTTTGTCGTCCATCGGCACTACGCTTTCCATTTTTAAGTTCGGAATAGAGTAGTTGCTTTGGAAGATGATCATCAGACATCCGCACAGCATGACCAGTCCAACAAAGCTGATGTTAAAGAATCATTGCTTCAACACAGGTGACCTTTGCTTCTTCCAATACACTGATACTAGTTCGCCTGTCTTCCCAAGTGATGTGTAAAAAATTTCGGAGACACCATTGATGGAATCTTTCGAGGAGTTGGAGATGGCGTTTGTAAGTGGTCCATGTTTCACAAGCATATAGTAAGGTTGGTAGTACAATAGCTTTGTAAACAAAGCTCTTGGGGTAAGACTGGACCAGTCACACACTCTCGAACTAGGCCATATTGTTGTTCTGAGACTAAAAAGGGTGTATAAATTATCACACCAGTTATAGAATATGAGACCCCACAGGATCTGGTATTTTTTCTGTTGAATTTTATAGATGGCTCTGTTAAACGTGTAGCATAAAGAATTAGTTTCATGTGTGGTCATAACACCAACCTTTTTCTGGCCAAAGAAAAGTGGGGTGGGGGGGAGATTAAACCATTGCCATTTGTAAAAGGGTGGATAGGAGAAAATGTGAGAATTTGCCAAAGGAATACATCACATTAGAATAAGAGAGAGAGAGAGAGAGAGAGAGAGAGAGAGAGAGAGAGAGAGAGAGTGTGAGTGAGTGAGTGAGTGAGTGAGTGAGGGGGAGGTGATGACAGGTTAAGTTTATAATAAAGTGGATCTTCTTTACCAAACGTGGTAAAAACCTGTTGCTTCTTGATTATTTATTTTTTAATATATTGATTTCAGATCTCAGGTATGTGTTAGGTATTTTGCAACTGTTCTAGTTGTGTTGCTGTTTTTGTTGTTATATGGTCAGTTTCGTACCCATCCTTACAGCAATTTAAAAATGCAGTATTAAGAACAGTTTAAAAGAAATTACAGTCCTAGGGCTCTGCTCCTGCTTGTATTGTTTTAATATATGCATTAGAGGTGATCATACTGATTTATAATGCTTTCTTTATAGGAGAAATTATATATTAGGGAAGAATATGCTCCAAGAGTATTCAACCTCCTTTTGACCGACTGATCTATTTATTAATCTCTATTCTTTCCTTTTTTTAAAAAAATATATACACCCATGTATTTTTATTCTGTTGATTTTTTGCTTAATATATGTAGGCTGTCTTTAATGTGTGTAATCTGTACATCTTGGCATAATTATTCTTCTCTGGGCACACGTGGAGTGCCAACACAGGATTTTGATCCCCCTCCTCTGCCCAGCACTCTGTATAAGCAGCCATGGCTATGTAAAGCCCTTCACTTCTCTTGAGCTATGCTTTGTCTCACCAGCCCTTCTGCTTCAAAACAGTTGTCCAGCATTTGTGGCCGTGATTAAAATACACGAGGATTTAGAGGTAGGATATATACAACAGGTGCACTCTAATGCGTATAAAAATAAGGAAAACTGATCCCGGCTCCTACCCCTATTTAAAGATGCACAAAGCTATATTGCTGTAAATGGTTTGAAAAGCTGGTAAAGAAATATTGAGAGGTTGCAGCTTTGTAGCTTTGCAGCTTTTGTCCGGTTTTTTCTATGCTTTTTCCTCCTTGCTTTGGTGTACCTATTGCTGTGAACCACAATCAAGCATGTTGTTTAGTTGTGTCTGACTCTTTGTGACCCCATGGACCAGAGCACTCCAGGCACTCCTGTCTTCCACTGCTTCCTGCAGTTTGGTCAAACTCATGTTAGTAGCTTCGAGAACACTGTCCAACTATCTCGTCCTCTGTCGTCCCCTTCTCCTTGTGCCCTCCATCTTTCCCAACATCGGGGTCTTTTCCAGGGAGTCTTCTCTTCTCATGAGGTGGCCAAAGTACTGGAGCCTCAGCTTCACGATCTGTCCTTCCAGTGAGCACTCAGGGCTGATTTCCTTCAGAATGGATAGGTTGGATCTTCTTGCAGTCCACGGGACTCTCAAGAGTCTCCTCCAGCACCATAATTCAAAAGCATCAATTCTTCAGTCTTCTTTATGGTCCAGCTCTCACTTCCATAGATCACTACTGGGAAAACCATAGCTTTAACTAAAAGGACCTTTGTTGGCAATTGATGTCTCTGCTTTTTAGGATGCTGTCTAGGTTTGTTATTGCTTTTCTCCCAAGAAAAGCATAGTGTTGTTTTAAAGCTATAGCTTTATTTTAAAGCATAGCTTTGTTTTAAAGGTGGATGTGCAGTGTTGCTAGCGCACAGGACTAATATCTTGCTCCTTGCCTGCTGCTGCACCTCCGAGAGCCAAGCCATGGTTTGCCTTGGCCATTTCATCCAAATATGATGTACAGTGGTACCTCTGGTTACATATGCTTCAGGTTACATACGCTTCAGGTTACAGACTCCGCAGCGCAGCAGCAGCAGGAGGCTCTATTAGCTAAAGTGGTGCTTCAGGTTAAGAACAATTTCAGGTTAAGAACGGACCTCTGGAACAAATTAGGTATGTAACCAGAGGTACCACTGTAATGCATTGCAGGGGGTTGAACTAGATCAGGCTTTCTCAACCTCGGCCCTCCAGATGATTTGAGAGTACAATTCCCATCATCCCTGACCACTGGTCCTGCTAGCTAGGGATCATAGGAGTTGTAGGCCAAAAACAGCTGGAGGGCCAAGGTTGAGGAAGCCTGAACTAGATGACCCTCCAGGTCCCTTTCAACTCTAAGATTCTTAGAGGTCATTGTTTGGTTTCCCATGAGCAAATGACAAGTGGTAATCCAACATCAAAGCTTTGTTACAACTTATGGTTTGTTTGGAGAGCAAAACCATCGTTTAGCAGGATTGGGCTGTTCTTTTAGCCTTGTGTGCCACCATACTGTGTGTTCACCTTTAAACCATACTTAAATTCAACTTTGCTTTAAAACGGTATGTGAACCTGATCGCTTGTTGGCTTAGTAGACTTGCAGTTAATATTTCCTACTCATTTGTGCTTCTTAATTTGCCCCTATGCTGATTTGTTTGTTTTTGGTGGAAGGGTTCCCCACTTGTGGAATGCTATCTTCGTGCCTTTGCTACATATTGTTAGGCGCCAGGCAAAAACGTTCCTCTTCTCCCAGGCCTTTAGCTAATTAAATAATTTGTGGACTTTTAAATGGGGGGGAGGAGGAGGAAGGTATTGCTCCTGTTTGTTATTATAAAATGTACAATTATATTATACATAAATGTATAAATATATTATAAAAATGTTATGCATTTTTGTGTTTTTATATTGTAAACTACCCTGTGATCTTCGGGTGAAGGGTGATATAGAATAATAATACCAGTAATAATAATTATTATTAATAAACGTAACTCTGGGTTATAGGCAGAAATTAGTTCATGTGGCTTACTTCTTGTTTTAGAGTAGACCTGTGGAGGTTTACAGAATTGGTGGCCTTACCGTCTTAATTCCCATACATCTGAAATGGAGATTATAACCAGTAATTACTTTATGGAGATTATAACATAAATTACGATGCAGAAGCTTAGTGATGCTTAATCTCTTTCATGGGAAAAGAATTAAAGTCATATTTTGCTAGTACTGCAGGGAAAAATACATTAATGATTTCATCTAATGTATTTCCCCTGCAAGTCTATCAAAGTATTACTGCATCATCACGGCTAGTGAACTTTACTACGGCTTTTCAGCAATCTGAAAACAAGCAATACATAAAGCATTTACGAGTAATGTTAATGAAGCCGAATATTGCACTGAACTTGTGGTAGAACCATATTAAGCGCCCGTTCTCCTTTGCTCTGGTGACTTCGAACTGGCTTTGCAAAAGAACTTTCAGTGAACTGTGCATATAAAGGTGGCATAACTATTGTGTTGGAGGTAAAATTATGGGAACTTGCCTTGGAGCTTGAAATTGATAAGTACTTCAGTGCAAATAATATATAATTATATATATCCTTTCGCGATGTACTACACAAGGTACAGCTGTGCAGTCTTTATATGTGTATGTGTGCTTTCTGCATTGCTTACTATGGTTAGACTGCTCTCATGACGGATGTAGATGAGAGAGGGAAAGAACTTGCACACGGCTATCCAGCGAGTTTATGACTCCTCATGAGCAAACGAAGCAAATATCATTTGGTCTGGAAACCCATTTTCTGCCCAATGTCGTTTAAGCTAAAACATTTTTATGTTAAAATATTCATTTGGTGCATTTCAGTCACTGAGAAGCATACATGCCCAACGGGTGCTTTAAAAACCTCCTGGCACCTCTTCCTTCATGCTGGTTCTGAAAAACATTCTGCTTTACTTGATTGTATAAAAGAAAAGAGAAAAAAACTTGATTATTTTTCAAATACTTTGCACCCACTCTTCATATAAATGATGAGAAGTGCAGTATAATGTCATCCATCACTTACAGGAATGCCGAGTAATTAGCCTAAACGTTTGCAAGGAGGGGGTGGAAATCACTTACCGAGATTAGAAGATGAAACCAGTGCTGAATAAATCTGTGCTTGCCATTGGGGTGGGGGGTGGGGAATGTAGTGGCCAGTTGCCTTGTTGGCAAGCACAGTTCATGCTAGGAGAAGTGAAAATGTCTGCTCTTCATCTTGGCAACTAACAATTTCCAGAGGGGTTGCCATGTTGGTTTGTTGCAGCAGACACAGCAACTCATCTTGTGCAGCACCTTGAAGAATTTTAATATATACAATTAATGGGTGTTCAGGATACCCCAAGTCACCTTATGGTGTTTGCTGCAAGTAGCTTACATGTCTACCCCTCTGAATCTTGTGAGATAAGACACTTGTTCTTCTTACTTTTAAGGACTGTAAAACAGTATTTAGAAGTGAGAGACTGACCAAGAGCAGAAAGATTGCACACACCCTGTCCCTAAGGGCATCCATCAGGGTGAACATGGTCAATGCAGTCCTCACTGTTGTGTGGTAGGCATGCCTGTGTACTCTTCGTTTCACCATCTTCACAATAAGTTGTGTGTCATTTGAGCTCCAGCCGTTGCCCAACTAATTTCATTCTCCACAACGCAAAGGAGCAATTCAGTATGCTGGAGAGGGCACTTGGCACTGATCTGTTGATGATCAGCTTCATCCGGCCATTGTGTCATGAGACTGGGACCTAAACTGAATTATCAGGTGCCCTTCAGACCTTGAACTAAAACTTGCATCGACCCCAGCTAGCATGGGCAATGGTCAGGGCGGATGAGAGTTGATCCCCTGCCCCAGGGTGGTTGGACTAAACTCCCATCAGCAATGTTCATTGGCCATGATTGCCTGGGCTCATGGGAATTGTAGTCCACAGCCTTCAGAGGTCACCACCTTAGTTACTCCTGTACTAGGTAATGCTGCCCCATATTTGAGATTCAGTTTCCAAGGCTTAGTGCCAAGTGAGTTCTTTTATTTGATATGGGCTTTCGGAATGTTACCTGGTCCTAGCAACACATCTTACTGGCATTACTAGATTTTTGTTTGGAGCGCTTTAATCTTTTGTGCTGTGTTGATGATTATGTGTAAACGCTCCCTAGGTGTTGCTGTGCAATGCAAGTGTGGGGCAGTGCAGCACAAGGAGCTAAAGCTATTTTTCTCTTGGCCTAGGACTGGAGCTTGGCAGGCATATTGGAACAGAAAGCAATAAGAAGCACCTGGTTAGCAACTGATTATTTCAGTTGAGGAGGAGATTAAGGGTCACTGCTGACTGTCTAACTTTGTCTTTCTCCACTGATCTCTGCTTAGGCATCAGTTTATAGTGTCTTGGCTTAAGGATTGGAGCTATTAGCTGATGCGACTAAAAGGAGAGGCTCCTACTGTCCACATTGAGGAGTGGGGCTGAACCCTTTCCCTGTTTCTTAGAGCTTACAGAGTACTCTGCAGAAGTTTCTGTTGCTGTTCATCCCGGAGGCTATTTGGGAGTCCTTTGCTTGTGTATTGTCCAGTGTTAGAAACTGAGATATGAAAGCTAGGAGCTAAATGGCACCTTCAACCCAGGTCAGAGGCGCCGCAATGGAGCATCTAGGCATGCTTTTTTAATAAAAAGAATACAAAGCTGAAAATGAATGAACTGTAGCTAAAATCTGATGTTCATTTTTCACGTGGTCTAGTCCTCATCTGAAGACTGCTAAAAAACAAGGCCGTACTTCCCTTGCCCGCCCCCCTAATATTCTTAATAATATTCTTAATAATAATAGTATTCTTCTCTAGTCTTCAGAGAGTAGCTAGAAGTGGGGAGGCAGAAAAAGGTCCTCTTTTCCTTCTACTCAGCAGTTTTAATCTGAAATCTTAGGCGCAGAGCTCAGAAACTGCTCACATTAATGAAATTCCCTGTTGCAAAACGCACATAGAAGAAGGTGAGTTTCGGACGCTGGTATTGGAATAGAGTTGAGCATGATGTGGTTTGGATTGGGGAGTTCACACTAAGAACCAGATTGGCAAATCATGACCGAGGGGCTTAATATCTCAACAATATGTGCACAAACATGCATTTTCCTCTTTCAGCTGGCTAGACTGGCAAATGTGTGTGCCTGTTGGCAGTGGAATGAGTAAAAACTTCCAAATTGATTCATCAGCTTATTTCCGTATTAATCACTCCAGTCTAAAAGCCCATATATCTGTTTAATGTAATTAGATTCCTCAGACTATAGCATTAGCTGGCCCTGAATAGGTATTTAATCCATTTCTTTTGTATTGTGTTGCGTTGGTCACATAAACAGAAAATGCATATATTAATGCAAGCTTGTCATCATTCATTAAGCTCTCTCCTTTCATCAGTATCAGGAAAAAAATTATTTGGCTTTTAAAAATTATTTCAAGCACAGACCTTCCTGTTTGCAATTCTAAAGAAAAGCTAGCATGGTGCAATACAATGACAGTTCCAAATGGAATGTCACAAGATATATATTTTTAAAACCAGGTGAGAGGTTTGTGGAACAGGGCAAGCTGAGGGTGCTTTAAAAAATAATAATAGTGTTTATTCCAGGATTTCAAATTTGTTTATTCGCATACACTTACGGTACATGACATTCCTGTTTCTTATGCAAATGGACAGGAAATGCATGTAAGCAGTCTCTATGTGAACTATTTCAGATGTATTTCTGAAGGTCCCCTTTTCATTTTTCAGGACGAGAGGGGAGAGAAGTGGGGGGTGAAATGAAGCGAAGATATGCAGATCTTGAGAAGTTTGCCTGCTCTTCTTTCGAGTGAAGAATAGTTCAGAAGTTTGTTGTCACCAGCCAGATAACTTTTCAAACAGTGGCTCTTGAGATACCGGAGTGAAAAAACCAAACCATTTGGCTTGCCTCTCCAGTCCAGTCCGATCTGATGTAAATTTTGCTGCTGACTTTATTGGCAGCCTGGATACCAGTAACATTCATGTATCCTCATATATACAAGCTGTACTCCTCCTCCTGTCCTAGTCAGCATTTCCTAGCAGGCGTTACCTTGACCGTTCACAGTTTGCTTCCTTCTTTCCATGTTATTGAGTCTTTTCTGACCCACCATTTTGAGGGTTTCTCGCTGTTTACACTGCCCCACCTCCTCCTTCGTACGTCAGCATCCCTTCTTGAAGAAGAACTTTTTTTTTAAGCGGGTTGGAAGCCAAGTGACTAGCCAGTAAGCTCCTCTGATCCGCTGAGCTGGAAAAAGCATGCCGTGTGCAGCAGCTGTTTCGCCCCTTTCATCTGTAACATGGGTGTTGTGCTGCTGTTTCCGTTCTTGTTTCTCTATCAGCTGAGTCAGCTCCTGCTCCTGCTCCTGCTGTCAGCTTTGCAGACACTATGAGACGAAGGAGAGACATTTTTTGATCCCGAGGTGCTCAAATAGCCGTGGAGATTAAAGGTTTCTCTTTCCAGAGGTTAAGTAAGGGAGGAAGAGTAACCTAATTCTCCACTGAGGGTGTTGTGGCCCTGGGCTGTGGTCCTCAAGTAGCGAGAGAAACAAGCCATTGTCTTATATTGGCTCCGATTGCTGATGTGATGCATTAAATGTGTCGGTGTCAGAAACATAAAGAACTATGGATTTAAAAGTCAGAAGGAAAACCAAAACGGCAAGTGCGATCTGTTCCGTTATTTGGGAGTGGAGGGATTCAACAGTTGCTAACAGACATGCTGAGTATTAACTATCTAAATATTAGCAGTTCTTTGGTTGTGCATGTTCATTGTAGTCTGAATTTTTGCTTTGTGAGCTGCCCATGTTCTATTTGGGGCAGCAATAGAAATAATATTTTTTGTAAAGTAAGAATAAGAATAAAAATGTGGGCTGTCTATTATATAGATAACAAAGATGCAACAAGTTCAAACCACATTCAAACAGAAAGAAGCACATGGAATTTGTGAGGCAAGGTCTTAGAAGATGCACCAGTATTAATAGGGGTCTTAGCTAATGGACATGCCATACTTTAAGCAGGAACTGCAAAGCTGAAGAGCTGTGGTCAAGACACAAGTTTACAGCATAATTACACTATATGTGAGAAACATTCTTCAACCCCAACCTCCCTGACTGTACTTCATGGTAGAGTTCCATAGCCACAGGCCAAGGCATCAAATGCAGCATGACCTTTTTGTGGGCGGAGGTAGAAGATGAGCAATCTATTTTAGAAACGAATCTTTGAAGAAGAGACTTTTGGCTTCCTGTTTTCTGTCAAAGGAACAGGCGTCACTGCTGAAAGGCCTCTATTCCACTGTATTTGTGACATGTGCATGCGTGTACTTACACACACACACACACACACACACACACACATACACATACATACTACCCAGTGCAAGTCATACTCAGAGTAGACCCATTGAAGTTAATGGACACGACCAACTGAGGTTTATGAATTTGAGTGGGTCCTACTCTGAGTAGAATTCAGCTGGCTGCAACCTCCTGGCTTTAGAGCTCAGTGAAAAGTGAGTTCAGAGCAGGAGGTGATCACAGAAGACAGGTAAATAAAGGAGTGGGGTAGGAGAAAAGCAGTGTTTGTCTGTCAGGAGGGATGAGTATATATGGTTGGGGTTCCTCGGGGTTTGATTTTATCCCCTGTGCTGGTTAACATCTACATGAAACCGCTGAGTGGGGTCATCTGACGAATTGGAATACAGTGGTACCTCGGGCTACAGACGCTTCAGGGTACATACACTTCAGGTTACAGACTCCGCTAACCCAGAAATATTACCTCGGGTTAAGAACTTTGCTTCAGGATGAGAACAGAAATCGTGCAGCAGTGGCACAGCAGCAGCAGCTTAAGTGGTGCTTCAGGTTAAGAACAGTTTCAGGTTAAGAACAGACCTCCAGAACGAATTAAGTTCTTAACCCGAGGTACCACTGTACATTGTCAGCAATATGCTGGTGATACACAGCCCTACTTCTCCTTGACATCTACAGGTGAGGCAATGGATGTGCTGGTCTTGCCTCGGTAGTGGACTGGATGAGAACCGACAAACTAAAGCTCAATCCACATAAGACTGAGGCATTATTAGTGAACAGTTTCTAGACTGGATGGAAGAGAGATGGCCTGCTCTTTATGGGGTTGCACACTCTCCAAAAGAGCGGAGACGCAGTTTGGGGGGTTCTTCTAGGTCCATGCCTGTTGCTTGAGGCTCAGATGGCATGGAGCGCCTTTCATCAGCTTTGGAAGAGTGCAGCACACACGCGCCCTGGTGAGAACACATGAGTATCTACGTCCCCTATATGGTGGGAGGCCACGATATTTTCATGGTGTTATGTGGTCACATATCAACTTGCTTTTTAAATTGGGTTTGGGTCACCTATAGATGCCAGGTTTTTTTGTATTTAGCTTATTGAATAGACCTAGGGGTGTCTACCAAAACAGTAGCATCTTTACCCTTCCCTTAAAACTATGAAAACTGTATATTCTACAAGATCAAAAAAGAGTCCTGTTTACTATATGAATATATGTACCACCTTTCCCTCTTACCTTGGCAAGTGGTTTCTTTGGCATGCTTTTCAAGTATAAATTGATGTAAATTATATTTCTGTTTGCCTTTATACTCTCCTCCTAGGCTTGTAGACTTGCTTCCTTCTACTAGACTAACAATTTTGCAGTTGGAAAGGTGGACGGTTCACTTTATCCACCCGGGTTATTAAATCTTCATGCTGGTGGTTAGATGTGTTCTCAAGTTTCAGGGCCAACAGGGATTTGAGGTAATCTCTCAATCATTCTTTGGGATTTAGTAAGTGATAATGGTACATGCAGATGAAAAGTGAATTACGAGGAGGGAACAAGCTTAGTTGCAGGGTACAGTGGTAAAGGTGTGTCGACATGGTCTGGAGGGTGAAATCTGCAGGGAGGAATGTCATGGGAGTTGTGTGATCTTCCAAAGAGGATTCTTCTATATTTAGAGATGCAAGTCCTTGCTAGTTGCTTGTACTTGGCTCTGCAAACAGGGTTGGAGCTCTGCAAACAAACACACACTCATTTCACAAGCCTACCAATTGCGGGCTGTCTAACTTGTTTTGCCCACAAGTCTTAATTTTCTTGGTATGGGGAAAAAGGAGGAGGGGGCACGCTCTGCATTTTGGTCCAGTTTGTCCTAACATTCTTGAGCCTTTAACACATTGGTGTAAATCAGGGTTTCCTAAACTTGGATCTCCAGCTGTTTTTGGACTACAGTTCCCATCATCCCTGACCACACATCCCACTAGCAAGGGATGATGGGAGTTGTAGTCCAAAAACAGCTGGAGACCCAAGTTTGGGAAACCCTGGTGTAAATGATACAGCAGCAGTGCATTACTGCAAGACACACCAAGGCCGCCAGTGAAGGCATGGCTTTGCTTGGTCACTAAACTGAAAGGATTCTCACTTGCTTGGATTGTCGCTGTGCCTGCTCTTCTGCCGCTTGTGCAGCAAAGATAAAGGGCGTAAATGATAGGAAACTGCTTTCTATCATTGCACTGACTAGCCGTGGCTCTCCAGGATTTCAGATTTGTGCTTTTGCAGCACAAATTTTCGCTCTGTAAGACAGTATGCAGCAGGACGTTAGGCGAATCCATGGGGAAAAAAACAAGAATACTTGAAGATTTAATGGTAGGTGGCCTTGTCTGAATTAGCCCTTGGAAAACCTTCAGTCTTGCAAGCATGCTTCTTGAGAAGTGAATTTTGGACCTAGTAACAAATTCCTTATTTCTCATGGCATGCCCGTGCTGCATAAGCTGTCTTTCGAACCTTAAACTGAAAAGGCTTGGAATTGTAGGCAGTGCTTCTTATTACCTCTAATAATGTGATTATCTTCCTCCTTCTTGAAGATTGGGTTGGAAGCTATGCCCAGCCAGCAGTACTCCCCTTGAAAATTAAGCAGAGGGACATTTACCCTCTTCCAAGCCTCCTCCAGCAGAGCAGATTATTTCTGGGCTATAACATTTTTGCATTCTCTCTTCTCTATACTATTTTTTAAATTCTACTTGTTCTTCTCTCTCTCCCCCTCCCATTTTTTGGTATAACTTTTTTCACAGATATGCTAGCACTTTTACATTTATTTTCCTGAATCTCTAGGTCTCTTTTTTTAACTTCAGTATAAGATATATTCAGTCTTCATCATTCGTTAATCATATCTGACTTTTTCTTGGTGCCATTTGCTACCTGAGATTCTTAAACTGGGTTTGAAGATTTAAAAGATGAGCACTCCATTGTGCGGCTTTTGTTCCTTTCGAAAGAAAAGAAAAGTTTTTCTTAGAACCATTTAGATCTATTCTGATAAGTCATTTGAGAAAAGTACAGTGTGTGATTGTGCAGATTGCAATGTGCATCAGAGAGAACAGGCTAGAATCGCACTATGCTTCTGTGAAGCAAGGAGCAAGTTTAGTAAAATATACATGGTGTCTCTCTGAATCATCTGGGTAAGAAATCTGCAGCCGAGATCCAGAATAAATAGCACCTTTAAGTAAGCAGTCATGCTTATCTGAGTTGGACAATGTGTTCATGTGCATATAAGGCATTTTTTTCATCAAACTTGTCTCTAGCCCTCATTGAATCTTTCAGGCCTTGGGTAACTTGCAACTTTAAAGGTAAAGGGACCCCTGACCATTGGGTCCAGTTGCGGATGACTCTGGGGTTGTGGCGCTCATCTTGCTTTACTGGCCAAGGGAGCCGGTGTACAGCTTCCGGGTCATGTGGCCAGCATGACTAAGCCGCTTCTGGCGAACCAGAGCAGCGCACGGAAACGCCGTTTACCTTCCCGCCGGAGCGGTACCTATTTATCTACTTGCACTTGACATGCTTTCGAACTGCTAGGTTGGTAGGAGCAGGGACCGAGCAATGGGAGCTCACCCCGTAATGGGGATTCAAACCGCCAACCTTCGGCAACGATCGGCAAGCCCCAGGCTCTGTGGTTTAGACCACAGTGCCACCCGCGTCCCAACTTGCAACTTAAGGTAAAGGTAAAGGTAAAGGTACCCCTGCCCGTACGGGCCAGTCTTGACAGACTCTGGGGTTGTGCGCCCATCTCACTCTAGAGGCCAGGGGCCAGCGCTGTCCAGAGACACTTCCGGGTCACGTGGCCAGCGTGACATCACTGCTCTGGCGAGCCAGAGCCGCACACGGAAACGCCGTTTACCTTCCCGCTGGTAAGCGGTCCCTATTTATCTACTTGCACCCGGAGGTGCTTTCGAACTGCTAGGTTGGCAGGCGCTGGGACCGAGCAGCGGGAGCGCACCCCGCCGCAGGGATTCGAACCGCCGACCTTTCGATCGGCATGTCCTAGGCACTGAGGCTTTAACCCACAGCGCCACCTGCGTCCCTAACTTGCAACTTACCTACCCCTAAATAAAACACCTTGGCTGCAATTTCGCTGAAGTTGCTTTGAGGGGTGTGCAGACTGAGATTTTTCATTGCCATGCAAGGCCATTTCAGACCTCCCCTTCCACATACCTGGCAGTGGGAAGTAAATGGATATACAGGCTTGTGGTTTGCTAACTGTGATGTAAGCCATACTTGTTGAGTTTCCTCACCCCTTCCATTGACTACGTAGATGCCTCAGAGGGAGATTGGAGTGTATTTGTATGATTCCCGCCCCCTAATTTGTATGAGTTGCTACATATGCATCAAATTTAAACTCATCATACAGCCGATGGTCCAGTCTGCATTTCACAGTAAATTATAGTTTACCATAGTGTACTTCGGTATGTTTGACTCCTTCCCACTATCACATGAAGGAAACATACCATGATCCCTGATTTAGTGTTATGTCCAAACCATGATGTACAAACCAAGAATAAACCTTGGCTACAGATTACTGCTTGGGAACTCAGGGGGAAACAACATGGCCAGGATAGGTCCGTGCAGAGTTTACTGTGACATGCAAACAAGGCCAACGTATTTTAGAAAGACTGCTGCAGAATACAGTCAGTAGAAAACACATGTATTGTACAAATAAATGTCTGTGCTTTGTAACCTCTCCCTCAAATTGAGACTTGAAACATTGACCTAGCTTTGAAAAATGAAGTTTAGAGATCACAGCTTCGTTCTTGGAAGTTCCTGTAACTTTCTGACTTGTAGATTTTGGTACTTCCTCTGTAGAGCATAACTTTATATAGAAGGAAGATGGATATGTACTTTGGACTACTGCTGTGGCAAAGCAATCAAGAGAACTTGTACAAATGCGGAAGGCGCTGATGTTTTTGCACCATTTCAGAATGCACGGGGGTGAAATTATTGATTTAAATGTTCTTCCATATCTTGGTTTTCTGCTAATCGGAGATTTAAGCTTTCTAGGTGGAAAAAGAACCTCTTAGACAATGAGGGCACTAGCTCTTAGTTGCATGAAGCTTCAAGTGATTTATACAAAAAGTGAGATATGGTTTGGTTTCTTCAAAAAAAAGGGGGGGGGAGAAACATCATGTTGTAAACTGAGATGCACTTTGAACATTGTGTCCCAGTCCAAGTTTTCATGGCACAAACACTGTCTGTCCTTAGCATGCCACCAAAGGAGACTTACTCTCTGACACGGGAACAATGAAATATGTGCCAATGGCTCAGTCCCTACCCTTTTCCCGTTTTGTGTGACTCTGGTTTTATTATTGTATTATTCAAATTTGTGTGCTACAGGAATCTCAGCTGCACAAAGCCTTCGGTGGAAATGAAAATGTGGTCAAAATGAAGCCAAACAAGTGTTGGCACAGACCCTTTCAAATTCATTTATTTATATTAAATTTATATACCACCCTACACTTGAGGATCACAGGGCAGTTTACAGTATAAAAGCACCAAAAGACAGTGGTACCTCGAGTTACATACGCTTCAGGTTACATACGCTTCAGGTTACAGACTCCACTAACCCAGAAATAGTACCTTGGGTTAAGAACTTTGCTTCAGGATGAGAACAAAAATCACACGGCGGCAGCAGGAGGCCCCATTAGCTAAAGTGGTGTTTCAGGTTAAGAACAGTTTCAGGTTAAGAACGGACCTCCAGAACGAATTAAATTCTTAACCTGATGTACCACTGTACATAATGGCTAGCAAAACAATAACCCCCCACCACTTCACACTCAGTTTAAAAGGCCCTAGATTCTTTAATTGGCCAAAGGCCTGGGATAAATATTTTTGCCTGGCCCCTAAGGAGATTTAACAAAGGCCTCGAGTGAGCCTCCCTGGGGAGAGCATGCCACATACAGGGAGCCACCACAGAAAAGGCCTGTTGTTGTTGTGTTGCCACCCTCCGGACCTCTTGCGAAAGGGGCACACAAAAAAGGACCTCAGGTGATGATAACGGGGTCTGGATTGGTTCATATGGGGGGAGGCGGTCATGAGGTATTGTGGTCCTGAGCCATTTAGATCTTTCCAGTTCAAAATAAGTTAGGCTATCCCTGCCCAGATAGGGCTGCAACTGGACCCCCAGCCCAAACTGATGGAAGACCACCAGCCAAAACTGATGGAAGTCACCACTGAGACCACCTGAGCCTCAAGTGACAGTAAAGTTTCCAAGCTGTTTCCTTGGGCAATCCCCATCGAGGGCAATCCCCATCAAGAGCAGGTCACCTCCCATCCATTCTTATCCTGCCAAATGAGGGGCTTGTGTCTCCATTTGGTTTTGCTGTATTCCTACCTGCTATGGAAAAATAGTATGGGAGCAGCTCATGCCTCGGAAATTGCCTAAGACTTAGGTAGTCAGGCCATTGTTCCATCTAGATTTGTGTTGTGTACATTGACTAGCAGCAGCTCTCCCAGTTTTCAGCCAGGGTCAAGTGTAGCCTTACCTGGAGATACTGGGATCCTGGGACCTTCTGCAAGCAAAGCAGATGTTCTACCACTAAACTAAGCCTCTTACCATTTGTTTGTGTTCGTCAGTAACCCATTTACACATTTACAAGGCGGGCAAAATTTTCATGTTTCCAGGAATACACTTCCTCTTATCTCCTCATCATTGCCAACAATCATGTGAAACAGATCCCTGTCTTATTTGTCAAAGGTCAGGTAAATTGTTAGTAGCCAGATCCAAGTTCAGGGCTCGTCAAATTTCTCAAACTAAAAATCTATCCAAGTTCTGTTTTCTGCAGAACACTTATGAGAAATGTTCTAGCTTTGCGAAAATGAGAATGCTTCCCCCTCTTTCATTAACCCAAGCTTATTTTTAGTTGCAAAACATTAAAAAACAAAACAGAGTTTACAATAGATGCAAAACTTATTTTAAAATCTTAGGATAAATATTTTAAATATAGGGTGAATATTTCATTGTGTCCGTGAAAGAGAAATATAATCTGGAGATAAGTATACGAATTTCAAATGAATTGCACGTTAAGAGGTTGAAAGTATAGCTAAGATTACATCTACAAGAGGTTACACTTAGGTGTAATTAATATTGGATGCTTAAGTAATTAGAAATGATTATATTACAATATGCTATGTTACATTATATGTATTCTGCACGAAGACGTCCTTAATGTATGAACTAAAAGCTTTAAAAATAAACTTTTGTTGTTGTTTTAAAAGTACTCCTGTATCTTCTTTTTTAATGTGCAGCCCATAGTTTATTGTTCAGAAAGGCACAATCACACCAAACCATTAACAGTGGTTTACTGTGTCATACAAACAAGGCCTGTATGTGCAAGCCAGGAATCATTATTTGAAATAGACTCGTTGAGTTATGAAGCTAGTTTGTTTAACCAATGAGTTGATTTCAAACCACAGTTCCTGATTCATCTGCAACAAGTCAGAAATTGGGGAAAGTAAAACCGAACCATGATTTGTTACTCTTGACTGGAGGAGTACTGAAACTCAAGACTTTGCTTGGCCTCACAGAGACTTGATATTACCTCGGTTTAACATTATGTACGGACCAGGGTAGTGTGCATTCAGAGTGTTTCCACTACATTTTTAATGTCTGTACCTTCATTCAAAGTAATATCGACACCCCACAGCAGAAACAGGATTGCTCTCTCTAGGCTTAGAATAGAAACTTTGGATCCTGATATAAGGTCAGTAAAGAACACTCTTTACTGGAACGATAGATCATTTTCCGGTTCTTCTTCTTGCCAAAAAGAGAACTTAAAAGGAAATGCAGTACTTCCCAGTTCTAATTCCCAGACATCCTTTTATTTGTTGATTTGGAGTAAAGCCACAATGTCAAATAATCCTGTTTAACTTTTAATGGTCAGGAAAATGTAAATGTAAGCATACAGCTTTCTTACACGATTTTCTCGAAAAGACTGATGATAATTTATTTCTCATACCCCGCTCATATGACTGGGTTGCCCCAGCCACTCTGGGCAGCTTCTGAAGACAAAATAAATTTTGGGATGACACAAAGTGTTTTGCAACTGTTCTGCTCAGTTGAAGGACACAACCATTTAACCACTCGGACAGCAATAATAAACTGGCAACAATAATTAACACAACAAATTGCAAGCTAGCATTGCTAATAGCCAAGTTACCTCTTCAGCTGGAGACCATAGGTCTGCTTCTTCATGAAAGTCTGAAATTAGTTGGGCTTATTAATCCCGCCCTTTAATAATTTAAATAGTTTTAAGGTGAATGTTTGGCTTTGCAGCTCCTACTCTATAACTTATTTTTTGCAATCCATCTCTCTGCTGGTGCTCTGATAGTACCTTTTATATTGGGTTTACATCTACCCTTCGTATCCACATACCTTTGAGGACATTACTATTTCATTGCACACTCTGTGAAACTATATTTTGGAATGATGGATCTGCCCGGTGTCTTTTCCTAATCAGGATTATACCTAGATAAATATTAGGAAGCTTCCTTGGACTTGCTCATACCTTTCCCAGTCATTGTGGAGAGATGGAACATGTGAATCCAAGGCTCACTACAGATTTCTCCAAGGAGTATTGTCCAGGAGAGTGGAAAATATTGGCAAAAAGAAACTCTGAGATTAATGTGGCGGAGGCTGCAGAACAGTGCTTTAAAAAAATAATCTCGAGACATTTAAGTGTGCAGTCCAGTCATAGTCTTGCAGTCTGTCTTTGGTTAAGGAAAATATGGTAAATTATGCTGTCAATACACGGTGCCATGATGATGATGATGATGATGATGATGATGATGATGATACAAAATAAAGGAATATGCTATATGTGCATTACTATTTATTATTAATTTAGCTCTACAGTTTTGTGTCTTAGTTTTAAGTCTATATATACAGAACATCTTCTCTTGGCCTGAAAACGACAACGAATTGTATACAACAGAAATGGTCCCATCTAGATACAGTTTTGGTCAGACAAGTTTAAGCCTGCGGTTCTCCTGAATAACATTTTTGTCGAATGAAGCAGTGAACTTCGGAAGTCAACATTGTCTGAAAGCACAAGTGTAGATAAACAAATTTATAGGACGTGCATAATGAAACATGCCTGGCTTCCATTAGCTGATACCGAGGCATGAACATTTTACACATTTTCTCCTTTATGAGCTATTTCTTCTGGCTAAAATTACATTGAAATAAATAAGCACTCTGCCCTCTCTATATCAAAAATTAAAATCTTTATCCTTTTTGTTTATACCTTCTAGAGCAGACTTTTCTGTCTGCATTCTGAAAGTGGATTGCAAAACTGGAAATTAAAACTATAACAGCATCATAAAACAGTAAAGCGCAATGAACACGGGGCTTTGGGTATAGTTTAAAGCCAAAGAGCTATCATTCTACATAAATCAGCAACCAGCTATTAAAAAGCATGAATAAAAATAGCATAAGTGCTGGCTTGTGGATCTCAGTTATTGTGTTGGCCACCACCCTGTCTTTTGACAATATTGCACAAGGCAGACTCCTTTGAGTAGGATTTTTCTGTTCTTCCTATATACATAAGAAATATCAGTCCATTATGCTGGCAGTACCTATCGCTGGAGGAAGCCACGCACTGATGGTACATTGCAAAAGTAAGGGGTATGAGGAAGGCCGGGTGGAGTTTGGAGCTTGTTGAGGCAGAAGTGAGAGTTTACATGGAATCAGGTGGTTGTCCATTGGCTAGTTGCACTTCCAGTGCATTATCTTTAGAGAAGAGCATATGCAAGTTCAAACAAGTAAATATCGTGCCCAAAACAACTGCTCCCATTGACACGCATGGAGGCAAGGGGTTGCATCCAACTAAGTCATGACCTCCTCTGAGCAAATTTGGGGGGAGTGCAAGGGGTGCACAGAGGGAAGGGAGGTCCCATTGCACAAACAAAAATCATTCTGCTCCATTCAGTGACTTAGTTGGGTGCAGTTCTAGGATCCAGAGCGGTTCTTCAGTTAATCATGACACAACACCAGAGCTTGCAACCCTTCGACTAGGAACTCGGATTGCATATATAGAGTTGTTCGACACAAGACCATATCCCTTTGTTCGTATGCCTACAGAACACACAGATGGTGCTGGAGACAGTTAGTGCAGAAGCAGCGTTTAGTTTGTGTACCCAGCAGCCAGGGAGAGGAAAGAACAAGTGAGTAATGTTATCTTCTCAGAACCCTTACAGATACCTTGCCTTCGGGCAAATGCCAACCAGAACCTCAACTCCACTATTGAAACTGGTCTGCAAGGACAAGGCATGCACAAAGGGTAAGCAAACAGAGATGAGGGGCCATGCTTCAAAGGAGGCCATTTGTCTTTACTCCTAGATCACAAAGGGTCCCGTCCCCCGCAAGACCCCACGTAGTTTGGGGTAATGGTATGAGCTGGCATAATGGTGGGTGGGGTTGCTTATGAATGGGTGTGTACACTATACAGAAAGAGTTTCTTGGGGCCCTAAACTCCCAAATGTATGCACGATCCTACAATACACCAATGAAGGCATAACCACCTTTGTTGGGAGAACGCCAATCATTGATGGTATAATTCAGGACTTGTTATTCTTTACAGGTTATGAGCTGAAGCACATGGAACAGGGCAAGTGTTAAGCTGCATGCAGTGTTCCAGCGCAGTACTCTGCTGTTGGATAGGTGGGTATTGTTATGATGACTACATTATCTCCCCATAGTGAACCCCCAGGCATAGATGTCAGGGGCTAATGATTTGCACTTGGAAGATGCAAAACTAGTCAACTGGCAGTGGAATGGCACCTGAATAATAACACACTTTCTCACCAATCCACAATAAACATTTAGTCATCTTATTTGCTGCAGCTGCTTCTCATTATCTCCCCATATCTGTTTCATCTCCCCTCAGGCAACCATTTAACATGCATCAAGGCAAAGTGTTTTCCTACCATCCCATTCCCCCCCCCCCCTGCCATGCAGATGCCTGAGAGGCCTACAACAACAACAACAACAACAACAGCATTTAGCAGGAGGGAAGCCAAGCCAGCTATTCTTCTTTGGGATTGCCACCTTTTCCGTCAAGCAGGGCTCCTGTGCCTTTCCAGGATGCTGGACAGACAGTGTGATGTGGATAATGGAAACAGCTGTCCCCTGCTGATTTTCTGTGGGCTTCGAAGGCACAGCAGGTCTGCATAAACCAAAGAGTGGGCAGCCCTGCTCATCTGAGTTGACTTCAGAACTCCTTTGGCAACGGATGCTGCTCAATAAAAGTTGTGACTATTTCATCTGTGTGTCTGTTCTCAAAACTACTCTTAGTTATTCATCCTGAATGGCTTTATGATAGGGCAGTGGGTTTTCTACCAACAAATCCCATCAGGGTTGAGAGTCTCCATCTTCTCCATGACCTTGTCCTTGCTCCATGGTCCATGTTACTCATCCTGGATGTCTTCATGGTGGACCAGTAGATTTTCTACCATCATACCCCATCAATACTGAGAATCTGCATCTTCTCTATGACCTTGGCTCTGGCTATCACGTTCTGTGGGTCTGTCTTTCCATCCCTTTTTTCTGGCAATCTACCCAGATTGAACTTGGGATGTCACAAAGCCTAAGCCTGTGCTTTTTCACTGAGATACAGCGTTCCATACGGTCTCTAGGGTCCCTGGATGTGATGTTTGGGATAGAGGGGGAGGGAATGGTGTGTGGTGGCTCTTGGGAGACTACAAAGTTCCCATTATGGGTCTTGCCTGTCTTTTCTTTGCTTCTGTGACTATATGGTTATGCTGTTGCTTTGTGACATGGAAGGCCTGCCTTTCCATAATTATTGCCATAGACTGTAAGCATTGCCACATTGCATGCCCCAAAGGAGGGAACTCAAACACACATCCTTTGCCTTTCTTTTGTGTTGTCTTACCAGTTGTGTATCTGGCAGCTCGTGGGTGCTGCTTAGATGTCAGTTCTTCCTCATGTGGTTCCCTATCCCATGGGGTAGTAAAACTTTTGCTTCCCCTTCCGCAGACACCCATAGATGTGTTCTGCACAGTATTCCTAGCTTAGAGTGTGCAGAATCGTTTCGGTGGGTGGGACTTGTAATCCTTTTCCTCAGTATCCTCAGAATTCCAAACATGTGCTTCCTGAATGCTGTTGTGATGGTCAGTCTCTGATGGGGCAGGTGCTGTTGTCTATTCCTGCAAGTGTGCCTGAGTCGATAGCTGTCGTTCCTGATGGTACCATGGGGGTGTGGTTTCTCAGTGCACTGTGGTTTCTGGTGACACTGTGGGAGTGTTGGTTGGTGTTGGCAGGTTGTTGTATTGGCAGCTGTTCCCTTTTGACTCTGCTCTTGGTTTCCAGGGGTGCAAACATTTTCTAGCAATGTTTTAAGTCCTTGTGGTGCAGCAGCCAGCATAACGGGGACATAGGATTTTGACCTGCAGTCAAGCTCTCAATTTCCCATAAACTGTGCTCCTTGATACAGAATGATGTTACTTCTTGCCTGTCGCTGACTCTGCTAGCCAGGGTTTGAATTGTTGTCTGTGTTGATGTTTCACCCTTGATAGCACCTGAGATGGATCTCCCCTGTTCTGGAAGGCTGTTAATTTCCTAATTGGCTCCATCTTTTCCCTTGCCTCTGCATAAAAGGTAAAGGGACCCCTGACCATTAGGTCCAGTCGTGAGCAACTCTGGGGTTGCGGCGCTCATCTCGCTTTATTGGCCAAGGGAGCTTCCGGGTCATGTGGCCAGCATGACTAAGCCACTTCTGGTGAACCAGAGTAGCGCATGGAAATGCAATTACCTTCCCGCCGGAGCGATACCTATTTATCTACTTGCACTTTGACATGCTATCGAACTGCTAGGTTGGCAGGAGCTGGGACCGAGCAATGGGAGCTCACCCCGTTGCGGGGATTTGATCAACAAGTCCTAGGCTCTGTGGTTTAACCCAGAGCGCCACCCGTGTCCCTTTGCCTCTCTGCATACTGGTACCTAAAACCTGGCAAGCTACCTCTTCACTCTTCCCCACTCCCACCATTCCATTACCACCCAATTATAAGAGTTTTCAAACTTCCTCAGTGAATCCCTCCCAAAAATGAAGGAGACAGGGGAGGGATGGGATTTGGTTTGCAAAAAATTGCTCTTTCCCAGGCAGTGCTCTGGCAGATGATCAAACGAGGTAGGGCTTGCTCACACCTCTGCAAGGACACTTGGCTCATTCTTCCAAATCCCTGTTCCTAAATCATTCACGAATTGTTTATGTGCTTCCTGTGTTTCCACTAGCTCTAGCCCACTCACTGCATTCCTCAGGTTTTGACCTTGTTTCTTGTTCTCACGACTTCCAACTGGGGCTGATGCTATATGCCTAAAACCGGACTTCCAAACTACAGAAGCCTCATTGTCGCTCGCATTGTAATGCACTTGTGTCAGTGAAACCTGGGCAGGAACAGCATCGTTCTTGACGGGGGTGGAGTAAGGAGACAGCATGCGGTTTGGGAGGAAGGTGGGGGCGTGTGGATCCGGGTGGGGGAAGATGTCCATTGGGGCCCTGAGATTAAAAACAGATTCCTGGATAGAGCCCTGGCACAGTGTAGCCCTGATTTTGGAAGCAAAGAATGGAGAATTGTCCTGGGGTGGCGATGGCAAAGAATTGGAGTGGGTGGGTGAGGAAAAGTTGGGAGGAAAACTTAGGGTAGAGTTTTACGAACCCAGGCCTTGATTCTCTGTGCTTTGTGCTGACAAATAGGTATGGTCGTTTTTTAATTTCTAAAAAGAAGGATCTGCTGGGGAAGCCATGCTTGACAGTCATCATCATTATTTCTTACAATTGTATACTGTCCATCATGCTTGACATGTTGCATCTGGTCTCCTTGTTGTTACTGAAAACATATCTCTGTCCCATTCCCCCCCCCCCCGTCCCCCCAGTAAACCACAGCATAAATGAAGACCTGTGCAGGGCACCATTTTGTTTATGGTCCTGGCAGGTGGCTGTGGCTGCTACTGCTGTTAGTGATGGACCCTGTGTGCATGAATTCCATTTTTCCTTTGAGAAAACAAAGGGAAATATCTCTTGGGGGAAAGAGGAACACCAGCAGCAACAAGGTTTGATGGCCATGGAGAGAAAGGAGGTTGAAGGAAAATGTTTCGCATTGCCTTGGGCTAGGGAGGGCAAAGAAATTGCCTGGGGCGTGGATGTGGCAATTGAGTGTTTGCACATGGATTGGAATTTAGCCAAAAACGTTTGCCTGTCATGCAATCTATCTGTCAAAGTTGCTATCAGCATTTCCTCCTCCTTGTAATTCCCTTCTCCTTCCTCACCTCCCACCCCAATATTTATACATATAGTATTGTAGCTGGGAGAATAATGCAATTGGACAAAGCTCTCTTGGTTTAAAAGGTTTCTGCAGTGATCTCAATACCAAATGGGTTTGCATTTATGTGGTGCCGTTCCAACTCAAAACTCTGAATGTTCCCTTACTGAATGCAAGCTGTCCAAACACTAGAGATCTGCTTTTTGCTTTGGTTTTATAAAGGTCTGGAAGTACTTTTTTGAAGGTTGGGTTGATGTATTTCTTGTGTAGGTTGTGGTTGAGTGAAATATCTTCAGATTTTGGCTTTTACGTGGCATTGCTACTTGTTGTTTTAAAGCCAAATGACCTTTATAGGCCGTAGGTGGAAGATCACACATCCCACAAACAAATTTCATTTGCTGTTTTCTGAACTCAAAGCAAATGCTCCAGTGTAAAAGTGTGAGCTGTTTACCGTTTGCCTTGGAAAAGCAGCGAAACGGTGCAATTATCTAATTCTAAGTTTACATGCTTTCAAAGAGCACAATTTTCAAGGCAGAAGAACATAGGACTCCTGTGGACTTGACGCATCTGAATGCCTTTGGACACTTCAATTTTGGTTTCTCCTCTTTGCATGGTATTCGAAGGTCCATGTTACATCTGCCACTTGTTAAAAGAGCATTGAAGCTGTCCGTTTCCTTTAAAGCACTGGTGAATGCGTTTGATGGAAATATTCGTCCATGGAAACTCTCTATACTTGGCATACGACTTGCAGTTACAAGCTAAGGAAGGAACATGCCTGTTCAATTGGGAAGCTTTTGAACATCTATATAGAGCCATTCTGCCACATCCAAATTTGATGGGGGAAGTGAAGTGATGCTCCTGGCAGTCTTGCTTTGGCCCAAATCGAGCTCTCGCTTTTCCAGCCTGGCTTTGGCAGTCTCTAGTGGCTGGATCTCAAGAGTCTTCAGCTGTTTTTTAAAACTTTTTTTTTGGGGGGGGGCTGAATTTTTAATCCTGGCAACTAACAACTTTTGAAGAGATTCAGCAGGTTCCTCAGACCCACTTTAGAACCAGAAGTCCTCCTATATATCCTGTTAACGTGGGCAACATATGTTACCTGGAACTGTTTCATTCATACAGTGAAGTCTCTTTTTAAAATCAGGTTGGGGAGGAGTTTATTCCTCGTGGTTACAGAGGGATGGGATGACAAAAATGCGTGAAGATTTGAAACAGGGAAGCTGCCTCATCTTTTATTATTTTTGTGCTTCGTCTTGTATTATTTCCCCTGGCTTGATTTAACTTTAAGCAGCTGTAAATTACAATTCCAAAAGGAGGAAAGGCTAAGCAGGCCAAGTTTAATATGTAGGCTAGCTTGAAATTTACTGGTTATGTAAAGTGCACATAACCCAAAACTACAACTGTGGCACCTTAATGCCCAACAAAGTGAGTGTTGATAATAGTAAAGGCAAATATTACATGAGAAGCTCCTAAATGCAGCTAGCATTTTTTAAACTTTCTTGAGCACCTTAGTATAATGTGCTTGTGGGGGTTAATACAATGATGGCTAACTCTCAGCCTGCAGGTATGACCAGCTTATCCTATCCTTCAGGTACCATCCAATTCCTGGCTCTTGTTCTTCACACAGTGAAAAGTGAGCCTGCCACAGGAGCTCTGGTGGTATCAAGAGCAGATGTACAAAACTGGCCGCATTCTGTTTCTGACTAGTCGCCGTCCCCTTCATAAATGCCCTAGAGAACTCTTTAATAGGGCTGTCACTCTGTATGGGACACCTGTCAGAAATTAATTTTCATTTATTTAAAATAATTAGAGCCTGCCCTTTATCCTAAGATTTTAGGACACAGAATAATAAAAGTATATATTATGCATAATCCATTTGCAAAAGAAACAGGTGGCACTGATGTAAAATTGAAACAATCATAAACTTCATAATATCTAAAGGCTTCAGCTGAACAGTCAAAAGCTTGAGAAATCAGGTTTTTACCATAGTAGGTACCGGCCAGATTTCAGACATTAGAGAGTTCCCTAATTGGGGTGCCACTACAGAGAAGGTCCTGTTATATATATCACTGTAGAAAACCCTGGTGGGACACTGAAAAGAGCCTCACCATCAGATAGTAGCGTATGGGCAGGACTGTGTAGGGAGAGGCACTCCCGAGTGTTTAGGTCACATGACTTTCATGGCTTTGTAGGTCATTCACAATAACTAGAAACAAGCTGGCAGCCAGTCCAAACCCCCAAGAACTGTTGAAATATGGTTTCGACTGGATGATCTACTCCAGTAATTGAGCGGTCACATTTTGGACTATCTCAAGTTCCCATTCAGTTCTCAAGAGCAGCCCTAAATAGAATGCATTACTGTAACCCAAGCTTCATGCCCTGGATTTTTTGACCAGGCTCTGCAGAATTGCACCGTGACCCAGAAGCATGTCCTTAGTCTGTCTGCAGAAAGGCTATAGCTCAGTGCTAGAGATCTGCTTTGCATGTAGAAGGTTTCAAGATCATTCCCCAATATATCCAGGTACGGCAAGGAGATTACTTTGCTTGAAACTATAGTGAGCCACTTCCAGTCAGTATAGACTTTACTGTGCTGGATGGACTAATGGCCTGACTCTGCGTAAGGTGGTTTCCTGTGTTCTGTGCCCTTCTTTTTTGCTTACAATACCCATGTTTCTAAGTTGTACAGCGATACAGATCTTCTATGAAGAGCTCACCCCTTCTAATAAGCTGGACATTATTGGATTAATGGGACCGTTTCCATCATTTGGGAAAGTCATCATTTAAAGATCTTCAAAGATATTTTTTGAACAAAAAACTGGAGAGCTAGTTCTATTAACTTTCCAGAAAGAACAGAATGTTGCAGCCTAAATAAGTTCATAGCTTTGAAAGGAAGAACGAAGCTGGAGGAGTGCAGTAAGGTTTCAGAACATTTCTGAATGATCAGCAGCTGTGCACTCCCATCACAGTATGTTGCTATAAAAGGGAAATAAAGAACATGCTAATTGAACCTTCACGAACCAAGCCACCCCAAATGCCTAATCTCTACAGGGAAGGTAGAAAATTTAACGATATATAATTCCTCACAAGATCAAGAGAAATGAAAAATCTTCAAATCGGTGACTAACGAAGCGCCACACTTTTTTTGCTCTACCCTAGATGCTCTACCGTAGGTGATCACATACATCAGGGGTCACAAAAGGTTCTGTGCTGGTGAGCACATCTGGAATCTTGAGAGGAGCACACTGTCAGCACTGGCACAAAATGGCTGCCGTGGGATGCGTGGCCCGACACAAAATGGCTGCTACAAGAGTGGCGGGGTGGGGGAGGAGAGAGAAGGCCTGCGAAATGGTGCAAGCACTGTAACCCCCCCCCCCCCTCATATCAGTGGGAGGAAAGGCACATCTCAGCCACCACTAGGATTGCTCACAGAGAGAAGATCTTTGCACCTCTCTCACGTGCAGATCAGAAAAAAGGATTGGTGTCCAGTCCTGGCAGCCAAGTAAATGTGGGTATGTCTTAGGATTTGTGTTCAATGCAAGAGAGGCCAAGCCATTGCAAATAGGAACTGAACAGAGCAACAGACTCTGGGGCATTGTGAGTGTTTGATGGTACTGTATGCTTACTGATACCTCTCATGGGCGTCATAGGTGGTACTTCAAGGCCTACTGGGACCGGTGGGTGCCATATTAGCAACCCCTGAATACGTAAAACTGTTTATGAAGGGGGAAAGAATGGCTGAAAAACTGTTTCTCTTGACTGTGCAATCCAGAAGCGCACCGTATGCTTGTGTTAGTTTATGCCACGCATAGGCAAATTTGGCCCTCCAGATGTTTTTGGGACTACAATTCCCACCATCCCTATCTAACAGGACCAGTGATCAGGGGTGATGGGATTTCTAGTCCCAAAACATCTGGAGGGCTGAGTTTGACTATGCCTGGTTTATGCTGTTCACAACAAAAGCCTTTTGACACCTTAGACGTACCACGTGCATTGCAACACAAGTTTTTGTGGACTCAAATCTACTTCTCATCAGTTCCACCTGAAAAAAATAGCTTTCTACTCCTCAGAGGTATCTGTTAAATCTTCAAGGTGTCGTAAGACAGCTTGTTGTGTTTGCTGTGGCAAACGCAAGTGCCCTCTGCAAGTTGTTGTGATGACAGCTTAGTCCTGTGCAAGTTTACTCAGAAGTAAGCCCCATTGATCTCAGGTAAGCACACATACAAAACTGGAACCTGAACTTACCATCTGTCAATCTGTTCTGAGGTTTCCAGATTTATTTACAAAAACAAACGAGATTCAGTGCCTCTTAATCTATTGGTTTTCTGCTGGAAATCAATTATGAAGTTCAGCCTTAATTTATTTTTTGAATCTTGATTCTCTTAAATGATGAACCCTTGCAGCTTTTAACAATGTGACCAGATTTGCACTTTTAAAATTTTGTTTTTGTAGTCAGTGACAAGGTTTTATCAAGCATCTGCTTTTTCTCCTCCTCCTCTTCACAACTTGTTAAACTGTGGATTGGTAGAGTCATGAATAACTTAAGTACATTGATTTCAATGCCACAAATGCCACCCGTAGTAATCATTAAAACATGAACAAAGAAAAATCGTTCATGCTTATGTAGAGAGGGAAAGAGGATTTGGGATCAATGGGATTCTCATTTTTACAGAATGCAAACATGTACTCAGAGCACTCAGCTCGCTTCAGACTGCTTGCATCTGCCATGTAGAGGTGATACTGATCTACTGTTGAGGGTTATTGCAAGGCTTATAACAAGATAGTTTATGTGAAATGCTTTGAATACTCTTAAGTGTTGTTGATAGCAATGTTTACCCACCGTGTTGGTATAAGATGACTGTTATTTATGAACACAGACAAACCTGCAGACCTATAGGAGGTTTGAACATAACATTATGAACACAACAGGGGAACAACAATATCTTGCTAGACGTTATCGTGGTTTGTTTCTGCCACAAATGTGCCGTGTAAACAAGATGCTCCCCACCACCACCTTGCATCCAAATAACAGTGGTAGTTCTCTGTAGCATGAGCTTTTGTGCAGATGTTTTGTGGGTTAAATTCCCCCTGATTGTCCCTGATGGGCTATTCCGGTTAGAATAAATCAATGGAGAGAAATCTGAGTTTTGTCGTTTGGGAATGTGTGGGTTGCAGTTACAGTTCATATTGCAAACCCTTAATGGTAACCAAAGGGGTTGGGGGTGGGGCAGGACTGGACTGGATCTGGCAAGCCAGATCAGGATCTGACCCACCTTCTGTAGATCACGTCTGGCAAATGTTTAGGGCTTCCTACAGTAATCTAATATCAGATTCTTTTCTTACTTTGCCACCCTGTGTCTGTGAAGGCAGGGATTGCTCTTGGTGCACCAATTGGAAGCCCTCCTTTCTGCAGGAATTGGCTCCCCTTGGGCGTTCCAGTCCCCATCAGGACTGGGGCTGAATCAGTGAGTACAGTGGTACCTTGGGTTGCATACGCTTCAGGTTACAGACTCCGCTAACCCAGAAATAGTGCTTCAGGTTAAGAACTTTGCTTCAGGATGAGAACAGAAATCATGCTCCGGCGGTGCGGCGGCAGCAGGAGACCCCATTAGCTAAATTGGTGCTTCAAGCTAAGAACAGTTTCAGGTTAAGTACGGACCTCCGGAACGAATTAAGTACTTAACCCGAGGTACCACTGTACTGCTGGCCTCGCTTTCAGCAGGATTGGCCCCACTTGAGAGTGCCTGAGTTGAACCTGAGTTGTGCCTGGTGCCAAATGAAGAGACAGGGTGCGAGTCCTGCTTCCAGATGAGCACTTCAAGGACCTTGGTTATCCATTTTGATCTACAGCTTTACCTGTGCCATGCCTGGCATCCTCACAGCCCAAAATAGGGCCCCTGGCAGGCCTTACCGTATTTTTTGCTCTATAAGACTCACTTTTTCCCTCCAAAAAAGTAAGGGGAAATGTGTGTGAGTCTTATGGAGCGAATGCAGGCTGCGCAGCTATCCCAGAAGCCAGAACAGCAAGAGGGATCGCTGTGCAGCTATCCCTCTTGCTGTTCTGGCTTGTGAGATTCAGAATATTTTTTTTTCTTGTTTTCCTCCTCCAAAAACTAGGTGCGTCTTATGGTCTGGTGCATCTTATAGAGTGAAAAATACGGTATTTATTCTGTGACCTGGAGGTTCCCCATCTCCTGATTGGCATGTTGAGGCCACACTTAGTAGAGTGTGTGCCAGTGTATCCTTACGAAACTCTCTGCTCCAGCCTTGCAGATTATTTCCTAGCCCATCCAGATGTTGCAAAGTCACTTAAGTAGCGTGCCTGATATTGGTAAATTTATAGCATGTCGTTATTTTTTTTATACAGGGTTTTTGACAGCAAGTGTATGAATTAGGCATGAGCAGAGACCACAGCCGCTGAGACATAAAGGTTTATGGTGGAAATATGCAAAAGGAAATATAATTCTTCTCCGAGGAAGGAGAAGAAAAGGGGCACCCTGAACATGCACGATGGGAAGCAAGTTCTGCTGAACTGAAGGGAGCTTGCTTCCAAGGGCATGCTGTTTGAGAGGAGGTCGTACTCCATTGAATAATAAGTGCATTAATCTCCTGCAGCATGGAAGCTCTTTTCTCCTTGTTCCTGTTAAGGGTTTTCTGCCAGCTGATTAGGACTTTCTTGGTGTTACTCTTGTTCTGGAATGGCTTCTGAGCTCGGCTTCGGTTGGGGAGGGCGGGATATAAATAAATTATTATTATTATTATTATTCTGAAGGAAGACTGCTTGGGTGGCCACTCCATTACTTGGCGCCTTACTTGTGCACCTTACAGTGCTTTTACTTACTTGGGTAAAATTAAAATCAGCCCAATAGGTGATATGAGGGTTGTACCCCTCCAGCTAGCTGCCTATTTTATTTTGCTTTTGCAATTATTATGCGCTGCCTGGAGTGTTTTCGTTACAGAAATGTGATTTAGTGAACTTTAGTTTTCATTTGATCTATATATATTTCATCTGTCCAGCGATAAGTATGAAAAGCGTCAGCTGTTCTTGGTGCGAAACAGGCAGCGTTCCTCGTACTCGGATACTCTTCGTTGCAGAAGCTTATACTGGCGGATGGAAGAATATGATCTGTGAAAGAGACAATTGTCCTGCTCTCATCTTAACAGTTTCACAGACTCCTTTGTTAATAGACAGTTGCAGTCCAGCTGCCTTCGCTTCTACAGACATACATTAATCTCCGTTTGATGGGCCCCGCATTTCATGATGCTGCTCGGTGTAGTTGTCTGAAAACTTTAGCAACGCTTTAAACGATTCCAACTCAAAGGTACAAGCTAAATGAAGTTTAGAAATACCTACAGTGAGTGGCAGATTTCAGAGAGGAGTTTTCCCCAGCCCTACCTAGCAATGCCAAGGGTTAAAGCTTTGTTCTTCTGCAGACAAAGCATGAGCTCTACCTCTGAGCTCTGACCTTAATGGTGATTGTGGAAAACAAAAACTAAAGTACTACTGTTATATTCTGCCTCTATGCATGCCAAGAAGCTTGTTTAAGGTCATATGCCACACAGGCTACCCATGCTGGCTTTGATTAGGATGCTAATACAGTGGTACCTCGGGTTACATACGCTTCAGGTTACAGACTCCACTAGCCCAGAAATAGTGCTTCAGGTTAAGAACTTTGCTTCAGGATGAGAACAGAAATTATGCAGCGGTGGTGCAGTGCCAGCAGGAGGCCCCATTAGCTAAAGTGGTGCTTCAAGTTAAGAACAGTTTCAGGTTAAGAACGGACCTCCAGAACAAATTAAGTTCTTAACCCGAGGTACCACTTTATTAGATGCTTGCCAGAAAATTGTGTGTGTGTGTGTAAATGTTCTGATTTCCTTTTTTAATAAGTAAAGGGGGGATTAACATAATGGCAACCACTTGAAATTAACCAGTCACAGCATCAAATACATGGTGTTTCTCTCTGCCCCCCCCCCCCAATTGCTCCCTGCCAGTCCTGATAATGGTTTGACTGTTTTGGCTCTTCCTCTTATGAAGCTGTTTCCATCCGTACAGTGACTTTGTAACTTTTAACAATTGGTTCATGAGTTTCCTTGTTTGCCTCATCCCTCCTCCTCCTTTTTTCATTTTGTGCTGTGTCTCTTGGATTGTAAACCTTAGGGCAAGTCTGTAAGCCACTCTGGAAGGCTTCTCAGCTTTGGAGTGGAGTTATAAATACAATTATGTGGCCGAATTATACCTAACCACACAAGACCTATATTAATAGTCATGTAATAGAACCCAACGGGACGCGGGTGGCGTTGTGGGTTGAACCACAGAGCCTAGGACTTGCCGATCAGAAGGTTGGCGGTTCAAATCCCCGCGACGGGGTGAGCTCCCATTGCTTGGTCCCTGCTCCTGCCAACCTAGCAGTTCGAAAGCACATCAAAGTGCAAGTAGATAAATAGGTACCGCTCTGGTGGGAAGGTAAACGGCGTTTCCGTGCACTGCTTTGGTTCGCCAGAAGCGGTTTAGTCATGCTGGCCACATGACCTGGAAGCTGTCTGCGGACAAACGCCGGCTCCCTCTGCCTATAGAGCGAGATGAGCGCACAACCCCAGAGTCGGTCACGACTGGACCTAATGGTCAGGGGTCCCTTTACCTTTACTTAATAGAACCCAAAAGTTCAATGGAAACATGCCTATGTTTTTTCCTTCGGAGCATTACCGATTTGTTGGCTTCATTGGGATGCAATGGGAAGCTTTTATTGTTACTAAAATAATAATAAAATAAAATATTTTTTTTTTAAAATAGTCCATGGATTTTCTTCAGTGTTCTTCTGCAGTTGTCCGCTCAAACTGTTGCATATGGCTTTGTATTGGAAGGGTTTTTAGCACCGTGCAAGTGTACAGTGTGTGTCACAAGAGAATGATTATTTGTAGGTATGCAAGTCTAAAACGGCTACAGATCTCTGCATCCAGAAATTTTAATAGCTTTTATGGCACAAATTGCATAAATAAAATGTTGAACCAATTCCTTATTATCCCTCTCTTTTATTACCCTCCCACCCCCCTGTCAAATGCTGTGTTCTTTCTTGGACAGCAGTTTTATACATTTTAAAAATCAAGCTTTTCTTATTAGGACGTAGCCAACTTTCGGAATCCTTGGATACTTCTTTCCTCTCGGCTTTTCAGTTTATCTGCATATATAATCGTGTGCATAGAACGGAATGCAAGAATCTGCATCAGTTTTTGGGAACTTGACTCTCGTCCCCTTCTAGATTCTATAGTACCGTTATCTGCACTTAGTGAGCAATCCTATGTGCAAGAAGCTGTCATAAGAGTTGGAAGGGGATCCCAAGGGTCATCTAGCCCAACCCCCGGCATAGAGCAAGCCGGTGTAAGTTAAGCTGGTGTAGTGGGGTTGCTGCTCTGCCTAAGCCCTGGCAGTGGGAAAGCAAGCCTTAAAAATGGTGTCCAGTGCTGGGTTCCCAGCTCACATGACTGAGCTGGATGGGTTTAGGACTCAGCCTAAATCTCACCCTTAGTCCTGCCCCCGGAATACCGCTTTTGGAGAACTTGTCCCTCTCTTGGCACCGCGAGTGTCAGCTGAGCCAGTACAGAGAATTTGTGCCGGCTTAACTTTGACTGAGCAAAGGAGGACCCCCCCCCCTCCAAAAAAAGAAACCCAACCAGCGTACAAATCAATACAGTGGTACCTCGGGTTACATAAGCTTCGGGTTACAGACTCCGCTAACCCAGAAATAGTACCTCGGGTTAAGAACTTTGTTTCAGGATGAGAACAGAAATCGTGCTCCAGCGGCGCGGCGGCAGTGGGAGGCCCCATTAGCTAAAGTGGTGCTTCAGGTTACGAACAGTTTCAGGTTAAGAACAGACCTCCAGACTGAATTAAGTACTTAACCCGAGGTACCACTGTATGTTTATCTGACTCAACAACATACACACCCCACACACAGAGAAACCACAGTGCAACCAACCGAACAACCAACCAAGCTCTGGGCCCCCCAATCTCTCTCAGTGCCCATATATATATATATATATATATATATATATATATATATATATGCTTTCGTAGATTTTCACGGGTACAGGAATGCAGGTTTTGGTGTCCTCGGGTGTCTTCCCGTGTAAAAGTTGGGGTGTCTAGGCGACGTTTCGACGAGGTCTCACTCGTCATCTTCAGGCTGGTGCTTTCGGCTTCTTGTTACTGGAACAGAGCGGGATCTCAATGTTTGAGTTCCTATAAATACTGTAGAGGGGGTGTGGTGTCTAGCCTCCAATGTTCTGGGCAGAGAGGAACTTCCTCTCTGCCCAGAACATTGGAGGCTAGACACCACACCCCCTCTACAGTATTTATAGGAACTCAAACATTGAGATCCCGCTCTGTTCCAGTAACAAGAAGCCGAAAGCACCAGCCTGAAGATGACGAGTGAGACCTCGTCGAAACGTCGCCTAGACACCCCAACTTTTACACGGGAAGACACCCGAGGACACCAAAACCTGCATATATATATATATATATACACACACACACACACACACACACACACACACCCTTGCCTGACGCTGACACAAAAGCCCAGGACAAACACTGTGCAATGGAAGAAAGGATTGTTTTCTTCCCACCCCCCACCCCCATCTCTCTTCTCCCCCACCACATAATGTCTATGACCACAGTGTTTCATGCCAAATGTAAACGGATTGAAAGTGGACACACTATATGTACTTTTCTTTGGTTTTGTTGTTGTTTCACAAGAAAATGTTTAATAAAAACTAATTAAAAACAAAACAAAACCTTGACTGAGCTGGCATAGGGCACTTAATCAGCCAGCTGAACCAGAGATCTGCAGAGATCCTAAGCTGCTCATCGCAGCGGATATCGCCATAGGATTAGTCTTTAAGTCTATTAGTCCTGAAGGCGTCATAATACTATCTGTGGTTACGTTTTCTGCAGCAAAATAACACTGCTGCCTCCTAGGAATTTGTTAGTGGAGAAGGAGAAACTCTAGAGCAGGTTTTCCCAAACTTGGCTCTGTTTTTTTTTTTTAGACTACAACTCCCATCATCCCAAACTAGCTGGACAAGTGGTATGGGATGATGGGAATTGCAGTCCAATAACATCTGGAGACCCAAGTGTGGATGTGACATAGCTCTAGAGCAGGGTTTCCCAAACTTGGGTCTCCAGCTGTTTTTGGACTACAATTCCCATCATCCCTGACCATTTAGCTAGGGATGATGGGAGTTGTAATCTAAACCCCCCCCCCCCCCAGTGAAGACCCAAGTTTGGGAAAGCCTGCTTTAGAGCTATGTCACATCGACACCATACATTTAGGTTGTGTCACTTCTCCCAAAGTATCCTAGGAACCGTAGTTTGCTACTCCAAGAGCTATACAGTGGTGCCCCGCAAGACGAACACCTCGGAAGACGAAAAACTCGCTAGACGAAGGGGTTTTTCGTTTTCTTAGCCGCTTCACAAGACACATCTCCCTATGGGCTTGCTTCGCAAAACGAAGCTTGCCCCGCAAGCTCCGGGGATAGCGGGGAAGCGCAGCGCGTCTTCCCCGCTGTCCCCGGACCTCTTTTGAAGCAAGGGGCTGCGGGGAGAAGATCGCTTCTCCCCGTTGCCAGCCCCGCAATCTCCAGGGACAGAGGGGAAGGCGCGCGCGTCTTCCCCTCTGTCCCCGGACCCCTTTTGAACCAAGGGGCGGCAATGGGGAGAAGCGATTCTCCCCGCTGCCCCTTCCCTTGCTTTAAAACAGGTCCGGGGACAGAGGGGAAGGCGCGCGGCGCTTCCCCTCTGTCCCCGGAGATTGCGGGGCAGGCAACGGGGAGAAGCAATCTTCTCCCCGCCGCCCCTTGCTTTAAACGGGTCCGGGGACAGAGGGGAAGGCGCGCGGTGCTTCCCCTCTGTCCCCGGACGGTCTCCATAGGAACGCATTGATTGATTTTCAATGCATTCCTATGGGAAACCGTGCTTCGCAAGACGAAAAACTCGCAAGAAGAAAAAACTTGCGGAACTAATTAATTTCGTCTTGCGAGGCACCACTGTAATTCCCAGCAACCTTTAAAACTACTGTTCCCAGTATTCTTTAGGGGAAACCATATGCTTTAAATATATTCTGTGTAGGCGACTTGATTCTGGAAGGAGAAACCCTTAAACCAGGGGAGGGGGACCCTCCTCACCCAGAGGGCCACATTTTCTCATGGGCAGCTTTCCAGGGGCCACATGCTGTCAGCCGGGATGGGGTTGGAGGCCAGATGCCAAAGCGAGCAGAACAATAATAATAATAATTTATTATTTATACCCCGCCCATCGGGCCGGGCTTCCCCAGCCACTCTGGGCGGCTTCCAAAAAAAATATTAAAATACTGTAATACATCAAACATTAAAAGCTTCCCTAAACAGGGCTGCCTTCAGATGTCTTCTAAAAGTCTGGTAGTTGTTGTTCTCTTTGACATCTGGTGGGAGGGCGTTCCACAGGGAGGGCGCCACTACCAAGAAGGCCCTCTGTCTGGTTCCCTGTAACTTGGCTTCTCGCAGTGAGGGAACTGCCAGAAGGCCCTCGGTGCTGGACCGCAGTGTCCGGGTAGAACGATGAGGGTGGAAACACTCCTTCGGGTATACAGGACCAAGGCCGTTTAGGGCTTTAAAGGTCAGCACCAACACTTTGAATTGTGCTCGGAAACGTACTAAGAGCCAATGTAGGTCTGTCAAGACCAGTGTTATGTGGTCTCGGCTGCCGCTCCCCTTCGTACCATAGGCTATATTTCAGCCACACTGGTTTCCCCTCCCCTTTCCCTGGCTCTTCAGTCTCAAAAGTTGAACTTGTGCAGACTTGCCTGAGGCTATCTGAATTCAGGCAGACTTGCCTGAGGATATATTTCCTGAGACTTGAGGAGCCAAATGGAGCCAGAGGTTCACAGATACACGCTAGAGCTGGGCTGCAACCGTATAGACATAAATTTGAACAGGCAGTTTCAGCTCTGGTTCTGGACTTCATTAGTCTATCTGGAGCTGAACTGAATAGTTGAATTAGTTATTTAATCTTGATGCTATAACAAGCTGATAGTTTGTTTTTTTATGGCACGGGTTTCTGCTTGATGTTGCAAATAGCAACACATGCAGTTTTCATTTGCAAAAAAAATATTTTAGTCCTTTTTGTGTGAGTGACTTGGGAATTTTAGTTACATTGACTTAGAGATATCCTGTGTTCTCTCCACCTCCATCGCATACTTTCTGAGCTGTGTTCTGGGGAAGGGCTGGGGTGTGGAATTAAGGCAGATAAAAATCAATGGGGTGTGTTAGCATTTTTTTTTAATTTAAGAAAAAGCCCTCTCTGTTTTTAAAAGGAAAGGGTTTTAAGGGGAATTAATTAAATACAGACAAGTGAAACTTGCACAAAATAGATTCTAACAAGCACATCGTTCAGTGACAGTTCCCCCTCCCTCATAATTGGAGAATGGTGCAAATAATCTGATTGTGTAAACTCAGGAATGTTATAAGGCAGAGATGAGCAATTTGTGGTTTTCCATATGTTGTTGGACTTCAACTTCCATCAACCCTGACCATTGGCCCATGCTGGCTGGGACTGATGGCAGTGTTAGAAGCTCAGATATATAAGCTAGGCACCAAATGACTCCTTAAACCAGGGTTACAGTCACCAGAACAGAATGCATAGGCATTTGGGGGGACAGGCAGCCCCCAACTTTCCTCCTACGACTTTATGGTTCCTGAAATCCATTCTGGTTGTGCGGATAAAATATAACAGATAGAATTCTACAGGATTTGTTGCCGGGGTGTGAAAACAGTCAACCACTACTATGCTATAAGATCCACTATCCTGTAATATTACATATGCCTGTTCTACTGATGAAGCCTAGGATGGCGAAACAAGGCTAATATTCCAGAAATCCTTGTCTTAGACTCTGTGAAAGGATTCTGTGGAACTGTAACAACCCTTCATGTGGATTATTGGACTCTAGGAACAGACAGGTGGAATAGACACTTATACGTGTATGGACCTTATGCATGAACTGATCCACTGGGTCTTCTGCTTTTTTTGTTGAACTTTATGAGACTTCCGTTGAAATCTACAACTTGATACAATGAATAGTATACCTTATTTATTCAAAAGTACAGCCGGTTACGTCTTGTAATATTTATTTATTTATTTATTTATACATACATACATACATACATACATACATAAAGGTAAAGGTAAAGGTACCCCTGCCCGTACGGGCCAGTCTTGAAAGACTCTGGGGTTGTGCGCCCATCTCACTTAAGAGGCCAGGGGCCAGCGCTGTCCGGAGACACTTCTGGGTCACGTGGCCAGCGTGACATCGCTGCTCTGGCGAGCCAGAGCCACACACGGAAACGCCATTTACCTTCCCGCTGGTAAGCGGTCCCTATTTATCTACTTGCACCTGGAGGTGCTTTCGAACTGCTAGGTTGGCAGGCGCTGGGACCGAGCAGCGGGAGCGCACCCCGCCGCAGGGATTCGAACCGCCGACCTTTCGATCGGCACGTCCTAGGCGCTGAGGCTTTAACCCACAGCGCCACCTGCGTCCATACATACATACATACATACCCCGCCCATCTGGCTGGGTTTCCCCAGCCACTCTGGGCAGCTTCCAACAAAACACTAAAATACAATAAGCTATTAGACATTAAAGGCTTCCCTAAACAGGGCTGCCTTCAGATGTCTTCTAAAAGTTTGGTAGTTATTTTTCTCTTGTGTGTTGATTATGTTTCACATAACCATAGGTTTGTTGTTGTTGTTTTGGAGTGTGAAAACAGTCAAGGTCCAAGGATTCCCCGGGCATGTACCTCCAGATGGTGCTATTCTGGCACTCAGGCATCTTCACCGGGTCACAAGTGGCTGATAGCCCGGTACAAAAATGCTCCTGGTGCCTGGCTAATTCCAAACACCGGCTACAATGCTGTTTCTCTGCTTGGGCGAAGGTTAAGCCCATAGTCGTAGGTGTAAGGGTTCTGAATCCGAGTTGCTGAGACCCAATGGGAGCAGAGAGTGCTGTTGGGCTGGGCTTTCCCACCTCTCTAAGAACAGGATGCTGGACCCAATGGGACAGTGGCCTGATCCAGCAGATCAGCAGAAGCAGCTGCATAAATGTGCAGGAGAGTTTGTTAATCTCTCACTGGTTAAGCCAAGAGTTGATTGTCCAAACATGGACTTAGTGTTGCCAGTTTCCCCCCTCTGCCGCTCTTCCTGTCTGCTCACATCTGACTTGTAAGCACTTAGAAGGACTGGTGGGGTTGAGCGTCAGATGTTGTTTCTTCACTTTTCTTTCATCACCGCTGGGTATTTTGGAATGTCCTAACGAAGCGTTTCTTCTTGTTCTTTCAAGACCACCGCCGTCCTTACCCTTCCCCATTCAGCTGAAGTTGAGAAATCCCTTGAAATGTAAGGTTGTCGTAACAGAAGATGTAAGATCCGAACCGTTTTGTGTTTTCAAAAAGGTACACGTAAAGCCGAATGAGCCAGAATATACCGTATTTTTCGCTCTATAAGACGCACCAGACCACAAGACGCACCTAGTTTTTGGAGGAGGAAAACAAGAAAAAACATATTCTGAATCTCAGAAGCCAGAACAGCAAGAACAGCTGCGCAGTGAAAGCAGCAATCCCTCTTGCTGTTCTGGCTACTGTGATAGCTGCGCAGCCTGCATTCGCTCCATAAGACGCACATACATTTCCCCTTACGTTTTAGGAGGGAAAAAGTGAGTCTTATAGAGCCAAAAATATGGTATGTGTTTCTGTTTAAATAAAGCCCTGGCCCTTTACCAACAAATGCACATTGAGGAGTTTTTGCAATGGTGGCCCCTGAACAGAAATAATAGCTGTTGTCGGGGTGGTTTGGGTCTGGGAGCAATTCACACATTTAGATGCCTTTTCTGTCATTTGAATTGTACATATTACCATGGTAGACAACAAACACCTAACGGTGAATCGTGTTTTGATTATTTTGTGGCATTCGTTCATAGCTAATTGCAGTGGTATGCGCCATTGTGGATGATGATTCATTGAGCGAAATTTGGTTAAAGTGTAGCAGTGAACATGTTTAGAGATCTGTAAACCATCTTGAGCAAGCTAATATTCTCTCTTCCATTCACCTATCAACTTTTCTTAACTCTTAACTTAGAGGCAACTGTGGTGAGCTTTCCTAAGAGAACAGAACTAAACTTCAGGTAGCAACCACCAGCCCACACAGATTTGACATAGGGATCTCCCCCTCCCAAAAATATCCCACACCTTTCTGTTATATAGGAAACTTGCATTTCATTAATCTAGTAACCCCTATAGAGGAAGCCCAGATATATGCCTTCCACACTAAACTGGGTTATCCTTTGTTATTGAGGGCCAGAACAAATAGGACAATAATTACATAATTAGTAACTGCAGCGGCAGGTGGGCCGTGATAAGGCCCTTTCCTACTACTGCTGTGTGTGTTTAAATAAACACACCATGGCCAGTCATAGAATCATAGAATTGTAGAGTTGGATATGGAACCCAAGGGTCATTTAGTCCAACCCCCTGCAATGCAGGAAACTTGTGCGCAAGGTAGGGCTCGAACCTATGGCCCTGGGCTTCAGAATCTCATGCGCTACCAACTGAGCTATCCCAGCAAGTTGCATGATTATTGCTGTGCATGGTTTGATTCTAAGTCTGCATTGAAAAAGGGAGTGGTGGTGTAGTGGTTAGAGTTTTAGACTAGGCCCTAGGAGATCAGGGTTCAAATCCCCACTCAGCCACCATGAAGATAAGGGTTCAAATCCCCACTAAGCCACCATTCACTGCCTCTCATCCTAACCTACCTCACTGGGTATCTTGCACAGAGCCAGTTCATATTGCCATTACTATTTGTCTTGATCTCCAAGGTCTTTCTCTCAGCCCCTTCACATGAGATCCTTTCAAGCTGAAGATGCCAGGGACCAAGCGAAGCATGGGCTTTTCATTGAACAATGGGCATTGTTTGCTGGGGTAGATTTCTTCTCTTCAGCTTGCAGCCGGAATTAGGAAGCACTATAGCTTTTGTTCTAGCTGATTACTTCATGTCTCTGTGCTCTGAACAGCTTTTGTGTCCTTTTGTTTCTCTGTGTTTGCGCAGTAGAGAATCTGTTGTGATTACCTTGGTATTTGGGGGCAGTCTTCCATGTCAGCCAAAAGAACATGTGCTACTTGTGGGCATAATGGCACTAACAAGCCAAGTAGGCACATTTTAGTTTATTTATCTGAAATAATGTGTAGGCTGCTGTTCATCATAATGATCCCAATATGGGGTGCAACCATAAAAATACCAGTACAGTGGTACCTCGGGTTAAGTACTTAATTCATTCCAGAGGTTCGTTCTTAACCTGAAACTGTTCTTAACCTGAAGCACCACTTTAGCTAATGGGGCCTCCTGCTGCTGCCGCGCCGCCGGAGCACAATTTCTGTTCTCATTCTGAAGCAAAGTTCTTAACCTGAAGCACTATTTCTGGGTTAGCAGAGTCTGTAACCTGAAGCGTCTGTAACCTGAAGTGTATGTAACCCGAGGTACCACTGTACAGTCATACCTCAGGTTGCGTTTTTTCAGGTTGCGGACTGCCGAAACCCAGAAGTACCGGAACGGGTTACTTCCAGGTTTCGGCGGTCGCGCATGCGCAAAGCGCCAAATCGCAACCCGTGCATGCGCAGACACGCCGCTGCAGGTTGCGGATCCTGCGAGTTGCAACGTGAATCCCGCATGGATCACGTTCACAACCTGAGCGTCCGCTGTAACACCATACCATAAAAGCAATAAAACACATTTAAAACAGCAAGCTCTACACCACTAGAGCAAGCTACGAAACTCCTGTATGACTAAAACTAGTAGTATCTTATTCAGAAATACAGTACTGTGTATTACAGAAGACAGTTGAATTACATACTCACACAAATGTTTGGAATGGTTCCTTTGCCTGGGCTTGTTTATTGTGTGCATTCACTTGCATTTACAAGGGTTGGTCAGAATATTTGAAATCTGATTGATTGATCTATCTTTTGTATGCATCCCAAAAGTTGGGCAATGAAGAACAATAGATTGCCATTTCAAACGTATTATTTTATTAAAACTCGGCAGTCGTATACACCTTATCTCCAGCTTCCTGAAGCTGCCGAAAATAAGATTTGCAAAGCTTCCAGGCAATGCTCATGTGGCTTTGGAAAGTTCCCAGCACTGAGCCATTTCACAATAAGAAGGGCAGGGGTGCTGACAGCCCGTCTGTGTGCCCTTACCGTCATAAGCTGGCAAAGATGGCAGACTTGAGGATGAGCAGTGACTTCTCTGGTTTCAACATGGTGTGATGACTAGGAAAGGAGCAAAGGCTTCTGCATTAACCTCTTTCCAAGTGCTGACATGATTTAATGGTTCTACCTAGTTTGCATACTGAGGCTTGTGTGTTTCAGCACTTAGGCCTGCTGAATGTGGTCCCTGAATGGCTGCTCACATTAATTCGCATGCCTGCGTCAAATTACTTCTCTAGGACTTGAAGCAGCAAGGGGCTTTCTAGGAATACCACATTGCAAGGGTACGGTTGTAGGGGTAAGGTCACAGTTACTTTTTTACTTTCCCTGCCATGTTAGCAAGTAGAGCTGTGTAGTCAAGCAAATGCGAAGCAGTGTGATAAAATAATTGCAAGAATCAAAACTCTCGGTATCCATTGTTCATTGTAAGAGTTTATCTCTTTCTCTCCTAAGAACTTCACACAAAACTTTATCTGATCGGCAGTCTTGCTAATCATGTGTTTGTGTGGATGTTTGTTGGTGTGCGAAGGAAGAGTTAGCTCCGTCTCCTGCTTGCCAAATAATTCTTTCATTCTGACTATTTACTGGGGTTAAAGGTTATTGTGTGATTTCAGGCCCCCCTCCCCTCCCCTCGCTGCAATTTCACCACTTTAGATAGTAATTTTACCTGAATATGTGCCCTTATTGCTGCCATTTCAGTACCTTAATTCATTTATATTTTTGTTGCTGCTAAGTTTGTTCGGGTTTTTTGCTAGATTGGTTAAATGAATTGTGACTTTGTGTCACGATTAGTCTCAGTAATTTTAGTACAATGGATTATTTTGAATTAAGTGCTGTGTTGATACTTGCCTTTGCTTTTGATTTATCAGTTTTTGTAATGAACTGAATCATTAAGTTGCAACATTTGTTATCTGTTGCAACCCCACTTTGAGTGCAATAATTGCAGAAAAGGTGTACATGAAATAAGCTTGACTTCACTACCTTCCAGTGCTTTATGATTGATGTCCTCTTCCTTTGCCACGTTGAGGCAAAAAGTTTGTAACAACATAGTCAGCCAGCATCAATGTGAAACCTTTGACAGCTGCACTAATATGACTGGCTGGTAGAGCCTTTATTTTATTTTGTTTTGTTGGCCAGACACCCTTTTTATTAAGTCCATCTGATCACGAGACGCCAACTATTTCCAGAACACAGGATTTGACAATATCCTATGCCTATACAGTGGTACCTCGGGTTAAGAACTTAATTCGTTCCGGAGGTCCGTTCTTAACCTGAAACTGATCTTAACCTGAAGCACCACTTTAGCTAATGGGGCCTCCCGCTGCTGCCGCATCGCCAGAGCATGATTTCTGTTTTCATCCTGAAGCAAAAGTTCTTAACCCGAGGTCATATTTCTGGGTTAGCGGAGTCTGTAACCTGAAGCGTATGTAACCCGAGGTACCACTGTATAGCTGTAAAGATTTTCTATTTCATTCATACAGAGCTGCATTAACAGTTAGCACTGAACCATGGTTTGTCCGACAAACCATTAGTTATCCCAAAGACTAGTCATGGCTTGTTTCTGCAAAGCTTCATTTCCTTTCCAGCTCTTCTTGCCTCATGTAGTACGGCTTTCTGTTTGGACAGAACACCAAGTCACGGTTCATAAGCTAACAGCAAAAGGTGGCCTCAAGTTGTGGTCTATTGGCAGAAAGCAAACCATGGTTAATCTGCAGAACTGGGTTTGCTCATCAAAACTTAGTGCTGTATGCAAACTGGGCATATATATATATATATATATATGCAGGTTTTGGTGTCCTCGGGTGTCTTCCCGTGTAAAAGTTGGGGTGTCTAGGCGACGTTTCGACGAGGTCTCACTCGTCATCTTCAGGCTGGTGCTTTCGGCTTCTTGTTACTGGAACAGAGCGGGATCTCAATGTTTGAGTTCCTATAAATACTGTAGAGGGGGTGTGGTGTCTAGCCTCCAATGTTCTGGGCAGAGAGGAAGTTCCCAGGCTAGTGTGCCTTTTCTTCTTTTGTTCCTTAATTACTTGAGAGATACCTTGAGTGATTTCTTGAGTGATATCCTGAGTGTCACTTAGGTGGGTCATTAGGTGTGGATTAGTTGCTAAAGTCTTTGTGTCTTTAGCAACTAATCCACACCTAATGACCCACCTAAGTGGTACTCAGGATATCACTCAAGAAATCACTCAAGGTATCTCTCAAGTAATTAAGGAACAAAAGAAGAAAAGGCACACTAGCCTGGGAACTTCCTCTCTGCCCAGAACATTGGAGGCTAGACACCACACCCCCTCTACAGTATTTATAGGAACTCAAACATTGAGATCCCGCTCTGTTCCAGTAACAAGAAGCCGAAAGCACCAGCCTGAAGATGACGAGTGAGACCTCGTCGAAACGTCGCCTAGACACCCCAACTTTTACACGGGAAGACACCCGAGGACACCAAAACCTGCATTCCTGTACCCGTGAAAATCTACGAAAGCATATATATATATATATATATATATATATATATATATACACACACACACACTTTTAAAGATAGCTTCATATTGGGAAATATTTGGAGGGGCAGAGGTTCTCAAGTAGAAAGTGCAACAAAGCTGTAGCAGAACATTCCAAATAATGGTTTTCCTTGTTCTGTATATTCTTTCACAGATCTAGGTTAATTAGCAAGCAACACTGTTTCTTCTTTTCCTCTGCAGAGCTTTTTATTTTAAAGGGATTTCAATTCCACGATGAGTTAGAAACAAAGGTCTCTTTTCAGTTTTAAAGAGCTCTGCAACATGCAGACCATGGATAACATTGCCTGAGTGTTGCAATCCTGCAAAATTGCTGCGTTGGTGCAGAGCAGGGGTCAGCAAACTTTTTCAGCAGGGGGCCAGCCCACTGTCCCTCACACCTTGTGGGGGGCCAGACTATATTTTTTTTTTGGGGGGGAGAACAAATTCCTATGTCCCACAAATAACCCAGGGTTGCATTTTAAATAAAAGGACACATTCTACTCATGTAAAAACACACTGATTCCCGGACTGTCCGCAGGCCAGATTTAGAAGGGGATTGGGCCGGATCCGGCCCCTGGGCCTTAGTTTGCCTACCTATGGTGCAGAGGGTCCTGGCACTCACCTCTTTGGTTCATAAGCTTTGGTGTTGCAGTTGCTTCTCTCTGCCACCTTGCAAGTTTTGAGCACCTACTTGTGGTCGCTCCTTGCTTTGAGTAGATGGTGATACTGCGTACTGCTTCCCTCTTTTTCACCTCCCCCCCCCTCCCTGCCAGAAGGTGGGTGGCTGTGTTAATAATGCACGAGCATTCATGGACAGCTCTGTATGAATGAAATAGACAATCTTTACAGCTATATAGGCGTAGGAAATTGTCAAATCCTGTTATCTGGAAATAGTTGGTGTCTCATGATCAAATGGACTTAATAAAAAGGGTTCTGGCAAATAAAACAAAATAAAGGCTCTAACATCATTACTGGATCCAGGAGCATTGCCACCTGAACTGCCATAGAAATATAATCATTTTATAAAACCCAAACTATCAGGCATTCCGTCATGTTGGAGTTCATTTACAATTAGTGTTCCCTTTTATGCAGGAGGCCATGCCTACCAAAACACTACAGGGTCCTTGTTTGTGTGCCTCCCCATATGGCTGATTAGTATGGCAGGCACAAGAGGCAGAGTCTTTTCGGTGGTGTCCCTATATCTAAGGAACTCCCTTTCCTGAGAGGTATAATTAGCTCACTCACCGATTTCATCTCGGGGGGGGGGGGGCCTGAATAAGTTTTTATATCAGTCTCCTATTAATTAAAGAGTGTAGGTGGACATTTTAGTTCCTGTGTGTTGTTTGCACTGGTTGTAGGTTAGGGTTTTAGATCTTACAGCGAGGATGGTTGGCTTGAAATGAAATAGATTTATTGTTCTTTCTGGGGGGGTTTTAATCGTGAATCTTGGTAACTGTGTTTAAATGTTTTCACTCAAAACGCTTTGATTATGTTTATCATATCTGGAGAGGTGTTTATACTTCTAAAGACTACTTTTAAGTCTCCTCCATAAATAGAAGTGACATTTCCCCCAGGAGCTCAACATGGTGTGTGTGGTGGTCCTCCCCACTCCCCTCCATTTCACCCTCACGACAACCCTGTGAGGTAGGTTGGACTGAGAGACTGACTGGCCCCGGAGTCAACCATCCAGCTTCATGGCCCAGTGGGGATTTGAACACTGAATCTCCCAGATTCTGATAGATGCAAACGACTGAGTCTGCTCATCTTCCACATACCGTATTTTTCGCTCCATAAGACGCACCTTTTCCCTCCTAAAAAGTAAGGGGAAATGTCTGTGCGTCTCACAAAGCGAATGTGTGGTCCCTGGAGCCGAATTGCCTGGGGCGAAAACCAGATCATGCTTTTTTTTAGAAAGAGGGAAGGGGGTATTGAAACAAAGCCACTGAACAGCTGATCAGCAAGCGATCGGGAGGGAGATAAGAGACACTAGCGATAAAGGAGGCTGCCTGGGAGGGGGGAAGTAGAAGCACATGGATCCTCAGGATTTTTACATTGGGTCACCCCAAATTCGCCATCAGATCACATAGCGTGTCCATGGCTATAGCCTGCACTAAAAAATCACGCATCCACTGTTTTGTGGGGCAGCAATGGTGCAAAAACGCGGTTACAAAGCACGGATCCACATGGATACTCAGGATTTTTGCATTGGGCTATCCCAAACTCACTGTCAAATCACATGTGTGTGGCCACAGCATGAACCACAAAAATCATACACCCACTGTTTTGTCTAAAAACTAGGTGCGTCTTATGGTCAGGTCCATCTTACGGAGCAAAAAATACAGCAATCCTTTCAGTGACCTAATGCAGAAGAACAGAGGAGATGGAAGTGAGCACCGCAGGGCGCCGTGGGAAGAGCAATTTCCAAACAGAGCAACCCATTTTAGCACCAATATACTTTGTACAATACCTAATCATTTGATGAGGATTTGGTATAGCGACTCTAGCAAGACAAAGTCATGCCTGTTCCCTTTAGGTTCATGTAGACCAGGGATGAATCTTCACCCTCGTGCAGCTTTAATCAGGCTTCTTATTCATGAAAGAAACGGGAAGCTATTCAGTTGAGATTTTCTGGAAAGGTGGGGGATAGTGATCTGTCACCCCCTTCCCTCCCATTCACAAGCTGCACTTTGCTGCCATGTCTGTTTTTTCCCCTGAACGATTCAAGCACATGAGATTATTGTGACTCATGCTTAAAGCACATTAAGTATTTAACATTGGAAATCTTGTGTTGGTGAGGTTCTTCCTCTCGAGGTTTTTTTCTTCTTCTTTCTACTTGGGGTTTACTCGAAATGCCACCTATTTCTTGGAATAACGGGGCTGTTTCCAGTGGGAGTAAGTGGTGAACCTGCGTCTGGGCGGCTTTTTGTAGCGTTTCAGTGCTCCTCCATACGTAAATCAAAATCAAAATGAAAAATCCATCTGTGGGGGGCGGAACTAGGCTAGGTTTCCCCTGGCATCCAGTTTTCAACGTGACTGACATATAGATAGATAGATAGATAGATAGATAGATAGATAGATAGATAGATAGATAGATATTCCTCTCCCACTGAACCAATGGAGGGGAAAAAGGAAAAATATTATAATCTTAAAATCTCTAACTGTGAAGATACATAAAATGAAAGGGTATAAGGTCAATGAGGTGGAGGAGGATTGGTTTGAGAAGCTATTTGGGCAGGTTTGAACAATTTTGGGCAATTACCGTATTTTTCGCTATATAAGCCGCACCAGACCACAAGACGCACCTAGTTTTTGGAAGAGGAAAACAAGAAAAAAAATATTCTGAATCTCAGAAGCCAGAACAACAAGAGGGATCGCTGTGCAGTGAAAGCAGCGATCCCTCTTGCTGTTCTGGCTTCTGGGATAGCTGTGCAGCCTGCTTTCACTCCATAAGACGCACACACATTTCCCCTTACTTTTTAGGAGGGGAAAAAGTGAGTCTTATAGAGCAAAAAATACGGTAAAATGTTAAAAGTTAAATAAACCTTGTGGAGGGAGGAGTGTTAAGGTATATAGAATTGTACATATGGTTGATTTGAATATGTCATTATTGATTATGTATACCCAGTGTATATATATTCATTCCTCTATGAAGGAGCACTCAATCATGTGAGACCCCTCCCACCTGAAGACTTGGGAGCGGTACTACCCAGACAAAAGGTTGCCACTTCAGCGAGCCCTAAGCTCTATTTTTGTTCCCTTCACGTCATCTACATTCAGTTACATCAGTGTCTGCTTATCTCAGATCTCACTTAACATCACAGAATCGTGCTGTTTGACCGCTGCAACTTTTACAGTAGAGCTAAAGAAGTATTCTAAACAAGGAGGGATATCGGACAGCGAACAAGTGTCTACACTCTGCACTAAAAATTTGCACCCCAGTAACCCAAATCCTGTTGTCGTATATTTTTATTATTACTATTATTATTATTATTATTATTACTCTAGTGTAAGTTTTGTCCTTGATATGCTGCACAACAGGAGTGGGGAATCTCTGACTGGGAGCATATGTGTACACGTACACACACACACACACACACTGAGAGAGAGAATACCTTTCTCAATCTGGCTTTCAGGACTCTCCCTATAGGCCACCCTCACTCCTCAGCAACACTGTCTCTTCCCAGGCCACAATCCTCACCATTTTCTTTTTGGGCTATAATGCATCTTGCTTCTCTGGATGGAGGTTAAGTGTGTGCAGGTGTGTGTCCACTGTGTGCCTATTGCTACACATACTTCTGTCTCTCGCCATACCCACTTAGTAGTGGGTATGTGCCCCCTCTCTCCTGGGTCCTACCCTGGTACTATAGGCCACCACAGTCTTAACCTTGTCTTCTGGGCAATTCACAGACATATAAATGATAAAATGCAGTTCAAATGGGTAGGCAATGTGGTTGCCCTCCAGATGTTGTTGGCAGCAAAAGAGAGTCTTCGCCAGGTTCCAGGACAACCATAAAGAAGGTACCAGGCAAGAATCTCTGGGGAGGGAATTCCACAGCCAGGTTGGTACCTGCACCAAGATGGCGTTTTCTGTAGTGACCACCCGCCTCACTTCACCTGGTGGGGGCACCTGGAGCAGGGCTTTCTCCATACTTGAATCAAGAAGCTTGGGGTTTTTTTATCACAGTAAAAGTGTATCTAGAAGAAGCAATGAATCACCCTGCACGCTCTGTATAAATGTCGGTCATGCTCATTCTTGGAAGGAAGTGAGTTGATGCCAATCTGTCTCTTGAGATCTCTCGGAAAACACATTCATTCCACAGCCTCCTCCCCTTTCACTGATGTCAGAGTACATGCACGCGCTTTCTTTCAGTCTTACCACGTGGGGGGGGGATGTTTCCAGTTCCCCAAGGGTGCAGAAGTTGGCCACTTGTGACTAGAACTTTGCTTAATGAGCTCAGTGCCGTTGAGACGTCTCATAAGAACAGAAAACTCAATGTACGGTTTTGGTTCCCCTGCCTGTCACAAAGGGTGTAGCTAGATGTCCTTCTCAGGAGGAACAGCAGTAGTTTCACCTCTCAAAGCATCTGTACCAACAGTACCAGGATGAAGTGTTTTATTGCAGAAGTTGATGCAGAAGTAGACTATTGTGGTTGGGGGCAAAGACAGGTGTGGCTCCATAGGCGTTCGTTATGGCTGGGGAATTGGAAATTCCATGCTCTGGTTTTTGTTTCATTTTGCAGTATTTATAGGCTACCCTGTTTTTTAAAAAAGTTCAGGAGCCAAAACGTACGAGTGCCAAAGCGTTTGACTTTCAAGGTACGACTGTAGAGTGCTGTGGGATCCCAGAGTATAAATGTTGAGGAAATGCCATCTTCTTGAGTCAGACATCCAAGTATGAGTGGAACAGCCGAAATGCAGGATCCACCAAGACCCAACATGATCAGCCTCTCTAAAAACGTACTATAGCTGATGGCATAAAAAGCCACAAAGAGGTCCAGGGGCATCAACAGTGTTGTACACCCCATGTCATCTATAGGAATGGACAAAGGAGTTTTTCTTCCAAAAATAAACCTAGAAAGTCTAGAAGTTGACTGGCTACTCTGCATCCAGGAAGGGAATGTTAACCTTCATTGGACATCTGTTCACATCTTCTGGGCCCAAGGAAAGTTTCTTCAGAAGCAATTGCACCGTAGTCTCTTTAGTTCAGCAATAGTTCTAACACTGGAGGACTTATTCTACCATGTGCTGGGAAATGTTATAAAAAGCCAGAATACACTCGGAATGTAAGAGGGTTTACGAGGCCACTTGCAGGTTTAGTACTTGGCAGAACTGTGTATATTCTGCCAGTGGGGGGGGTGTGTGTGTGTGTGTGTGTGTGTGTGTGTGTGTTTTCCTGGGGAAAAAAATCACTAGGATCTGGCACTAACTCTCTATTATGTCTAAATTGAGTACAGAAAACAAAGTGAACTTGCATGGTGTTCATGTAAGTCTTATATTTATTTAGTTAACAAAATAAATATAAAAAATGGCTTCACTCCAAGCCTAGTCAAAAATGATGCATTTGGCCCAGCCAAATTTGTTTAATTTTCTTGGATGACCATTTAAGCTGAGCTTTACTGTTCATTTTGCATATGCAAGGAAGATCCCTCTCCTGGAACTTCTTAAGTTTTCTTATTCCAGCTTGTTTTTTCATACTGCTTCAAGTTAAAACCTAGCAATTTGCATTTCAGTGTCTGAATCTATACCAGGTCTTCCGTATTTTTCTAATGCTGTGTGTTTCCTGTACCAAGTCCCTGTCATTTTTAAAAAATGGTTGATTTACTTAATATTTTTAATCCACACTTCATTGCTACATAGTGCAATCCAATTTCAGACAGGTTTGGTTTTATAATAAGGCAGCACAAAAATCTTTTAAGTTCGTTGCTTCTAAACTGTACTGCTGACTTGGTGCACAGAACACACTACATGCAAAGGATTCTTTTGAAATCTATGGCTCCAGCCCATGGCGCTGATGACTCAAGAAAACTTGGGTTCTTATCTTAACCAGACATGTGCAGCCCTTGGCTATTAATACGTATTTACGAAATGGTGGCATGTAGGATACCAAAGGACAAATGTGTTCTGGCAGAGATATCCCTGCCTATCTACTTATTTTGCAATTAATACGAGACCCACTACTGGTAATTGTGGTCTGGAAGTGAAATTGTGCTTTCTCCTGTATGTCACACAAATGAAATCTGGCAAATAACATGGTCTCTATCCTAAAATCCTTACTGTGCAAAATCGTTTTTCGGTGACGTCGTATATATATATATATATATATATATATATTGCTCAGCCTCTAATGTAAGATTGAACATGGCAAGGATTCTCCTTGGGTGATTCAATCTAAAAACTGGAAACAATGGTTTGAATGGTTTCTTTGCAGACTCCACGAAACAGAATCAAGCACTGTGATAAACCATCAGCTTTCAGTGTTTTTTATTCCTGAACCAACCAAAAGAAAGTAGTAGTAGTAATAATAATAATAATAATAATAATAATAATAATAATGTACAGTGAACGAACTGAGACCGCCATGTAGATTTACAGCACAGCTAAATTTCTTAATTTATTTCCTTCTAGGACATAAGGCATGAAGCCAGTGACTTTCCATGTAAAGTGGCCAAACTTCCCAGAAACAAAAATCGCAACAGATACAGAGATGTCAGCCCATGTAAGTACTGTATCCCTCCCAATACGTTCAAGGAGTCTTTACAAAAGGGTGGAGTAGTGCAGATGCAATGCCAAACAATTCAAGGTAAAACTGTATTGTTTCCAATGTGCATGCTACTTTAAAACAACAACACCCTGCTGTTGCTTTAAATAACAATTTCAAAATAGGTTGCTCTGTGCTATTTTGATAATATACCAAAATATTACCGCTGGTCTTCCAGCATTGTAATTGGGCACAGACATGCAAAGCAGAGAAATTCGCAACTGGGGCAAGCAGAGATGGAGTCCAGTTTGTCCCAAAGCTGTAGAGAACTTGCAGTATGTCCACCTTGCTCATCTCCCCGCCCCCAACCTTCCAAATGCCCAGCTTTCTCTACATGCCGGTGATAAACTTTGCAAGGGTTTGACCTTGGAATGGTATTTTCCAATATCAGACCTTCGTTCTGGAATGCATGTAGTAGTGAAAGAGATGTGCCTGTGAGCTTGTGAAGGTTGCGTTTTCTTTTCCCTGTTGAGTAAGCTCAGCCTGTTTCCATGCACTAAGCAAAGGCTTCCAGAATGGTGGGTTTGGGTTCCGAGGCAAGCAATGAGCACAGACACTCAGCTTTTTAGAAGTTAAGCGAAGAACTGCTGTTGCTCAGTCTCTTTCAAAGCTGGGTGATTTCCTGTTTAATCATGTAAAAACGCTTTGCCTTCTTGTCCAGCATTCTGTTTCGCAGAGGAACTAACCAGTTACTCTGGTTAGGATGTCCACAAGCACTGGACGCATACAGAAGCACCATCTTGCTGTTCTACCCCACCAACTGATCTTAAGAGGAATCTTGCATCTAGACCTGGCTGTACCATGTAACCATGAATAGCCTTGTCCTACGTGAATTTGTCTAATTGGCTTTAGAGCCATTGAAGCTAGTGGCTGTTGCCACAATTCATAACAGTGAATTCCATTTGTTACCCACCTCTTCTCCAGAAAGCTCAGGACCATGTCAATTTATCTCAATTTATCATTGCAACAACCCTATGGGTGCATGCTCTGGTTATCTCCCGCTTGGACTACTGCAATGCGCTCTACGTGGGGCTACCTTTGAAGGTGACCCGGAAACTGCAACTAATCCAGAACACGGCGGCTAGACTGGTGACTGGGAGCGGCTGCCGAGACCATATAACACTGGCCTTGAAAGACCTACATTGGCTCCCAGTACGTTTCTGAGCACAATTCAAAGTGTTGGTGCTGACCTTTAAAGCCCTAAATGGCCTTGGTCCAGTATATCTGAAGGAGCGTCTCCACCCCCATTGTTCTACCCGGACACTGAGGTCCAGCACCGAGGGCCTTCTGGCGGTTCCCTCACTGCGAGAAGCCAGGTTACAGGGAACCAGGCAGAGGGCTTTCTGGGTAGTGGCACCCTTCCTGTGGAACGCCCTCCCATCAGATGTCAAAGAGAACAACAACTACCAGACTTTTAGAAGACATCTGAAGGCAGCCCTGTTTAGGGAAGCTTTTAATGTTTGATGTATTACAGTATTTTAATATTTTTTGGAAGCCGCCCAGAGTGGCTGGGGAAGCCTAGCCAGATGGGTGGGGTATAAATAAATTATTATTATTATTATTATTATTATTATTATTATTATTATTATTATTAGGCCTGTTTGGCTAAGAGGTGGATGAGTGGGGATTTGCAATTAAGTCTCCCTGGTTCAAATCCGTAATTGTCTCCACGTTGACTGCACTGGCTCTCAAACAAGCCACGGTGAACTTTTCTAGCTGTTCAACTCCCAAGTGTGTCATAATGACCACCTGCATCTCATGAGGATTTTTTTTTTTTAAAGTCATGTGCATTCAGTCACAGATCTCCTGTCTACATTAATGTTGAAGATACGGTATCGCCATGTACTGGAAAATCTCTACCATCACTTAATAGACTAAAAATCAGCTGAGTCTTCCAGGAAAACTCAATAGAAGCTATAATGTTGCACGTAATTTTGCTTACTCATCAGTTTTAGGGGTTCTTTTTGTGGTAACCACCATTGATTTTTGTTTGTTTTAGATGAAACGGCTTCCAGTCAGTTTGGTTTTCCTGTAAAATGTAGGGATTCTTCTATATCTGGGTAGGCTAAATAGAGCAAACTTCAGATCTTTTGAAACGAAGTGCAGATACTGTCAAAGTGGCTTGACTATTGATAATAGCTGGGTGAAACATTAATTGAATTAAAGATACGCAACAATGCAGGTGAAGGATTATGTTTTGGAATTATTGAGATTCCGATCTCTTCTGGAAAATATGTGACAGCTAAAAAAAAAAAGCTTTGAAAAATAAGCATAGTATAGGTCTGGTATAGGTCTGCTTATATCTATCTTGATTGAAAGTGAAAATGCAAACATAACATCTCTTTTAGTCCAGCTTGCACACCACATTAAACCATAGTTAAAGTAAACTATGGTTTTATGTGTCTGATCAGCATGCTGGTTCATTCTTATGAAATCATGGACGCCCGTGATTTCATCAGTATGAACTGTACCAGAAAGTAGACATGTTGTAGTCTGGCTTCTTGTTACACTCCAAGCTGGATTCATGGTTTGTTTCTCCAAACAAACCACAAGCTGAAGCCAAGGTTTATTCTTCACTTACCACTTGTGGTTAGCTTGCGGGAAACAAACCTCAAGCCCAGGTTTGCATGTTACAAGTCAAACTGTGGCTTGTCTCCCCTCCAGCACAGGAGTGGGAAAGGTCAAAGCACCCACAATATCAGCAGTGTACACCAGCATGAGCCTATGCTTGTTCACATTAAACCATAGCTTATTTTAACTATGGGTTAACATGACGTGCAAACTAAGTTTTTGTTAGTAACACATCCTATTAAGCATCAGTCACACACTCTTTTCAGAAGAGTTCTTGAGAATCGTATATAATGGGTGCTGTTCTATACTTCATTATTTTGAAATGACAGATGTTAGCCCTTTCCTTTTGAATAAGCTGCTTCGCATAAAGTGAATAACACACAGTGGTTTTCTTACTGTGCATTCTACAGTTGACCACAGTCGAATTAAGCTGCAGCAGGATGATAATGACTATATCAATGCCAGTTTGATAAAAATGGAAGAGGCGAACAGGAGCTACATCCTCACACAGGTAAGTGCTTGAGAGAGGAGGAAGGATGGAGGACCCATTTCATAGTCTTCCTTACCTCTTGTTCGGTCTTTGAATCTTATAAATGCATAGCTTGTGTGTGTGGCATGAGAGAGAATTGGTTAAAGGCATTCGTTTTTCCTGTTGTGCAACATTTCACTGCTGTAGAAATGCCCATAAGAGAAGTTTGCCATAGTTAGCCGTTTCCTTCATGAATTAATCTAATCCAATTTTAAAGCCATCAAGAGCTGGCCACCCCTGCCTCTTATGGGAGTATATTCTATAGTAGGCATAGGCAGACTTGGCCCTCCAGATGTTTTGGGACTACAGCTCCCATGATCCCTAGCTAACAAGACCAGTGGTCAGGGATGATGGGAATTGTAGTCCCCAAACATCTGGAGGGCCGAGTTTGCCTATGTCTGTTCTATAGTGTAACTATGCACTGTGTGAAGAATTGCTTTCTTCACATATGAGAACTGGGGAAAGTCAATAGAGTGACAATCTAGAAAAGAGGGCCTGCCAATGTTTTGATAATGCTGGACCCTGAAGTACTTGCTGTCATGAAATATGACTTCCAAAGACCTGGGAGCGCCTTTGGAAGAATGTGTTTATAAGGCCTGCTTCTGTTTGTATTACACGGCTTCATTACATGGAATAAGAATGAAAAAAGCATATAAATTCTTTTACACAAAGGATTTTTCTTTTTGTCATTTGTATGCCCAGAATTATGAATTGCAAAATATGATTTAAGCATTCTGAAATCCACTCAAGTTAAACAAGGGATTGCTCCTTCAGCATCTCTTACTGCATAGTATATCCATGCTTTTGTGATCGAAGTAACTTTGATGCTGCCTAGTCAAGTCCTCCCTCCTCCTAGTGTATCTATCCTCCTCCTAGCATGTAAAAGGCCATGGAGCTGCTGCTGCTGCTGCTGCTCTTCTTCTTCTTCTTCTTCTTCTTCTGTGACTCTCAAAAATAGATCTCCTTAGAGAGGAGGCATGGGTAATTTCCAGCAGAGCTTTGCATCCCTCCTTGGCTCCTCCCAGCTTTATGTCTTTGTTGTTACTGAACCAGGATAATTTGCTCCCCCAAAGCAGAGTGCAGGAAGCTGTGCACCCAGTCCCCTTCCTGTTGATGGTCTGTTTTGTGACCAGCCGTGTCCTTTTCTCTTTCTGAAGCTGTTTCCTTTGATAGAATCTTCACTCTGCCTCCTCCCTCTCTCATTGGCCCAGGCACTTTAAATTACTCCAAGCCTTTTCCATTGATTTGTTTGGGCTCGATCCATCTTGGTTTCTCGTGTCTGTTTGTCTCAGTTTTGTACGAGGAGTCATGCGAAACGCCAGTGATGACTTGAGGAAGTCCCCATGGACAAGTTGAAGAGCCTTTCCTTAGCTTTAAATCTTATTAAAGCAAAGGGTGGTGGCAGTCGACTAGGAACATCTGTAAGGAAAAGTAACCTCTATTCAAAAATTACACAAATTAATAATGCAGACTCAGTGTTCGAAACTCCCATTGTTCTAGGTGCATTTTGCGACAGTGAGCTCTGGGCGCAGTACTGCACCCAAGATTTCAATTTAAAACCGCAGAGTGGAAGGAAAGGAGGACCTTTTTCTGCCTCTCCACTTCCAGCTACTCTCTGAAGACTGGACAAGAGACCCTCTTAAGAATATTAGGGGGGTGGGCAGGGGAAGGACTAGACCGTGTGAAAAATGAACACAAGATTTTAGCTGCAGTTCATTCATTTCCAGCTTTGCATTCTTGTTATACAAAAAAGTGCACCTATACATTCCATTGTTGCACCCATAACCTAGGTCTGAGGTGCCATTTAGCTCCTGGCTTTCATATCTCTGTTTCTAACACTGTGCATACTCCATGAATAGTGATGATAATGTGGCTGAACTGACAGAATCAATAAAGTATCAAGTCTCCAGGTGCCTGTGTTGTGCACCGAGAATGTCTTTTCAATTTACTTTGGGCTTTCCATGTGTAAAGGTAAAGGCGTTTGTTCACAGACAGCTTTCTGGGTCATGTGGCCAGCATGACTAAGCCGCTTCTAGTGAACCAGAGCAGCGCACGGAAACGCCTTATACCTTCCCGCTGGAGCGGTACCTATTTATCTACTTGCACTTTGACATGCTTTCGAACTGCTAGGTTGGCAGGAGCTGGGACTGAGCAACGGGAGCTCACCCCATCGCGGGGATTAGAACCACCGCCCTTCTGATCGGCAAGTCCTAGGCTCTGTGGTTTAGACCACAGCGCCACCCGCTTCCCTTTTCTTCCATGTGTAGGTGTCCTACATAATGATTATATCACATAGGGTGCATTCACCCTACTCCACAGCATGGAAAATTGAGAGCAAAGTCTCTCCCATATAGAAAAACATGTGAAATGAGATCTACAAGGCTCAAGGTGTTGTACCAGTGCCAGATTTACGTATAAGCTAAAGAAGCTATAGCTTAGGGTCCCACTCTCTTTGGGGGCCCAAAAAAATGTAAAGGGGGGGGGAATTGGACGTACATTTCCAAAATATAAGATAAAAAACAAACAAAATAAAACCTACATACAGCAACAGTGGCAAATGCCTTTAGATACTATTAGGTCCATAGATTACCTTATAACATATATGCTACACAAAAAACAACGACAATTTGTTGTTGACAAAGAAGAACAGCTGGACATATAAAGGGCCCCATTACCTTCAGTAGCTTAGGGCCTCATCAAAGCTAAATTGGTTGTACCAAAGCGGTTATCCAACAAACACAGTGTTCAAGTGTGGTTTCTTTAGTAAACGAGATAGCGAAGTGCCATCTAAATTTAACGAATATTTGCATAAACTGCTCCTGAGCGACCAGTCTCCCTATTGAGCCAGGGCGAATACAGTATCACGGAGTCAAGTAAACAGGCAACATCTGCTCAAGGGTACAAGTCAGAGTCTGGGTTCAAGGATGCATTGTTGAGGGTGCATCTGAGGCAAAACGCTGTGGGTGGGCAGAGATGGGCATGAAACAGAAGAAATGCAAGGATGAGAAGTTAAATTTGGTGTGACCACATTCATAGTGGTGAAGCAGCCCCTCGTTTGCTCTGAGCATCTCCCCATAAGCTTTGTAATACAGTCATACCTCGTGTTGCGTTTGCTTCAGGTTGAGCGTTTTCAGGTTACGTACCACTGTGACCCGGAAGTACCAGAAAGGGTTACTTCTGGGTTTCGCCGCTCATGCATGCACAGGTGCTCAAAATGACGTCATATGTAGAAGCAGCGAATCACGACTCGCAGACATGGGTTCCGCTCTGCTCGGGTTGCGAATGGGGCTCTAGAATGGATCCCGTTCGCAGCCAGAGGTACCACTGTACTTAAGGCTCAATCATGTACCCATGTGCAGCTAATCAGAAGTTAAGGGACTAGGAAGCCTTTGTTCCTGACCTCCTAAACTTAGATAGACTGGGTAATCCAAATCCCTTTGGCTCCCAATTCCTAGCAATATCTATTCTGGATTATTTACTTGAATAGCAACAGGATATGGCATGCATTTGGGTGATATTAAATGCCAGTTGTGGGCTAATGGAATTGACTTTTAGCCACTCGGCCATCAGTCACTTTCTTTTCCAAGGGGCTAGTTCGCTGCACTTGCAAGCTTTGTGAGTGCAGGGTTCCCATTTTGGCCAGCCTAATATCCTTAGTAAGTCTTTTGTAGATGCATTTTAATACATTGGACCTCATGGGTTGATATGTGAGGGACTGGTGGGAAAGGAAGAACCTTTGACCTGGAAGAGAGGTTACTTTGAAAGTGGATCGGGTAAACATCTAGCAGGAATAGTAAACTCTTCCTGACCTTGCGTGTCAATGCTATGCCAAGACTTTTCATGGAATGATAAAGATGGCTGAATTTCCTAGCAGTTGGCTTTTATTGTCTCTCGTTTCTGTGAATTGTAAGTTCCATTGATTGAAGAAGCATCTTAAATTTATCATGCGGAGTGGCGTTTTCATTTTTTTCTCGACAAGCTTTCTTAGAACTGTTCTTTACCATTCCTATCTAGCAAATAATGAAATAAGGGCATGGTTCTCTATCTATAAAACTTTCAAGTTCTGCATCCTTAAAGATTAGTATTTGGCAACTTCACAATACGAAGCGGGGTAGAAATCACTTAAAACTTCACATTTTATGTATCTGAAAAGAGGAGCCACTCCCTGTGTTGGGTTTAGAAATAGAGAATTGTTGCTAGGCTGCTGTTCTCTGAACTTGTACCACATTAAGGCTTTGTATCTTTGCAGGGGCCTCTGCCAAATACTTGTGGTCACTTTTGGGAGATGATTTGGGAACAGAAAAGCCGTGGCGTTGTCATGCTCAACAGAGTGATGGAAAAGGGATCAGTAAGTAACGAAATCATCCCCGCCCCCCAAATGTTTGTTTTGGGATCCTGAGCACATGGTGCATGCGCAATTTAAAAACCTGATGAAAATGGTCCTGTAGGGGGGGAAATGCAATAATGCACATGCCAGAAGTGAAGAAAAATAAGTATTGGTTAGACAACCTAGAAATATAATGGAATCTATTATGTTCAGAACCAGTTGTGCAGCCCAGCCTGCAACCCAGTTCAATGAACTTTTTTACTTTGCTCCTTTGCAGTATCAGCATTTGGGTGTAATGAGGGGGCTGAGCATATTTATTTATTTGTATTTCATTTCTCTCTCAGTCCCAAGTTAGTTCATAGAGATGTGGTAGCCAGTGTCAAGTACAGAAGCTAGCACTGAGTTTCACCAGGAGAACGAGTTGCACGGACTTTTTATTCCATATCCCAGTTTTTTGGTGATTCCTTTATTGTGGGGCCACTTAGAAAGGTGTGAAAAATTCTTGGGACATTCCTCAGTTATTACTATTTTCAACTCAGGTCTTTTTGTGCATCAGCAGAGCCCTCAAAATGTAGTTAACCAGGGTCAGTGATGTCATGGCATTCACCGTGTGATCCCTGAATGGCTGGGATCACACTGTGAAGAAGTCTGTTCAGGATTTTAAAAGTGGCTCTGAAGCAGCAGTGTATTGATTACAGATGACTGCAAACAGGTATGAAAAAATGCATGTAAGTGTTTAAAGCAGGGAGACACTGGAGACATTTTTGTACCCATTAAAACAGCAACTTTCATATTGAAAATTGAACAGCTTGGAAACTTGGTACAGCAATAACAGCTGTGTCAACTCTTAGCTATTAGAAGCCCTCCAGATCAGACCTTTTAGTAACCGAAACTTTCAGCTGACATTGCTGTTGCTTTTTCAACCCTTTGCACATGTCCAAAGAAGAACCACACTGTGCCGCTATTTTACTTGTTTTCAGTTGTGTATGTCCTTCATTCTGTTGTGGAACCCAAGCCAGTGTCCATGTGGTTCTCAGGCAATCCAGGGACTTCTGTGGCTGCCATAGCTACAATGATAGTCCCTTTCCTCGCTGTTTTCCCTTTACTTTCTTCTCCTCCTGCTCCCCCTCTGGTCTTCACATTCTCTTACTACTCCCGAAACCATACCGCTGCTGCATGTGTGTTTTTGAAAGCTCTTTAAACGCTTTAGTAAGCACATTTGATATGCATATTTTTCTTGCTTCAGGGTTTTTGCATAATGCATTTTTGGGTCGCATCACAAACAGCCCTGTGTGTGGGTGCTGTAAAGCAGATGGTGCACTCACTGATGAATAAATCACTTTATAAGTAGTTAGGAAGGGACGCGGGTGGCTCTGTGGTCTAAACCACAGAGACTAGGGCTTACAGATCAGAAGGTCGGCAGTTAGAATCCCCACAATGGGGTGAGCTCCTGTTGCTTGGTCCCTGCTCCTGCCAACCTAGCAGTTCAAAAGCACGTCAAAGTGCAAGTAGATAAATAGGTACCGCTCCAGCGGGAAGGTAAACGGCTTTTCCATGCGCTGCTCTGGTTCACCAGAAGCGGCTTAGTCATACTGGCCACATGACCTGAAAGCCGGCTCCCTATTCCAATAAAGCGAGATGAGCGCTGCAATCCCAGAGTCGTCTGCGACTGGACCTAATGGTCAGGGGTCCCTTTACCTTTAAATAATTAGGAAATTCATACCTAGGTTTACCTTAGGGCACAGGTGGGATACTGTTCTAACCCCAAGGACCGTCTTACTTCGTGGGAACGTCCCAGGAACCGCATTTCGGGGCCAAAGACAAAAGTGGACAGAACAATGGCCCTGTGCAACCTCCCCTACCCCCAAACGCCCTTGTCCATCTACCATCCATGCATGCAAAAGGTACTATTCAAGGGCAGTTCCAGGACACATTCCCGTTCAAGCAAAAGCATCTGAGGAGGCTGCAGAGAGCCTGAGAATTAGATAAGAGAGGACTGGGGAGCATTCAGCCCCTGGGCTTGAGGTTCCCCACCTTAGGCAAAAAAACAGGCAGTGGCTCCATCACTTACACAGGTTAATCTGGAAATGGTTCGTGGAGCTGGTTAGTTGACTTCTGAATTTATCATCGCAGACATCCAAATCATTCCCTTTAAGTTGAAGTGGTGAACACATGGGTGTCCATATGCCACGTGGCCTGTGTGCAAGATATTGACAGCTGAGCCATCTTCCATGCCTCTCATTTCACCCAACTGTTAAGTAACGTGTGATGAAAGGAGTTGTCAACATGGTGCCTTCCAGATTGTTGTTGGACTCCAACTCCTATCAGCCTCTGGGATGATGTGAGTTGGAGTTCAATGGCATCTGAATGGCACCACGTTGACAACGCCTGTGTTACGAGCTCACTTCTTTTGTCTTCCTTCAAGTCTTCGGCCCTGAAGTGAATTGCCAAGCTCGCCTGGCCATGCTTCTCTTTCCAAACAACAGTCAGTCGACCGCTTGCCATAAATAACCTCGAAGGCGTTTTTCAAAACTCCTTGGAGTGAAGAGTGAATTGTATTCCTTATAGGATATAGGAAAGATTTATGAAGAAGTCGTCTGCAGTAATCACTGTCTTGTTGAGTGGAGGTTTCCAGTTCCCCAGTAATATGCGTAGTGAAACAAATCTAAAACGAGAAGTACAGTAACCACAGACTCAACCATTCCTTCCTCTCCCACTCACCCCCACTCATTCTTTCTCCACTGCCAGTAAGCTTGAACAAAGCACAGAATTATTGAGATCCCCCGAGGGAAGGCTGCTAATGCTTCTCGACAAACGGTTGAGGGGGGGTACTCAATGGGAACTTGGCAAAAACATTATTTGCCAAACCATTTAGTGCAAAAAAAAAAAAGTTACATGGAGCAGATTCTCTTGCAAGCTGCGATTAAAAATAAATTTGCAGAAGATTAAAAATTCTTTCTGTCTCCAACCAAGTTGTATTGTTCAGGAGTTAAATGGAAAAAGACGTTGGTGCCTTCTACGATGGGCTATCCTACACATAATTCCTTCATCCCCCCCCCCCCCGGATAAAACATTTTGTGGGTTGGTAAACTATTGCCTCAAACACTTCTTTTGTGTAATACTCCCTAGTGGATTGTACCAGTTTCCGTTCTATAAAAGGTCTCCAGTATTACCATCCCATGTTGGACTATTTTTGATCAGTAATTAAATAGCATAATTATCCATCTCTTTGTCATATGGTAGAAAAAGCAGAAAGAATAAGGCACTGAAAACGGAACACTAAAAATCCAAGAACAGTAAACATTTCCCTTGTCAAATGTCATTGAAGTTGTATTGAATTCTGCAGGACAGCGTTCTCCATGAACCCAAGTTCTTGGTGTCTACAATTGTAGGTTTGATAGTTGTCTCAACCATTGGACACCATCAGCTTCATGGCATATAAACATTCTAGCGATGCAAATCTTGGATTTCCTGGGAAATTATTATTGAGAAAATTACTATGATCAGTCAAAAACTTAGGTAATTGAAGTGCCCAGACTCCATTTTCAGTGAGAACAAACCGCTGTAACCTTTAAACTATCCCATATGGCATCAAAATGATCTCATAAGATTGGGATTTGGGGAAAAGGGGTTGAACTGAACTGAACAACTCAATTGCATCTGTGTCTCTTGATTCCTAATTAAAAGCTACAGTTGTGTGCATGTATACTTCTAGCTGTTCTCCTAAATAGAGTCCCATAAATCGTTAAGGCAATATTGTTGGCTCGTTGCAGTTGTCAGTTTTGCCCAAAGGAGGTTTTCCCTAGCTGCCATGTTCTGTAATCCCAGATCGGTTCCAGAAACCCGGTGCCTAGCGCCAGTCCATGACACTCGAAAATATGTTTTGTTCACTCAGTGGTTTCAGTGGTTTAAGGGGTAATCACAGGGGTTTCTCCTGTTGTTAGCGGTTGAGACTTTCAGCGTAAATTCTTAGGGGTGGATGAACACAAACAGGCACTGGAAGCTGGAAGTGGCCTATCTAGAGTAAACTCCACTCCAGCCGGTATCCAAGGCAAAGGTCTTTCCACATCCTGCCACCTTTCAGTGCCAAACTGAGACCTGCATGCAAACTCATGTGCTACACCACTGGCACACTTCCAACCCCAGAACTGATGCACTCTGCATTCCATCACTGCACTTTGCAAGTGATCTCTTCCAACATCACCCATGCATCCTCCAGCATCTTCAAGGAGCATTTAAAGGAAGGTTAGGGGTCCTGTGACCTTCCAGATGTCGACTTCCCATCAGTCGCAGCCAGAATGACCGTTAGTCAGTTACGGTGGAAGCCAAACACAGGTTCACAACCACTGATTTTAAAGACTCGCCTCTTTGCTCAAGTCCTTCCCTGTGCAATTTCCTTCCTCTTCTTATTGACTGGAAGCCTGTGGGAAACGACAGGGCCCCTCCTTTTCATTTCTGCAAGTCTCCTTTTAGATATTCAGTAAACTACGTCTGTGTGCCACATGTACACGGATAATGCGAAGGGGCTGTCTATAGGTGCCATGCATGCTGATGATTTGTAAATAATGCTTGCCGTTCTGGGCGACTCCTTGTCAAGCAGCTTGAACACGAGTCTTGCTCGTTTCCCCCCTCTAGATAAAATGTGCACAGTACTGGCCGCAAAAAGAGGAGAAAGTGATGCTCTTTGAGGATACAAACTTGACGTTAACCTTGATATCAGAAGATATAAAATCCTACTATACAGTACGACAGTTGGAATTGGAAAACCTCACAGTAAGTATGGGGAAGCTCTGCGTTAACCATTTCTCTCACACACATACGCACACTTTTTACAAACCGTATTTTGCTATATTAGTCCCCTGCATTAAGAAGATGGATACTTGATGACTCTTTGCTAGAGCTTCAAGATCTGCTTGATGCTGATGTAGCAGAATCTCAGTTGCGCTGAAGGTATTTTGTTCTAACATTTGAGAAGTTGCCGCAATGGTTCTTCGGATTCTAGTTCCTAGGTATGGGCAGCACATTCAACACAGATAAGCACATCAGGGGGGTTTTTTTGCCATCGTACCTGCAAACATCTTTGCAGCCATGGGGGCTAGAAACACCGCAGGAATTCTCAGAGTTTCCTGTCTCTACATTCTTGGCAGTTGTGTGGAAATAGAAGTGGGGAAAGCAGTATGTTTTCCATATTGCCCAATTTTTCTTTTTTTTAGCTTTTGTAATGAGAAGCGCAATTAGGTCATGTCCCATAGTAAAGTACTTCCTAGAACGAGGGTGGAGGACTGTATTGGTCTAGTGCACCTGACACAGTTATGCTTGGTGAGCCTTTTTCGCCAGCATGGGTTTTGCAAAACGCTTTGCAAGGGACCCAACAATCAGCTGATAGTTGAGTCTTGCTGAGTCCCTTGCTACAAAAAAAGCTATCTTGCAGACAATCAAGTGATATCCAGGCCTCGTGGATCGCTTTGCACGTGCACAGGGCTTTGCAAACTCTCCTTCAACTGAACGGGTTCCCATGAACTTTCTCCTAGATCTTGTGCCAATAGCTGATGGCAAACCGCAGAATCAGGCTGTATTTGAATCAAGAGGCAAACCCTGTTTAGCGGTTCTAGTAGTAAACAACTGCCACGTAATAATCATATAGGATCTTAGAGCAGATATGGGGAACAGTTCCCAGCCAGCAGAAGAGATGCTTTGGTACCCAAGTGCACAAAACCATAGAATTGTAGAGTTGGAAGTGACCGTGAGGGTCATCTCTTTTCCCCAACGATTTTGACAGGTGCGATAGACTGCAATCCCCAGTCACCTAATGGCACCATGACATCCGTTGATGAATTTTCCTTTGCCTGTGCGGTTTGAAATCGAAGAGGGCTTTGCAAGTGCTGACAATCAGCAGTGCCCGCAAAGCCCACTTTCAGCAGGAAACTGCATCTGTACCTGTCCCACAGGGCAGGTGGACTTGGCCTGGCCAAAATGGTCTCTCATGCCAGATTTGAGGCCTAGCCAGTGTGATGAGGCCCCTGGGCTGGAGAATCCACAGCCTTGCCCTAGAATATCATGAATTGCAGTATCCCTACAGTGGAATTTGAGATACTCTTTGAATCTTTTTACACTTGAGTAAAATTTTTGTGACACCTCATGAAGTAAATGCCTGTTCAAATGCAGCCTTGAAATCAACTTTCTGAAGTTTGGCCAGGGCAGGTGTGGGGAGTTGTCGGGTGTTATGTTCCATGCACGTGTATTTTTTTTTTTTTTAAGAAGAAATATGAAAATAAACTGAATGTCAGTTTCCTAATCACTGAAGCGTTGTTGCAGGCCATAACAAGTATCGCTGCGTACTTTCATTTTCTTGAAACCTTGGGTGAAAACGGTTTTTGTCTTTTGCAGACACATGAAACTCGAGAAATCCTGCACTTTCATTATACAACGTGGCCTGACTTTGGAGTCCCTGAGTCTCCAGCTTCGTTCCTCAACTTCCTGGTCAAAGTGAGAGAGTCGGGGTCACTGAGCCCCGAACATGGACCCATTGTAGTACACTGCAGTGCAGGGATTGGAAGATCAGGAACTTTCTGCTTGGTTGACACTTGTCTCCTTTTGGTAAGAGAAGCTTGCTTGTAAGGTGGAAGGGAGTATTGGCTGCCATTTTGTTTAGTGCCTTTCAACTCCACAAGTCTATGATGCTGAGCAGAGCAGAGCGAAATAGGCTTCATAAACTTCGGCAAACCCTTTGTAGCAATGACTGTGTGGGACATCTGTCTGAATTCTGCTTTAACCTAATTCCGTTTCAGACTTGTGCTGGGCTGGCACTAATCTTTATGTCATGGAGGAACCAGCACACAGTTCCTCAGTACCACCAGTGCACAGTTAAACTGTGGCATGGTATAGAGGCCCATACATAGGAGAACCTGATACTTCTGAATCTTGACGCTGAAAAAGAAAAGGGTTGTGGGGGGAGAGAGATTCCTACAGACAACTCCCATCCTAGAGTAATCTATTTCCACTTCAGAGTTTAAAATCAAGCCTAGCTTTCAGTGAGGCCTGCCTTCGGTTAGCCAGTTGCTAACACCCTCTCTTTCCACACCCTTGCTGTGTCTAGTTTCAGTAGATGTGCTTTTGGCAGGAAAACTACGAAAACGCTATGTTCTATCCACTTCATTCTGAAAACTTGTTGCCTTAATTTTCACATTTATCGCCATAATTTTTGAGTATGTTGACATGATCCTTGTTGACATGATCCTTGGCACTGCAACTGGAGAAGCTGGGGAGAATCCCATTTCTGTTCTCCTTCCTCTGGCATTCCAGTCCTAAGCATGTGTTGGAAATGAATCCTGCTGCTTTTGAATAAATGGGCAGAGAACAACAGCCCCTCAACAAAAACTTATGAATGCCCATTGCATTCATGGGTGTTTACTTAAGTTCAGTGTCAGAATATGTGTGTCTACGACAAGTCATATTGTTGGGGTCACCAGTTTTAGTGGGATGAAGTGGGAGGGCCCAATAATAGCTTGTTGTCTGGGGCTCTTATAAAATATTGGATTTGGTGAGTTTTCACTGGGCATCATTTTGTAAGGCCTGAGTAGACATGAGTTAGGACTGCAACCTTGATAAAGACATCTTCCAGATATTCCACAAATGAGAAGCTGTACTGTTGCTTTGGAGGTAATTCAAAAAACCATCTGAATTTCACCTTTCTCTATTTAGATGGACAAAAGAAAAGACCCTTCTTCTGTCGACATTAAGCAGGTTCTTTTAGAAATGAGGAAATACCGCATGGGGCTTATACAGACTGCAGACCAGCTTCGCTTTTCATATTTGGCTGTTCTAGAAGGATCAAAATTCATTATGGGAGACTCATCTGTGCAGGTGAGCAGCAGTAGCAGAATTTGACTGGCATAGGTTGTCTTCATTTTTTTAAAGCTGTGTGTGAATGGGCCAATATTTTTATGGAACAGCAGTGCATAGAATCGAGTGGCAATCAGATGTGCTAAAACAAAGTGGTTCACAAATGCACCTTTGACACACATATATACTTACACAGACACACACACACACACTTGTGTATAAACCAGGTTATAGGATGTTGGCATGTTTTGTTGCCATTGCAATAGGTGATTCTTACTGCTTTACAGTTCTGGGGAATAGCAGGTTCTGCCCTGGCACTGCAGTACTATAGTTCATTATCCAACCCGTGTCTTCCTATGTCTTGTAGATGTGAAGACTCTAGCAAGACCAGGGTATCCGCTGAACTGAGGGTTGTTGCTTAAGGCGCATCATGCCATTGTCACTTACACGTTATTTGAATAGGCGGTGGAATAGTTGAGGGGGGACTGCAGCTCTGGGAAGAAAAGAAAAATTCAGAGCAGGGTGATGGTTTCATGTGCCCAAGCACCCGGGTGGTTGGTGCACTCTCCTTGCTCCGGAAAGGGAATGAGGTGATAACAAGACTGCAAAGAGGAAGTCAGAGAATGAGGAAGGGAATTAAGCAGAGGCTAGATCCCTCCCCCTCTTTTGATGGGGTCCTTGAATATTATTATTAGTATTTCCATTTATGAATTGTTTCCAGTGAGGTGTTTCAAAGTGACTCGGAGTACATTTTGTTCAACATCGTTCTGTCTGTGCAAGCGTTGCAACTTGCCAGCTGGACCTATTTCCCCCTCCATCATGCTATTCTGGGAGCTCTCCTGACACACTCACCCAAAATCCATTTGCAGGGAGTGCAAGGGGGTGGGCAGGAGGGAAGCCCCCCAGAGGGCAAGCAGAAATCTTTGCTGGAAGCTGCCTTTAGTGGCTGGAGCAACCCAGTCAGATGGGCAGCATATACCGTATTTTTCGCTCCATAAGGCGCACCGGACCATAAGATGCACCTAGTTTTTAGAGGGGGAAATCAAGAAAAAAAATCTTGGCTGTCTTGGCTTTCTCTTTAGCCGTGCACAACCTCTCCGGCCGGGAGAGGCTGCCCGGGGCTATGGCAATATCCCCACCTTCCACAAATGCCCACAGGTGCCGCACACCCTTTAAGGAGCATGCGACTCCTGCGGGCTTTTCTACGAGGCGGGAGAAGGGACTGACTGCCCGTGTCAGTCCCTTCTCCCTCCTGGGGGAAAAGCCCGCAAGAGCCGCCTGGAGCTTATGTGCGGCTCTTGGGGGCTTTTCCTGCCTGCCTCCCCCCTGCATTCACTCCATAAGACGCACACACATTTCCCCTTACTTTTTAGGAGGGGAAGTGCGTCTTATGGAGCGAAAAATACGATAAATAATAAAATGATGATGATGCAGACATTCCTCTGCTGGGACTGGTCAGGTGAATTGTGCCCTTCCAATGTGTTTCACAACTTGAACCTATGCAGCCAAGTCAAAAGTAAGTACCTCTGAGTTCCGTGGAGTTTACTTCCAGGTGACTGCGCAAAGGATTACAGTCATACCTCATGTTATGTTTGCTTCATGTTACGTTTTTTCAGGTTGTGTCCCGCAGCAACCCGGAAGTACCGGAAAGGGTTACTTCCGGGTTTTGCTGCTCGCGCATGCGCAATAGCACTAAATCGCACTTTGCACATGCGCACAATCACCAAATCACACCGTAAAGGTAGAGGTACCCCTGCCCATACGGGCCAGTCGTGTCCGACTCTGGGGTTTCGTGCTCATCTCGCTTAAGAGGCCGGGAGCCAGCACTGTCTGAAGACACTTCCGGGTCACGTGTCACACCGTACAGCTGCGCAGATACGGCGCTTCAGGTTGCGGGCTTTTCATGTTGCGAACGGGCCTCCGGAACGGATCCCGTTCGCAACCAGAGGTACCACTGTACAGTTACATCACAAGGAATAGTAAATCTTGTTATTTTGTCTTTGGTCTAGCTAGGAGCCTAAGGGAATGCACAATCTCGTGGCTATAGGGGCTGTCAGGATGAGCTCCTGCACTTCAGATTTTCCTACTGACAATAGGTACAACAAACTGCACAGTAACATTTCTTTTAAAAAATGAATGAATGAGAACACCTTAATGGTGCACCCTGGGCATGTACAGATAAAGCGTGTGTTTTCCTTGCCGTGTTTTAAGAAGGTTTAATGAGTCTCCTGCTTCTGTTGAAGGAGCAATGGAAAGAGCTCTCCAAAGAAGACTTGGACCCCCCGCCGGAACATATTCCCCCACCCCCAAGACCACCCAAGCGAACCTCAGAAATGAATAACGGAAGGGTGCACGACCACATGGAAAATTCTTCAAAACATCGGGTGACGGAGGAGGAAGTCGCGTGTGCCGTGAGCGCTCTGGTGGCGAAGGTTCCTGATGGCAGAGATCACCCCTCTGAACATCTAGACATGGAGAGGTAATGTTGGCCAGGATTTCTTTGGGGTAACACTTGCATCAGATTGCCATCAGCCTTGCAGCCAGCAAGCCGCCTGTCTCTTTTGTCTCTCAGTGTTTTTACTAAAGCAGAGCGACGACCCAATAACATTTTATACGTTCGTGTAGAAAATAGGAGTGGAGAGGCAGCGATTGAGGGGAAAGGAACGAAAGCGTTCGAGGAAGTTCCCTTTTGATGTATTTTTTTCCTTACTCCTCTTAACTCCTTGCTCCTCTACTATAAGGAAGAAAAAAATGCCAGGAGAGAGGGGGATCTGTCTCTAGAATAAACAAGTGAAATAATTTGTGGTGGAGAATGAAATGTGGTCATTTCCAAGCTGTACACAGGCTTCTTAGTAAACCAAAGATGCAACTGAGCTTTGTTACTTAAATATAGCAGGAAGTATTCTTTATACTGTAATCGTTTTGTGAATTTATTAAAAGAAGTTCTGAAAGCAGCTACACTGATTTTGCATGCTTTCAAAATCTTCTGAAAAGCATAAATGTTCGGAATTTCTTGAGAAACTAGGTCAGTTCAAATAAGACGTTGCAGGGGCAAAAGATGGTTTGTCTGCAGTCTGCTTGTGCTAAAGAGCCTTTTAAGTCTTTGCACTAGAGAAGAATGAATGAGGTCACTTATTTAGCAAATTCCCCATTTCTCAGTAGGACTGAAGTATTTCCATTGGAACTAAAACATTGTTGGGGTGGAACCCAACTTCCATTTTTTTAGAGAAAGAAAATTGTTTCGACTTAATTATGGATCTAACCAAAATATAGCTTAAAGGCTGTTGCAAAATATCAAGACAGTTTAAAAAGAACTAAGAGATGGTCAAAGTTTTTCCTACTCTAGTAGAAAAAGCTTAAAATCTGAGGTTTTATCTTTTCAGTAAGGGGCTTGCTCACCTGTCATTCCAGACAGCTGAAATGAAAAACTCTAGAAACAGCCAGCAAAAATTATCAAAAGCTGGAAGAGAGGTGGAAAATGCACCGCTTGAACACTAGGTGTCACTACTGCTCCATGTGCAATAATGTCAGGAGATTTCCTTTTCCTTGTTCAGCAATACTGGAGTCTGACTTGGCCATTTTTATCTAGAACTGAGCCAAAACCTATTTAACCAGCTTCAAGTTCCCCTGCAGGTGTGCTGAAAAGCAACCTCCCATTTTTGCCAGTTTTGTAGCAGTAGCTACAAGTGCATTCATATTATTCTCTCGGTCCTTTTTTCTCTCAGTGCTCAATTTTTTCCCATCTCCCAATAACTCAGTCCGAGCACCACATTGGACAAAAGATTCCTGCGTTGCAGGGAGTGTTGGACTCAATAACCCAACTCTGCAATTCTATGATATATAAAACCTGGCTCCTTGGCTTTCCACCATGCCCGAAGCATTGATGCTCCTTTTCTGTCCCATCGCTCTCCTCCACAAAATGTTGTCGTTTAGTCGTGTCCGACTCTTTGTGAACCAATGGACCACAGCACACCAGGCACTCCTGTCTTCCACTGCCTCCTGCAGTTTGGTCAGACTCATGCTGGTAGCTTCAAGAACACCATCCAACCTAGTGGCGTAGCATGGGGGGTGCAGGGGGGGCCGGCCGCAACATCTGGGGGTTAGGGTTAGGGGGCGCAAATCCATGGGTTAGGGGGCGCAAATCCACGGGTTAGGGGGCGCAAATTACTTGCCTTGCCCCGGGTGCTGACAACCCACGCTACGCCACTGATCCAACCATCTCGTCCTCTGTCGTTCCCTTCTCCTTGTGCCCTCCATCTTTCCCAACATCAGGGTCTTTTCCAGGGAGTCTTCTCTTCTCATGAGGTGGCCAAAGTATTGGAGCCTCAGCTTCACGATCTGACCTTCCAGTGAGCACTCAGGGCTGATTTCCTTCAGAATGGAGAGGTTTTATCTTCTTGCAGTCCATGGGACTCTCAAGAGTCTCCTCCGGCACCATAATTCAAAAGCATCAATTCTTCAGCGATCAGCCTTCCACAAAAATAAGCATCTGCAAAACACTTTTGCAGTTCCTTTTCTCAGATGGCAAGGAACTCTTGAGTTGTAGCCTGTGCTGTGCCTGCAGGAGTCTGGTAGCGAAACAGGACTTCTGCTTCCTCTCCTCCTCCTGTGGGTCTCCCCCCACCCCAAATAAATATGCGCCAGGGGGGTCTCCCAAGTCCCAGCCCTTCAGAGCTGATGTTGAGGATGTGCTGGAGGCTGGAGGAGAAAGAAGAGGAAACTCTGACCCACACGTGGGAGCCAGCAGAGCTGCAATGTTGGATGTGGCTCCTGCTGGTTTTGAGTGGGTATCCTCTTCTTGGGACGGAGAACCTTATATGCGCCGAAATAAATGGCAAAATAGCTGAAATGGCGAAATTGACTGTAAAACCAAGAGATCAAAATGATGAACTACCAATAATAATAATAATAATAATAATAATAATAATAATAATAATAATATTTTATTTGTATCCCGCCCTCCCCGGCCAAAGCCAGGCTCAGAGCGGCTAACAACAGGTAAAAATAGCACAGTGCACATAAAATCGCACAGTCAATTAATTAAAATACATTCTAGAATCAATTCAGAATCAAATTAATGGCAACCATTGGGCCAGAGTTCTATGAGGACTACAGGAGGAGAAAGGGAGTCAGACTGTGCCTTGGCCCAAGGCCTGGTGGAACAGCTCTGTCTTGCAGGCCCTGAGGAAAGATGTCAAGTGCCACAGGGCCCTAGTTTCTTGTGACAGAGTGTTCCACCAGATTGGGGCCACGGCTGAAAAAGCCCTGGCTCTGGTTGAGGCCAGCCTAACCTCTCTGTGGCTTGGGATCTCCAAGATGTTTTTATTTGAAGACTGTAAGGTCCTCTGTGGGACATACCAGGAGAGCAAGTCCCATAGGTACGAGGGTCCTAGGCTGTATTATGGAGAACCGGAGGCCTTTTTTTCTTTTACACTATCAAAGTATCTTAATGATACAAAATCGTGAGCTGGATTTGAGATACGAGCGGCGGGGGGGGGGGGAGACAAGATGGAGTTAGAGGGTTTAGGAACAAGTTGTTGTTGTTTAGTCGTTTAGTCGTGTCCGACTCTTCATAACCCCATGGACCAGAGCACGCCAGGCACTCCTGTCTTCCACTGCCTCCTGCAGTTTGGTCAAACTCATGTTGGTAGCTTCGAGAACACTGTCCAACCATCTCGTCCTCTGTCGTCCCCTTCTCCTTGTGCCTTCAATCTTTCCCAACATCAGGGTCTTTTCCAGGGAGTCTTCTCTTCTTATGGGGTGGCCAAAGTATTGGAGCCTCAGCTTCACGATCTGTCTTTCCAGTGAGCACTCAGGGCTGATTTCCTTCAGAATGGAGAGGTTGGATCTTCTTGCAGTCCACGGGACTCTCAAGAGTCTCCTCCAACGCCATAATTCAAAAGCATCAATTCTTCAGCGATCAGCCTTCTTTACGATCCAGCTCTCATTTCCATACCTCACTACTGGGAAAACCATAGCTTTAACTATACGGACCTAGGAACAAGTAGAATGCAGCAATTAAGGATAAGGATGGAAAACATCAGGACAGGAAACCAGAAAAAAAAAAATAGATGTGAAGTCAGTTTCTTAAGACCTTTGAAAAATCTAATAAAAATGAATGTTTAATGTATACGCTCTCTCTTGTTCCTCAGCACTAGTCAAGACACTGAGCTTAGGAAGAGAACTGTCGATGCCTCGCCACAAAGTGAAGAGATGGTCAAGTCGGAAGAAGAAGACGATGAGAACATGATGTCAACTTGGAAACCATTTCTGGTCAACATTTGCATGTTCACTGTCCTCACAGCAGGAGCATACCTCTGCTACAGGGTGTGTTTCCATTGATAGACATGCCAGCGATGGTATCGAGAACGCCAGTATCTTCGCCGGCGTTTTAACTTTGTTACAATAAAAGAAAGCTAAAGCAGGGGGGCATCCAAGCCTTTGCCCCAGTGGAAGTATATCTTAAAGTTTGAGATGCTGGAACTTTGGTTAGGGCTTAAAGAGAAAATTGATGCACTAGGGTTTAATATTAGCCCTATGGTCCCAAGAACATAATATTCTAATCTCAGGGCCTTAAGATATTCAGGAGTAAGCAGAGAATATGCCAAATAAGTCTTGTGGGTTTTTTCTTTTCTTTCATTATTTTTTCCTTATTTTTAAAAATGGAATAATAAGAGTTTACAACACATTGTTTTTTAGAAGTCTTTTAAAGCCAGTTTTCGTTCTTTTGGTTGTTGTTTTTCAGGAGGGGGAAAGGAAGTGAAAAATTGCTTGTATTCCCCAAGTGTTTGTAACCAAATACATGATTGGGTTCCTTAAATCACCACTATTGGGTTCCTTAAATCACCCACACATGCACACACCCCTGAAGAATGTACAACTTTTTATTTTTTATTTTATTTGAGAGGGGAGAGCTCTTTACTGCATGCCTTTTCAAGACTGAGGACTCTCTAAAGAACCACTTTTTTGTAAGTTCTGTTGCTTAAATTGGCTGCTGCTCAGGAGCCCCAGTAAATGAATGGAGATTACATAATACATGCCCCTGCAAGTTGAATTTCACCCTGAAGTGTGGGGTTTTCTGGCAGTGCAGGTAACATGGATAGATTTTATCTTAAATAGATTCTTGCTTTCAGCGCAGTTGTAACGGGCATCTGCTGTTGCTCAGGGCATCCCAGCAGGTCAAACGGTACTCTTTTCTTCTTCCTTTAAGACAAAATCTCCCACTCACCACCAACACCGAACGCAAGTCTTCTGTCACACTCCTTATTATCCCCATTGCATAGCACCATCCCATATCTCTCTCTCACACACACACACACTTTCTCTTTCTCTCTTTCTCCCTGTCCTTTAGGGAGAGGGGAAGGAAAATACAACCAAAATATATCCACTAGCATTTGCAAAATTGTTTTGGAAAGGACCAGTGTTCTTAAGCATCGGTATCATAATTTGTAAAATGCAATTTCACTCTAGACCTACCATGTGAAAAGAATACGCTTTCTGTACAAAATGGAACAAGAAGAGTTTAAAATAATTCTTAGAGCTCCTTTATGCTGCAGAAATGCATCTCAAGGAATCCCAGGTAGCTATTGCTGGACAGCGGGTGGGCAGGAGGGCGACTTCCTTTTTGGAGAAAAGCTGAGCAAATGAACTGGCTCTCCAAATCAACAAGTCATTTTGCAAGATGCAAGTCACTGCTGGTGGCTTTTAGTTTTATTGCCTCCTCTCCCCCCCCCCCCCCCGCCCTTGAACAAAGATTTCAAGCTTGGCTTTTATTTGGCTTAAGATCATGCTGTTCAGTAGCCAGGCTTAAGTGTCTTAAGCCACCTGCCTGCCTCTGCAGAAAAGAGTGTCCAGCCTAACTTGGAACAGATCCAGGTTGTGTTCTGCTCCATCTGAAGATGAAGATTTGAGTTTTTTGTTTTTGTTATAGCATAGCTTAACTGACCATAGCTGCTAAAAGGAGGGTAAAAGTTTAGACCAATCATGTATTTTGTCTCTTTGTTGGATGATATGATGGGGGTGGTAAGCTAGGACTTTGTCAACTCTTCTTACTGCATTTGACTGAAATAATAATCACGCAGAAGAATCCTTTGTCCGTGCTGCAGAGAGCAAGACAAATGCATTCATTAGAGTTGTAGCCTGTTTCAAAGTAAAATCATGACAATTGACCTTACAAGTGTGACTGATCAATGCTTTAAAAATTCTGCAAAATTCTAATTATATAGCACTTAAGTACCATCTACCTTAAAAAAACAACAACAGAGTAGACTTCTCACTCCATATTTATTTTGGTTTGCCACGACGCTCACAAACTTTAGCTCTTTGGGTTTTTTCCCCTTGAACCACTGGATCTTGGGGAAGGAAGGAGTGGTTGGATCAAAAATAAATGAAGTCAAGCTTTGCATCAAGGGCTTTTCAAAAGTACAATAATAATCTTCAGGTAGTAATGGGAAACAGACAGACAAAGTTACCCGTGAGATTGCTGTTTAGACCAGAATTTGAAAGGAGGAATACTCAAGCAGTCAATCTTCAGTAGTACAGTAATAGTGGAAGCGTGAAAAATACTGATTATGAGTTTAGAAAAAGGTATAACTATATAATGCTCATCTGTGTATTTTTACTATACAGTATGTGATTGCTTTGTCCCCATCTCTCTCTCTCTCATTCAGTAGGCTCTTGTTGAGAAGCAACATTAGTTAGCACATTTTTATTCAGATGCATGTATAAAGTCCCCCCCCCCAAAAAAAGAGAGAGTCCTGGTCAAAATCCATGTGCTTGAAAGTTGAAAAAGAGTTTAAAATATATATATATTTCTGCTTACCGATGTACCCAGATTGTATTTGCATGATCTGATTGTTTAACTGGCCGTGGTTCCAAGAGTGTTTCTGAAATGTCTTCGTTCAGCCAATAGATTGGTAGGTGTGCTCTTTTTAAAAAATACAACAACAAACCAACAAACATCAGGTTACCTGTATCTTGCCTAATAACTTGGCGTAACTTTCTATTCAGTTTTATACATCTGCCGTGCAACCCGGTTGTATGCCACTCTTAAACTGAGTAAATATTGTACAAACATTCCAGAGGGTGTACAAAGCCATATTCACACCCCTCTCTCTCACACACACGCACACACATGTTCCCTGCAGCAAACAGGTGCCCAGATCCATGGAGCTGCTGTCTGAAACCCCAAAGGAGCAGCTTTTCTCTCTCTTTCTCTCTTTCTCTCTCTCTTTTGCATAGGCCATCAGAACCAAAGTGAGATTTGAAATCTGCGCTTTGTTGTTATATAGAGGATATGAAAATCGAAGCTCTTGAACTTAGCAGCAGGTGATAAATGAATGGTAATATTATTCCTTGGGGTTGTTGTTTTTTTGTGGGGGGAATGGTTGAATTCAGAATGTCTCTCCTTAAAATCCACAGTGACTGATTGTACTGTTACGTCTATCCCCTTCTGCGAGGAAGAAACTAAAGATCTCCCTTGCTAGCCAGAGATACGGGGAGGGTGGACTGGCTACCACGTCTCTCCTGGGTCTGCCAGTATTAGTGATTTGCCTTTTTATCCTATTTGAACACGAGAAGGACTCGTACTGTAGTGAAAACATGCAGTGGAATTGCCCTAGTCAAAAGCCCGGTGAGGTGTGCATAAGGCTTATAATGCTGAACTTGTAAGCATTTTGTTTTGGTGTCCTGTCTATGTATGTAGTAGTTTGGGTGTGTAAATACAAGTAGCATTTCAAAGTGGATGTATTGGTTAACCTATTCTCGGGGTGGGGGCAGGGGTGGGGTGGGAAGTGGGGGCCGGAAAAAAAAATATCCATGTTTAAACTTGTTAGAAAGTTAGTGAGCTGCTCTGCTATATGCCTTAAGCAAATATATACTCATCAGGTCTTTCTTTTTTACAGATTGCCATAGAAAAGTTTTTTTTAAGAAAAATAAAATAAAACCTTTTAAAAAAAACAACGAACAAGCTAAATGTTTTGGTATAATACGTTTTCAGGTATATTGTCTTTTATGTAAGGCGCTGCAATGACCTCACAGTTTCAGTAAAAAACTGTACAGTTTTTCAATTTCCCATAAAGATTTTCAGTTCTCATTTTAGCTGCAACAATAAAATTCTTTTGTAAAGAAGCATGTCTCTTGGAGTGTCTTCCGCTTCCTCTTTCTAGTCCTGAACTTCTAAACTTCATATTGCTGCTGAAGCCATCTCCTTTGTGTGCTTTCCTACCGACAACATCAGCGTCGCCTAACTTGGTTCACTGCAACTGTGCATTCGCAAGAGAACCAGGAGCAGCACCTGCCTGATATTTTTCCTGTCAAACTGCTGAATACATTCGTTCCTCCAAAGCATCTCTCTTCTAGTGCTGTGTTTTGCATTGTGTTTTAAATTATAACTGGAAGAAGAATGCAATTGACTTTTCAAACATTTTATTAAACTTTAAAAAAGAACAATATGTAAACTAGCCCCAGCAATAAATACTGAAAAGTGATTTTTTTTAATTAAAAAAAGGACAAAGTTCTGTATAAAATATGTACATTAAAGCAAGGGGCCAGGATCCAGTGATGGGCAGCTGCATACAAACACACTCGGGGATGGAAGCGTTTCTGTTCTCAGCAATAGGCAAAGGACCTACACCCCCCCCCCCAACTGCATTCAGCTCTTGCCACCACCATCATTGGGGGAAAAAGATGGTAGGCATTGTTCAGCATCTGCACCTGTTTACTCAAATGTGCATGTCACCAAGTTCAGTAAAAGATCAATGTAAATGTGCTTAGTATTGCAGCGACAGTCCACTTAAAAACAGCTTGTCGGTTAAGATTATAAACCCAGAATTAAGCACTCATGGGAATAGATGGCTTCTCATTTTTTCCTGGCGCTAGATTCTGGTGTCTGTATGTATATTAGAAGAATGGTTCAGGGGCTTAATGGTGGGAAGTGACCAGCAAGAGGTGAGGATTATTTAGCTGTTAACCTCTTCCAACTCTGCAATGCTCTAGGGTCATAAACCCCATGTTTTTCAGACTTATCTTAAGACCCCAATACATCCGCTGCCAGAACAAGGTGCCCTTTGAAAGAAGATTTCAGGTTAATTTACTGTCCCTAATTACTTTAGAGATTGCGTGGAAGTCCTTGTCCACAATATTAAGCAAATAAATATGCAAGTTATTTTCCTATGGCCTAAAAAAAGGAGGCAGGTTGGATTGAAGTTGTAGAGGGCTGCAAAATCTTCATTAACGCCACTCACTGCAATCCCAGTGTGGCCCATCCTTGTGGTTTTCTTTTTCTCTCCTTTTTGAAACACCTTGGTTATTCCTAAGAAAACATCTCACAGTCAAAAAAGAAGCTGCTTCTGTCTCCTCTCCTCCAAATGGAGAACTTCAGTGCAAGATTTTCAGATGCCTTCTTAGTTCAGGGTGAATGTTTCCTGTGATACTGAAGACAGGGGGATGCTGGTATTTAATGGTTTACACAGTACCTTTCTGGTTATAAGATCAGAGTCACCCAAAGAGATTTTGCACCGTGAGGAAACTCTGCTCATTCTCGAGATAATTTGTTTTTAAATCCAGCCGAGACAGTTTTAACATTTGTGTGCTTCTCTCCACACTCTTGTAGCCGAATTGCAGATGGTGAAAGATTATCTGGCCTCTCACTCAAAGGCACTGCTTAAAATACTGTGATTTCTATTTCAGCTTCTTGGTACATGGTATCCCTCAGCTCACAGCAGATCTTGTCCATCTTTTCAAAAGCCAGCCTACCTTTGTCACCTGTGAAGAAAGGGACAAATCAGGAGGTTGACTGCCATTGTGGGATAAGCGAAGTTTTCCTTGCGAACGACTCTTCCCTCTTTTACAATTTTGCGACCAATTTTTCCCAACCACATGGAAAGAATTTATTATGAAGAAAAGGTTTAGGGCCTGCCTAATGGCTCCCCTGGCAATATCCAAAAGTAAAAAAAAAAAAGGATATTGTTGACCTGGAACAGGTATGGCAAAGGGTGAGCTCAAGAGCAGAGCCATGGCTTACATCGAGGGAACATGCACTGCACATTTCAAGCTGATGACTTCCCCCAGAGAATCCTGGGAACTCTAGTTTGCTAAGGGTGCTGAGAATTGCAGGGGGAACTACAGTTCTCGTGATTTGGGGGAGGGAAGTTGTTTGCTTTAAGTGTATGGTATGGATGTGCCCCCAAATGACTCAAGTAGCTGGAACTAAACTCCATTGATGAAACCTTGGGGGCTTTTCACTTTAGAAAAAATAGTACGAGAATGGAGAGAAAAGTTTCTCTGTTTCTCCCTCCCCCATAGTGTTAGAACCTGGCCCACCCAATGTAGCTAATATCCAGTGTTCGAAGATTCAGGGCAGACGTTACATAGCACATAGTCACATCAGCACATAGCTATTAGCCACAGTGGCTGTATTGTTCCACCTTCGCTATAGGTCTCTCAAGGTCACAAGGGTGTTCCAAGTCCTGCTTTGGAGATTCCCATGGGCATCTGGTTGGCCACTGAGAACCGAATGCTGGACCAGATGGGCCTGATCCACCAGGCTCACCTTATGTTCTTATAGTTAAACCATGGAGCCTGCTCCTACAGGATCCTATGATGGTCATCAACTTCACGGGTTTTAGAAGAAGACTTGGACCCATTCATGCCTCCATGAATAGGTCCAAGTCTTCTTCTAAAACCCGTGAAGTTGATGACTATCACAGGATCTACCCATGGCAACAAGCCACTATGGATACGTTCTGTCTTCTACCTCCACTGTTGGAGGCAGTATGGGAAGTAGTTGCTGGGAACCCCAAGTGGGAAGAGTGCTTTCCTACTCAGGTCCTGCTTGGGGCTTCCTGGGCATCTAGTTGGACGCTGTGGCAACAGGATGCTGGAACAGATGGACCATTGGTCTGATGCATCAGGACCAAGCTTAGGTTTTTTAAGCAGTAGAGCAATTTACAAAGCTGAATAAGGGTGGACAGGGAGCTGAAATGATTTAGCAAGACTTCAGGGTGCAGGTCAAAGTCAATTCTCGTCAAGAAAAAAGGGCAGAGGTGGTTGGCGCTGCAGGAACAGGACACAGAGTTTCGTAGGAATGGGGTGGAAGGGTTTCTGTTGGTGTGTCCTTCCCTTGCAAGAGCCATTCGTGCCGTGCCATGCTCTTTTTCCAGAAATCTGTCACAAGAACAGTGCTGGGAATTGAGGGCAAAAGAAGATCCGCTGCAGGGGCAACCAAAATGGAGACCACTTCCTCAGAGCAAGCTGCGATGCCTCTCTAAGCCAAGGCCAACTAGCTGTTGCTTCTGCTTTTCAGCTCACTATTCGCTCATTCGAAATCCATCTGCAGGGAATCGTTATAAGCACTTACCAAATGAAAGAGTTGTTTCTCTGGCGGCGTTCCGCACCTCCTCTGATTCTGATAGACACAGTCTGGCAATTTGCTCTAGGCTTTCCACACCCTGTTATATAAAAGAAGCAGTGCAGGAGCAGCTGTTAAATTATTTCAGAATGCTTCCTAACTCTTGACATCAATGCACTGACTCAGACGGATGGATAGCCTGTGGCACTGGAGATCTAATAAATTGGAGATTTAATAAATCATCATCATAAATAATCTGTAGCTCTCTTTATTATTATTATTATTAATTGCATTTGTGTTCCACCCTTTATCCATACATCTCAAGGTGGTTTTTCAACCAGGTTCACCCTTTAACAACACTCATTTTCATGTATGTATGTGTTTTCTTATGCCCTCTCTTGTGTTCCAGTTTCCAATACTGTACAATGATAATGTTTTTTGGTGATTCTCGCGCCCTCTCCTGGCCGCCTGTGACTCTGCACATGCACCTCTCTTAACGACCCCACTAAGCAAGAATTTAAAAATACTCACTCTGAGGTTTTTGAGGGCCAGACATGCGGCTTGCTGCAATTTCACATCATCGTTACTTAAGGCATCTGTGTAAAAAAGCAGAGCCTGCAAAAGACAATGGAGCATTCAATGACATGGATAACATTCCGTCCTCCTCTGCTCCAAAGTGCCCTAACATAAGATATTGGAGCCTCCTATCTCTTTAGCCTGCAGAGCTGCTGTTTCCTGCACCATTTGCACTGCTTCTCCTCCTGTGAACTGATATTTCTGGGAGATACCGGGAAAGGATGGGAAGAGGAAAACAGGCTAGCTATTCAGTCCTCCTTCCCCTTTCCCCCTGACTGTTTTGGGAATTTAATTACAGGTAGGTAGCCGTGTTGGTCTGCTGTAGTCGAAACAAAATAAAAAAATTCCTTCCAGTAGCACCTTAGAGACCAACTTAAGTTTGTTATTGGTATGAGCTTTCGTGGAAATGTGCATGCACATGAAAGCTCATACCAATAACAAACTTAGTTGGTCTCTAAGGTGCTACTGGAATTTTTTTTTGGGGGGGGGGGATTGTGTGCAAAAGAGAAATCCTGGAGAAGGTTGCTCTAAGCAAAATTGAAAAGGGGAAGTTTTGTTGCTTTCTTCTTCTTCCCTCAAAGTCTCAGAGATCAATTAAAAGTGGCAAAGAGATAAGAACACCACATCCTGCCCTTTTTGGGAACAGAGCTTTTGTCATGATTAAACAATTTAAATGTCAAGTTGATACTTTGGAGTACTGCTTGCTTATGTGTTCTCTCTCTCTCTCTCTCTCTGTGTGTGTGTGTGTGTGTGTGTGTGTGTGTGTGTGTGTGTGTTTGGAGCTAAAGGACAGCATACATGTTTACACCATAAAAAAATTCCTTCCAGTAGCACCTTATGTATTCTCACTTATGGAAGTGAGAGCTGGACCATAAAGAAGGCTGATCGCTGAAGAATTGATGCTTTTGAATTATGGTGCTGGAGGAGACTCTTGAGAGTCCCATGGACTGCAAGAAGATGAAACCTATCCATTCTGAAGGAAATCAGCCCTGAGTGCTCACTGGAAGGACAGATCATGAAGCTGAGGCTCCAATACCTTGGCCATCTCATGAGAAGAGAAGACTCCCTGGAAAAGACCCTGATGTTGGGAAAGATTGAGAGCACAAGGAGAAGGGGACGACAGAGGACGAGATGGGTGGACAGTATTCTCGAAGCTACCAGCATGAGTTTGACCAAACTGCAGGAGGCAGAGGAAGACAGGAGTGCCTGGCATGCACTGGTCCATGGGGTCACAAAGAGTCAGGCACGACTAAACAACTAAACAACCACAACAAAACACCTTAGAGACCAACTAAGTTTGTTATTGGTATGACCTGAAGAAGTGTATCTGAAGAAGTGTGCATGCACACAAAAGCTCATACCAATAACAAACTTAGTTGGTCTCTAAGGTGCTACTGGAAGGATTTTTTAAATTTTGTTTCAACTACAGCAGACCAACACAGCTACCTACCTGTAACTATCTTTACACCATGTGAATACATAAAGAGGGCACTGCTGCATACAATCAGCTACAAAAACTGAATCCTCTTTATACTGAAAATAAAATACCTGCAATGAAAGAAATGTGATGCTGACATGCGAAGCACATTGTTTTTGTCCCTTCCTGTAATTTGGGAGGAAAATGTAGCCAATCCACTTAAAAAAATTTAATTGCAATGGTTCAGCAGCCAGCGATTTTTTAAGGAAAATTATTCTTTTATTTTATTCTTTTGAGCCTTAAACTGGAAGCCTTCACTACTCAGAAGAAAGTCCCACTGAATTCAATGGGGTTTACTCCCAGGTAACTGTGTAAAGATTCTGCAGTCTTATAGTGCAATATTAAACATTTCTACTCAGAAGTAAGTCTCACTGAGTTCATTAGGACTTACTCGCTGGTATGTGTCCTGATCATTATCACAGTTTCCATTATTATTATTATTATTATTATTATTATTATTATTATTATTATTATATCATACAGTCCTAATACTGTACTTCATAGAATTCCTCAAATGATCTGTTACTCTCTGAGGAGATAATAATAATAATAATAATAATAATAATAATAATAATAATAATAATTTATTTGTACCCCGCCCATCTGGCTGGGTTTCCCCAGCCACTCTGGGCGGCTTCCATAGAAATTCCATAGAGATCTAAAGGCTGAAGGGAAGTCAGGTACATACACAGACAATTTTACTCTCTAAAGAGACTCTCTCTTCTCCAGCCTCTTTCAAACTATTTTTATGGCCTTTATGAACAAGTGTGTGTGTGTGTGTGTGTGTGTGTGTGTGTGTATGTACGCTAACAAGTGGGGGGGTATGTGACAAACTAGGTCTTTGCCCCAGGTGACAGAAAGCCTAGTTTTGGCCCTGGTGAGGAAGACTGCACAACCTTTTAGTATTTCACTTCCTCAAAACAACATCTGAGGGCCATGGAACAGCCAAGAGTCCTGGTTGACCCCAGTGAGAACACGATGGTAGACTAGATGGGCCTTTGGCCTGGTCCTGCAAACCAATGCCCCTACCACTCAGCTATGGCCCCTTCCCATACATATAGGCATATATTATCTGGATACAGCAAACGAGGGAATGCCAAGCGAAGTGGAAAGCCGGTACCTTTTCCCTGAAATTCCTATCAGCTGCCGCCCGAGAGAGACACGACATGGCTGCCTTGCCCACACGATGGTTTTCATCAAGCTGCAGGACGGCAAGGAGCTGTAAGGTCTGTGGAAGGGGCTGCAGTCGGCTGAGTCGCTTCCCTTTCAGTTTCTTTATTTTCTTCATTCTCCCAGGACGCTGCAGGTCCTCAGTCAGCATCACTGCAGAGGAGGAACCCAACCATAAGTGGATTATGGCTCTGAAAAGCTATTTCTGATTTATTCCCTCTATGGTATAATGCCAAGGTAAGTTATTCTACAAGGGACACGGGTGGCTCTGTGGGTTAAACCTTAGAGCTTAGGACTTGCCGATCAGAAGGTCAGCGGTTCAAATCCCCGCGACGGGGTGAGCTCCCGTTGCTCGGTCCCTGCTCCTGCCAACCTAGCAGTTCGAAAGCACGCCAAAAAAAGTGCAAGTAGATAAATAGGTACCGCTCCGGTGGGAAGGTAAACGGCGTTTCCGTGCGCTGCTCTGGTTCGCCAGAAGCGGCTTAGTCATGCTGGCCACATGACCCGGAAGCTGTATGCTGGCTCCCTCGGCCAATAAAGCGAGATGAGTGCCGCAACCCCAGAGTCGGTCACGACTGGACCTAATGGTCAGGGGTCCCTTTACCTTTACTCACTTATTCTACAACAGTTTGCATGCAGTGTGTCATAGCATTTACACACAAGGACTTTTCTGCACCAACGGGACTTCCTCTCCCCATGGGCTCCCTTGCCCACACCCCAAAATCTTCTCCAAAGAGTTGAAGGAACACCTCCTCAACAAATTTGGGAGGTATGCAGGGAGAGGAAGTCCCATTGCACAGGCAGAAGTCTTTGTAATAAAACAATATTTCACAAATTTGGGTCTTCGGCTGTTTTTGGACAACTCCCATCATCCCTGACCACTGGTCCTGCTAGCTAGGCTGACAGGAGTTGTAGTCCAACAACAGCTGGGGGCCCAGGCTTGAGAAACATTGTACTGAAAGGACAACTTCATTGGACACAACCCCAATGCCTTTTTTCGTTTAAAGGTATACAACTGCTGGTACAAATTAACATTTAAGGTTGTTTAATAAGACACTGGTCTGCCCAATGCGCTAGCAACTTTGACTAGGTCACAGGTAGAGAATTATCTTTCTGATCAACCCAACAGCTCAGTTGGAAGAATGTGAGGCTCTTAATCTCAGGGTTTGTGCCCAACGTTGGGCTAAAAATTTCTGCATTGCAGGGGTTTGGACTAGATGACCCTCAGGGTCCCTTCCACTTCTACCCTTCTTTGATCATATGACTCACCTTCCGTAACTTTGTTAAATCACCCTCTTAAGTCACCTAGGTGAGTGCCAGGACCACACCTGGTGGCAATTAATTGTGGATATTATTTAACGCACAATGCAGTGACGGTGAAGACGTTTGGATGACACTGAGGACCAGTATCGTGAGAGGAGGAGAAAATCCTCTCTCTCTCTCTCTATCCACTTAGACCACCCTAGGCATAATTGAATAAACCTCTGTCATGTCTCTCTGCCCCATAATCACGTTTTTGCCTCATATTTCTGTTCACTTGATTCCTTCCATTCCTAGGTAAAGGTCAAGGACCCCTGGATGTTTACGTCCAGCCAAAGGAGACTAGGGGGTTGAGGCACTCATCTCGCTTTTCAGGCCGAGGGAGCCGGCGTTTGTCCACAGACAGCTTTCCAGGTCAGCATGACTAAATCGCTTCTTGTGCATGGAGGACTGTGACAAGTGCCAGAGTGCATGGAAACGCCGTTTACCTTCCTGCCGCAGCAGTGCCTACTCACACTGTTAGGTTGGCAGGAGCTGGGACAGAGCAACAGGAGCTCACCCCTTGCATGGATTCGAACCGCTGACCTTCCAATTGGCAAGCTCAAGAGGCTCAGTAGTTTAGACCACAGCGCCACCCGTGTGCCACTAAGAGTTACCTGCAAGGCTACCAATTTGAATGAGCGCTTGGTAAAGTGCCCCCTGGTGGGCCCTGAAAGAATTGCCTACCAGTGGCAGACAGCAACAGCAGCACTCATATCACTGTGTTGCTCTAGGTCAGCGGTTCTCAACCTGTAGGTCCCCAGATGTTGTTGGACTACAACTCCCATCATCCCTGAGCTCTGACCTTTCTAGCTAGGGGTGATGGGAGTTGTAGTTTAACAACATCTGGTACCCACAGGTTGAGAAAGGCTGCTCTAGGTAGGCAAACTAAGGCCCAGGGGCCGGATCTGGCCCAATCACCTTCTAAATCCAGCCCACAGATGAGTAGAATGTGTCCTTTTATTTAAAATGCATCTCTGGGTTATTTGTGGGGAATAGGAATTCGTCCATTTCCCACCAAAAAATATAGTCTGGCCCCCCACAAGGTCAGAGGGACAGTGGACCGGCCTCCTGCTGAAAAAGTTTGCTGACCCCTGCTCTAGGTCAGCTGTCCTCAGCTGAGCACCCTCCAGAGGTTTTGGACTACAACTCCTATCAGTTCCAAACAATGGTCAGAAATGATGGGAGTTGTAGTCCAAAATATCCAGAGGACACCAGGTTTGGGAAGGGACTGTTATGAGAAATCAAAATGGTGGCACCTAGAACACTCTTCAGTTGTTTCCAGAAAGTGCAAATAGCCAGCACTTATCCTATGAACCCTGCTGAACAGGGGCCACCACACCAAAAGCCCTGTTCCAAGTTGCCCCGGAGCAGCTTCTGCTAGCCTTGGGACTTGAAAGGGAAACTCTCCTACAGAACACAGTGACCTGCTGGGTACAGCTCAAGGGACAGGACGGTCTCTCAAGTAGCTACCATTTCAATATGCAACAGCCAATGGTGGGCCTTGGAGATTCACCCTATATAGTAACTCCTAACCTGGCAGACACCTGGCCAAATCTCAAATCTCGCCAGCCATTCATTTACCTTCTTTAGCAAATCTGGCCAGGTGTTTTTCCAAATTGTTCACGTGGTGCTTCTCCAGGTAGCTGTAAAACTGGAATAATGTCACTGATTCAGCTGGGAGATCCGTCGAGGGAAAGAGCAGGCTGCCTCCAACTATCTGCTCCAGGAACACCTGCAAAACTGAATGGGGGTGCATAGAAATGAGGCGCGGGATGTTTTAAACGAAATAAACGTGAGGCAAGCAGTTCTATCTAGAGATGGCCAGGGCTTGGATATTTGAATTTCCTCCTATACATTGGAAGGTAAGAAGAGCCTTGCTGGATCAAAACAAAGGTGCATCTAGATCAATATTTTGTGTGTAACCACTATTACCTAAACACTTTCAAGCCTATCCTCAATGCATTCAGAACTAAACAATAATGCTGTGTTGTTGTTTTTTAAGGAAGTTGAAATGGTGAATATAGTAATGGGGCAAGTTATAAATGCTGAAGAATTATTATTATTACACAGATTACATTTTTATAAATGAATACATTTTCCTTTTAATCAGTCAGTGGATATTTTAATCATTGCACCACTTTGGATTAACTGAAATGCAAAACTGCTGCCAAGTTTTCAAAGTGATCAACACTGGGCGATCACAAGCAAAGGCACAAATACAATCGTGCATCTCATGCACCCAGGGTAGACAGGTATTACCTTTTTCTATGTGTCCTTGATAGTTCTCTTTCGTTTTGAACATCAGTATGTATTTCAAAGGGTTCCAAAATCTCTCCGCTGGACAGAACAAAATACTCCCCCGCTCAGTGCACTCACTCCAAATCTTCAGGCAGCGCTTCTGCTTTTTAGCTTTTTGAATGACTGCAAAAAAATAATAATATGAATGTCAGCAAGGGGCCTGAAACTCATTTGCAAGTTCAAAGTGAAATACCAGATGGTATGCCTTTTCTGCAGTGGCTCCCTCATCTGTGGGATGCTCTCCCCAGGGAGATTTACCTTCATTATACACCTTTTGGCACCAGGTGTTAACCAGGCCTTTGGTTGATTTGATTGACATCCAATGCCCTTTTAAAATCAGGGGGGGAGGTTATTGGGTTGTTGTTGTTTTTATTTTGAATATGTATTTTGTGATTTTTTTATTTTGATTTTATCCTGTGAAATGCCCTGAGATCTACAGGTATGGGGTGGTGTGTGTGTGTATGTATATGTGTATGTGTATAAAATAAAAAGCCTAAATTGAGCCTGTGCTAATCAGTACACACGCCAAAAGGAAAATATGCACAGATAGGAATACATAGACGGATGCATACATCCCCAAATCACTCCACTAGCATTTTACTAATCTCAATAAAAGCTTGATCCCAAGCTCCCAGATCAATATCTGCCTTCTTGAGAGTTTGAGTCACATATGACGTGCAAAAGAATGCGGGGGTTGATATGTCCAATGCAGACTTTTTGTTTTGCACGCAAGTGAGAGCTGGGAGGCCATTAGAAGTGGAAGATCTATTTGAAGGAGTGGCACTTGGTTAAGGAAGGAATTCGAGAACCTGTGGCTCTCCAAGTGTTGCTGGACTCCAACTCCCATCAGCTGTAGTCCGACAGGGAGGTTGAGAGAAGGGGGGGAGTGAGAATGGGTGTGTGCTATGTGTCTAAGAACAAATGCACAGATTGCGTAGGAATGCATTTGTTGGTGTTGGTGTTGGTGTCCAGCTGTGCACATGCGGGTATGTGAATTGGGATGTGTGTGAGAAACCTGGTGGGGTTATTCCACCCACTTTTGCTTTGATCCCACTGGCTCCTTGAATGTTAGCCACAAGCGAATGCAGCCCTTGGTCGTAGTAGGTCCTCCAGCCCCACCCCCTGCTAAACGGGGGCTGAAAAACAGAGGATTCTTGGGAGTGTCTGTTCCGCACCTTAAGGTTTTGGACATCTCATAACTTACTCTCTTCCACAGAAGTCAGGTTCCGCGGCACAGGAGCAGCCAGAGCAGAGATTATCTCCAGAACATGTTTCTGTTGTGACACCTCTTCCAAAAGGCTCTGCTGGACAATTGGAGCTAGGTTTGGCAGGACAAGTTTCTGGAAGCCAAAGAAGGGAGGAGTAAAGAGGCTACTGCTCAGGGTTGTATACTAAGCAACGAAGCAGCCAAGTTCATCTGCACATGATCCAAAACTTTCCCAGGGCCATCAGGGAGAACACCTGCCTTCCACCTCTGCAGCTGGGACACACATTGTCAAATGCAACAGCTGTGAGTTAATTGCACTCCGCTGAGCATGGATATGAATAAAGCCACTTCCTTTCTTTTGAAATTACTGTGTTGTTGTAGTGCATGCCGATAAGCAGCTGCCAATATTATGGACCACAGAGAAATGCGCAAAGAGGACTCTTGCAATACCGCAGCTCTTGGGCTGCAATTAAGGCTTTTCCGTTCATTTCGCATTTACAGGTGAATCTAACAAATCTGCATTTTTCCAAAACAATATGAGAATCAAAACAAACACAGCTATCCTTCTAAATTTGCACTTACCCGACTTCTGCAATGCAATTCTGCATCCAACCAAGGTTTGCAAAAATGCACATATTAGGCAAAATGTGGATATAAAAACTGAACACATAGGTAAAAATGACACACAAGGATGCATTAAATTTGGGGAAATTGCTTGCAGAAATGTGTATATAACTCAAAGCTGCATATAAAAATGTGACTATTAGGAGAAAGCAATTTGCAAACTACCATGCAAATGGAGAGAACTGAATCTTAAGACTAGAAAAATGAGAAACTGAGGGAACTAGAACTGACAGATCACTCCATTCTCAGTTGCAATCCAAAGCTGGTCATAAAAGCCAGTGCAAACAAGAAACATCCTCGTGCGAACATTCCTGTAAAAGGGCCTATGCACAGCAGAAACTGACACAGAAACCCCAACACTGGCAACAAATACCTTGGCAAACATGCAAACTATATAAGCACACTCACTAGTGAGCTGAGATTAGCTCAATATTAAGTTGACACAAATGAGTAAATAGGTTTGCTATTGGAGCCTTATTCTAACTTCCCACCCCCATACCTATGTGATTCATAACTGAATGAGGATGGGGAGCAAGACTGCAACACTGGCCCTACCCCTGTCTGGGATGCTCTGCCTCCACGTTTACAGCTGAAAATAATGAGTTCTCACCAGAAGGCATTTCCTTGTAGTATCTCAACAGACATTGTAATGGAGCATTGAACATCTGCTGACTGAGAATGGTTCTTAGCCAGAAGATCTGTTCATGAGTAAGCATTAACAGAACCTTTGGGAGTCTAAGGCTTCGGGGTTCTTCCAAAAATCGTTCTCTCTCTCTCTCTCCTATGTGAATTGTGCTCTTCCCACTCCTGACTGCTACTACTGTATAAGGATGATCAGCATGAAAGAAGGAACAGCTGGCTGCCCTGTTCTCAGATATAGCACAGCCAGCAATCAATGGAACTGGAAGGGGCCTACTTGCTGAGAGATATAGCCAGGAGCAGAGACTTTTGGGAAGTCAGCCCGTGTGCCAGAGTTACCTGGGACCTCACAATCATCACAGTGCTTCCTTGTTCAGCTCTGCACTGGGTAGTCATGTCCCCAGGGAAGTCAACATCTGGAAGTGCCTTCAAAGGCTTCCTGAGAATTTCTGCTCAGGCCCTGGAAACATAACTATCGGTTGCAAATAGTCTGACGAGCATGTATTAGGAAAGCAGATTTAAGAGAGGGTGGGTGTCTGTCTTGTTTTTACCAGAGCGCCAAATAAGAGCTAGACCACCTTCCTGTGGGAACAGCTGCCCTGGCATGAGAAAACAGCCAGGCAAACCTTTCTTTAAATATTTGGATATCCATTACAGTGGTACCTCGGGTTACATACGCTTCAGGTTACAGATTCCACTAACCCAGAAATAGTACCTCAGGTTAGGAACTTTGCTTCAGGATGAGAACAGAAATCATGCTCCAGTGACGTGGCAGCAGCAGGAGGCCCCATTAGCTAAAGTGGTGCTTCAGGTTAAGAACAGTTTCAGGGTAAGAACGGACCTCCGGAACGAATTAAGTACTTAACCCGAGCTACCACTGTATGTGAATCAGTGTGGCACTCTCAGAAGCAAGGAGAAGGTCATAGCTCAGAGAAAGAAGCTCTGAAGGTCCCATGTACAACCCCCTGAATCGCCACTTAACAGGGTCAGGCAACAGCAGCTGGGAAAAACTGCTGAGATTTCTATTCCACCTTAAGAAGCAGATGCATGGAACTGTTGCGTGTCACATGTCTGTTTACATTCCAGCACAGCTTGCTGGGAACTTCCATTGTGTGTTGCTTTTGCTTTTCCCGTTTCTCTCTGAGAAGACGAGAGAGATGACATGTTTCTTTGTCCTGATTTATGATTAATAAATCTGTAGTTGTAGTATGCTTCCACAAGCCTCACGCCTATTCTGTGTGCACAGTTTGATCTGCTGATAGTGTGCCCTGGCTTTGAAGCCCGGGTCGCTGATTTACGTTGGAGCAGAGGTGATGCGTCTTCACAGCAGGACGCCAGGAAGGAGACAGCTAAGCTGGAGCTAGCCAGCTGGCCTCCCGGCCCTCTGCATGTTGACAAAGACCCCTTGCCTGAAATCCTGAAGAGCTGCTGCCAATGCGACTGGGCCAGAGCTAGCCCTTTCGATGTGGTGATGCTCTTTAGAAGTTGTTGGACTCCAACTTTCATCACCCCAACCAGCATGGTCAGTAGTCAGGAATGGTGGCAGTTGTGGTCCATCATGCTGGCTACCCCTGGAATGGACAATACCAGGATAGATGGACCAGTGGTCCGAACTAGCATAAAGGCTATGTTCAAAAGATGCAGGGATAGGGCTGCCAGCCAACCTGAAAAATACCTAGGGTTGTCCGGCCCTTTTGTCATCAGATGAGAAAGGGGAAAATCAAGTGTTCCAGTTACACAAAAAGGTTAGGCTTCTAAGGCATGCACAAGACGGTCATTACTTCCCTGTCTTGTTAGTGGGCTTCCCAAGAAGCATCTTTTGGGGAAAGAGGATGCTGGCCTAGGTGGATCTTTGATCTAATCTAGCAGAGCTTCTTCTTACACATGAGTCACAGGGATGCAGCAATCTCTCAATTTTGGTTTCTCCCAGTCTCTTTTTCCCAGTCTTAAGTTCAGTTATCTACATTTCCGCATCAGGTTGCGATTTTTTTAAAAAAAAGGTCTCACGAAGATTCATCAGCATTTTTTTAAGTGAGAATTTCTCCTAATTCATATGCAACAATAAACATTTTTGCAAAGTGGATTTTCCCGTTTGTATATGTTATCTTCCCCAATATGTACATTTTCATACACACGTTGCCTTAGTATATGCATTCCTGAACACATGCCTTGGAGACCTACAAGGCAAAATTCGGAAAAGTGAGAATTTCAAAGGATGGCTGTGTTTGGGTTTGCATATTGCTTCAGAAAGTGCGAATCAGGTAGGTTCGCCTTTGAATGAGAACTAACTTGAGTTTCTCCCGCCAATCCCAACTCATGAGAAACGGTTCAAATGTTTGCTGATTGTGCTCATTAAAACAATACAATCTTCTCTCCAAAGACCGACTGTCCTGTGTCTCCCGTTCCGTGAGATTAATAATAGTAATAAGAGCCCAATTCCCCCTTTTTTTAAAAAAAAGAGAGAAAGCAATCAAACACAATTCCCCACCTGCAGAAGAGCTCTGCAAAACTGCAGATGAGCTCCCAGAAGTGTATCTAGGTCATCACTGCCTGTGGTTAACTCCTTTTCTCTTTTGGTATCATAGCCCAGGGATGGAAGCGTGGCTTTGTTGTAGCTGCTGGTGCTAAGGACAAGGATAAGGAAGCAACTAATTAATAGAATGAAAATAAAGCACGGCAGCAGGGGGATAAGTGGTGAACCAAGCCCTATCTTACTGAGGAAATATGGTCAATGCCTCCTCTGAGTTATGATCTGGGATCAGATTCCAGTGATACAAAGGAATTCAGTGAAAGGAGCATAAGAACAGAACATCAGAAGAACCCTGGTGGGTAATGATAATAATAATTTATTATTTGTTTCCCCAGCCACTCTGGGCGGCTTACAACAAAAGATTAAAAATACCTTAGAATGTCAGACATTAAAAACATCCCTAAACAGGGCTGCCTTCAGATGGTTCTAAACCTCAGATAGTTGTTTATCTCTTTGACATCTGATGGGAGGGTGTTCCACAGGACAGGTGCCACTACCGAAAAGGCCCTCTGCCTGGTTCCCTGTAGCTTTGCTTCTCACAGTGAGGGAACTGCCAGAAGGCCCTCAGCGCTGGAACCTCAGTGTCCGGGCAGAACAATGGGGGTGGAGACGCTCCTTCAGGAATACTGGGCCAAGGCTGTTTAGATCAGTTCATCAATCCATCCACTCCAGCACCTTGCTTGTCAAGAGTGGTCAACCAGAAGCTTCTGGGAATCTATCAGAGTAGCACATTTGGTAGATGAGTGGTTGGTAGAGCATGAAGGCTCCCTCAACTCAATACTATAGGCAGCATAATTATTTAATCTGTTGGGCCATCACTCTTCTTTCTCACAGTCTTCTAACCTCTCAGAGGCAGGGCTGTGTATATACAGCATTTTTGCAGATAGGGAAAGAAGGTTGCAAATTTATATAGAAGGCCTTACCTGGTACTGCGGGTCCTTACACTCCCGAGGGATGACAGTTCTTCTGCACTGCCGTCAGCATTGAGGAAGTCAAAGCTTTCCAGCACTGTCTCAACCATCAAGCTCTCCACAGAGGAGTGTTTCAGTTGGTACTTTTTCGGCTGTTGGAAAATGCAAAATGAGTTGCATTTCCTTTTCAGTAGAAACCCTTTTCATCCCCATGGGCTATCAGTAGCACAGATATCACCAATGAATATTCCAGCACCACCACCCTGATTTCCCAAATTCCCATTAGCCCCAACCCACCATGGCCAATGGTCAGGGATGATGGGAGTTATAGTCCAATAAGAAGAGAAGAGTTTGGATTTGATATCCCGCTTTATCACTACCCGAAGGAGTCTCAAAGCAGCAAACATTCTCCTTTCCCTTCCTCCCCCACAACAAACACTCTGTGAGGTGAGTGGGGCTGAGAGACTTCAAAGAAGTGCGACTGGCCCAAGGTCACCCAGCAGCTGCATGTGGAGGAGCGGAGACGCAAACCCGGTTCCCCAGATTACGAGACTACCGCTCTTAACCACTACACCACACTGGCTCTCAATAATATCTAGAAAGCCAGATTCCCCAGACCTGCTTTAGGGTGCATTCTCTAGGAACATTTTCACCCCTGTGCATGGCTCGGGCATAATCCATATGTCTGCGCAAACGTTCTTGCCATCTTTGGGAATCTTGGAGTAGAAAGGATAAGTACCAAGAGCTAAAAATTGACAACAATTCTTTACCTTTAATTTGCCCCGGATGCAGAAAAGCTGGTATTCCAATTCCTCCAGTTGGATAGGGCTCGGATGCTGGGATTTCAACAAAAGCAACACTTCCTGAAGTGTCTTCTCAATTGACTTAGTCCTTCTACCACCTCTGACGTCAGAATTGCCTCTCGATCCTCTTCGACCAGCAGAGAGGACCTTCCTTTGCTGCACTAAATGGTTACTCCTGTCCCGGACGGTGGACTGGCCCCTCACTTTCTCCTGATCCAGTGGGCACGTTGGTATGGCGAGAGCGGGGTCAGCATGGGTGGTCTCTTGTAGGATGTCTAGAGTCCTGCGGCTGGGAGTTTGGCACAGCAGAAGGTCCTGCTGCTCTCCTGCCACACAAGCATCTTGTAGGATAGTCAGTGGCATGGGCAGCGCCCTCTGATTCGAAGGTGGTGTCACGTTCCTGCTTTCTGCCCCTTTTGGGTCCTCTGAGCTGAACGAGCTGCCTTCTGTTGTCTCCGTAAAGCTGTGGCTGGTGCTCCTCAGACTCATGTCGAAATCGCAGTCGGCCAAGTAGCTCAGGATGCAGGGATCTCGGGCCTCATCCCTGATATCTGCTTGTTTTTTCCCTTGCTGCAAAACAGACTGAGGCAAAGAGAGAGGTGGAATTACGCAATCAGTGCCTTTCTACAGCACATAGTAAGCGCAACTCCTAAAAGGAACCTGCGACCTTCCAGACATTGATGAACCTCAACTCCCATCATCTCTGAACAACGGCTACACTGAGCAATTAATTTTCTCTCAGTTTCTCATTTTTCCAGTGTTAAGTTCAGTTCTCCTCTCTAGAGGCTGAGCTCTCCCAGCACCATGTCCCTCAATTGCAAAATTACTCATCCAGGGAGGGATTCAACTAACTTGTTGTGCATGTGGAATGAGGTTCTCTTGTACAATGGGACTGCCTCCACCCTCTCCTCTTTCCCCCACGTTCCCTAAATCTGCTCTGGAGAAGAAGAAGAGTTTGGATTTGATATCCCTCTTTATCACTACCCGAAGGAGTCTCAAAGTGGCTAACATTCTCCTTTCCCTTCCTCCCCCACAACAAACACTCTGTGAGGTGAGTGGGGCTGAGAGACTTCAGAGAAGTGTGACTAGCCCAAGGTCACCCAGCAGCTGCATGTGGAGGAGTGGAGACGCAAACCAGGTTCCCCAGATTACGAGTCTACCGCTCTTAACCACTACACCACACGGGAGAATTGGGGGAGCATGGGCAGAGGATGGGGTGGGGTGGGGAACATCTCATTGCTCAAGTGGCCCTCATCCCCTGTGCACATGCCCCACTTAGCACTACAGGCAACATCCCATTTGTGCATGTTCAAGACATGCACAATTGCACTTGCATGCATTGCAGCAAACCTGGAAGTGGCACAGAAAAGGGCAGAAATGACCCTAAAATCGCACAAATGGCACAGAAACAGCGCCCAGCAATCCCACAACCCTTTGTACAGATGTTTAAGGCCTGTGGAGAGTTGGAATTTGAGCAAGAAGGGAGCGGTTGTGGTGGAGTTTGGTGATTTTTTTTTTGTTTCCCCCCCTCAGGGTTTTGTTTTTCAAAGGGTTTCCAGAGGTTTAGAGGGTGTTTACAGGCTTTTGCAATTGTGTTCCCAACATACACCATTTCACTTAAAGGCGTGGTGCCTCAGAACATAACCCCCATGTAAACGTACATGGAATTCCACCCCTAACCCATTGTTTTTCAGTCTTTCCGCCTCACCAGAAGCTTCTTCAGCTCCTTGAAGGCCCTTGGTGCATTACATCTTCATTTCATTAATTAGCAGCAGTTCTAAACGGCATGGCTCCTGTCTGAGGAGAGCCAGAAAAGACTAGTATATTGTGGAGCTGAAACTCATTTATCAGAGGCTGCTAACTGAGCGTACTTTTGTTTTCCTTTGCCCGATACATTTCAGCAAGTGGGACAATTTCCTGTAGGCTTGTCATGACACACTGCAAAAGTGGCTGGGAGAGTAAGCGCTTGAGCGCAGAAGCTCTTTGCATCTCGCTCATACTTACAAGGTAATATTTCTCTCGGAAGCTGGGGGTGTTTGGTGGGGTCCAGCTGTATATGGAGTTTTTCCTGCTCCCCACAGAAAACTTGGAGGCAGATCCAGGAGATAAGATGAGGCTTCCAGTGTCAAAAGGGCTGCGGGAAGGGGAGAGGGGGAGAGGGGGAGAGGGAGAGAGAGAGAGAGAGGATGAACTCGGAACTCAAAGGTTTCATGCGCCATACCCACTGAAGAAATGTCATTCCTCTCCCCCATAGTATGTTGGCACACCACCACTGTATGGAAAAATGCTTGATAACAACAACAACAACAACAAATTTATTATTTCTACGCCACCCATCTGACTGGGTTTCGCCAGCCACTCTGGGCGGCTTTCAACAGAACATTAAAAACAGAATAGAACTTCAAACATTAAAAACTTCCCTAAACAGGCTGATTGTTAAGTGCAGTTGCAGGAGAAAGTTCCGTTGCAGGAATATCTTGTTTCCACAGCTAAAAGAAAAACACCAATGTCATGTACATTGGCGGGGGCGATGCAATTTTTTCACCCAGCTAAGATATCTGCTGCAATTGGGAGGACAGTACAGAATATGGTTTTGCAAGTGTTGAGAGAACCTATTAGACTGCGTCCATGACACTGCTAGCATCATGGGGAATGAGTCCCCACTACTGTGTGTTTGACTGCCAAATCAAAACAGTTTCATTTGCTCAAGCCCTTTTAACACAGCATATTTATGTTGCTTTTATCCACTGGCTGTTTTTATTGATTTATTGCTGTTTAGTCCCTTGCTATAATTTTATTTTCATTACTAGCCTATAGCATTGTTTCGCCTTGTTTTTTTGCTGTTTGAGATACTCTGCTGTAAAAGCCACATTGAAAACGCTTTCATTAAAATGTGGGTAAAAGATATGACTGAAATAAATTAAAATAAACGAGGAGCAGCATAAATGCACATCCTGCCACTGGGATACTGTCATGTGAACGTAAGCTTTGATTTGCTTTTAACACTTCAGAAGCTGAACACTCATCCAAAATAATTCTTCATCTAGCACAGCAGTTTTCAAGCATGATGCTTTCAGGAAACAAGTGTGTTCACATCTTCCACCCCACCCTGCAAAAATGCAGAAGGTAGCAGCATTCATGCTATAGCCAAGTTCGTGTGTAGCATTTTTTAAACACACACACACACACACACACACACACACACACACACACACACACTACTAATGTCCCCAAATTGCAGTTCGAAAGGGGCAGGAAGAGAGTGACCAACAATTGCAGTGAACTGTAGTTCACACTGAATACAAGAAAGGTTCTGAGTAGCTTACAAGAGCAGTGCAGTGTTGTCCAGAGTACACTTAGTGTGCACAGAATGCGGCTTGAGGTGAGGGTGGTAGAAAACCGAGGAAGGGAGCAAACTCCACACTGCAACATTTTGTTGCAGGGCCCTGCAGATACATCTTTATTTTTACATGCACATATTACTCTACCACCAAAAAGATGCTCAGAGCAGCATTCCAAAACACAGATACAGTGGTACCTCGGATTACATACGCTTCAGGTTACAGACTCCGCTAACCCAGAAATATTACCTCGGGTTAAGAACTTTGCTTCAGGATGAGAACAGAAATTGTGCAGCAGCGGCGTAGCAGCAGGAGGCCCCATTAGCTAAAGTGGTGCTTCAGGTTAAGAACAGTTTCAGGTTAAGAACGGACCTCTGGAATGAATTAAGTACAGTGGTGCCTCGCAAGACGAAATTAATCCGTTCCATGAGGCTCTTCGTATAGCGGTTTTTTTCGTCTTGCAAAGCAAGCCCATTGACAGCTTAGCGGATTAGCGCTATTAGAGGTTTAGCGGCTTTTAGCAGCTTTTAGTGGCTTGTCAGCTTAGCGGATCAGCTGATAAGCGGCTTAGCTGCTTAGAAAAAGGGGGGGAGGGAAAAAACCCCGCAGGAACTCGCAAGACATTTTCATATTGCGAAGCAAGCCCATAGGGAAATTCGTTTTGCGAAGCGCCTCCAAAATGGAAAACCCTTTCGTCTAGCGGGTTTTCGGTCTTGCGAGGCATTCGTCTTGCGGGGCACCACTGTACGTAACCAGAGGTACCACTGTATTCAAATACAGTGGTGGACACCATCTAGCAAGGGCACTGAATCAATCTTGGGGAGATGGACATACCCTAGCGAAGACCAGTTATGAGATAATTTTCTGCCAGATGCATTTCAGCTGCTCAGTCCCATGGATTTCATTCAGATTTTCTTCTATTTTTGTGCACTTCCAGGCACCATTTAATCTCAGCCTGAAGACAACCTGAGCACGGATAATAACTTCTTTACTCTGAAGGTGCTGCTGCGATACCACCGTGGAGACAAGGCTTACAGAGCATTGAGGGTAATGAAGTTTAATTGGCTAAGTTCACCAGTGTCACACAGCTGGGCTTCGTCAAAGCAAGTCAGTGCCACACAGGAAGATTAGCAACTCATCTGCTTTTTCTCACTTTGTAGCAAAACAAGAGAAGATCTCTGAACGGCAGAGAATATTCCATCCAAAGCAGAAGCCACAGTTACTTACAAGTCCATTTCACTGGCTTGTTTCAAATGTATACACTTCACCTGACTACCGATATGCAGAAAAGATGCACTGTATGGTTTTCAATGTTAAAACCTCAATATGTGGGACCACCAGCCTCATATAACCAAAGTGCTTACATCTAATTAATGCATGAAGTACCGGTAGTTAATATCATAAAGTAAGCTGGCCTCCCAGGCTAAGCTTGGCCACTCTCCCTCATCATGGGAGTAAGGAAGCAATGTACAGCCGTACTTTGGTTGATGAACATCTTGCGACTCGAACATTTTGGCACCCAAACGCCGCAAACCCAGAAGTGAGTGTTCCGGTTTGTGAATGTTCTTTGGAACCCGAACGTCCAGTGCTGCTTCCATGGCTTCTGATTGGCTGCAGAAGCTTCCTGCAGCCAATTGGAAGCCATGCCTTGGTTACCAAATATTTTCGAAGTCAAACGGACTTCCAGAATGGATTGCATTCGACTTCCGAGGTATGACTGTAATGTATATTGATTCCTCGGTCTACCATGTGAACTCTGGTGTGTAACGCAGGGCCTTTTCTACAAAGCCATTCTTGTGTTCCTATACAAATAATTTAGGAACTTTCACCACTGTTGATCTAATCTAAGTTTTGCTGCCTGTATTTTTTTACTTTTCTAGGGGGGGGAAACATGCCACGGAACTGGATCTGTGCCCATTTCCCTTCTTTATTCTGGTTCAGCTATTGCTTTGGAACAGGACCATGTCTTCTTTCTTCTTCACAGCTCTACAAAAATGTAGAGCACATGGGATGATGCTGTGCTCAGGTTGTGTGTGTGAATAAATCCATCAATTAACTTTCATTCCATGAAAAACAAAAACTGGGTAAGTGCTGGAACCCCTGGGGTCTCTTTGTCGCTCAGGGATTGGGGTGGGTGCAACATCTGGGTATTGTTTTGGGGGAGTATTGTTGCTTTTTTATTTTTTACTTGTAACTCCTACAATTCATGTGGAAATTGTTCAGTTGGGCTGTGTACTTTTTGATGAGCTCTGATCATAGTTTATGTCTACTTTTGTTATGTTTGTATTTTTATTTTTTGCATTGTAAGCTGCCTTGAGCATGGTTTTAGTTATGGAAACGGGGAATAAAAAATAAAATGATGCATTGACACATGTTATGCTGGTGAAATGTTTTGTACCAGAATGACGTTGTTGCACAAGAGAAGGCATTGCTGTGGTAACAGCGTAGCACAATCAATTGTGCAAAACAAGTTTCCGTTAGCAAAGCTGTTGCATCGGATTCCGCTGGTGCACAACATTAAAATTCACCCATCATGTAGGGCAAGAGCTCTTTGTACTAGGTGCAGCAGAATTCAACCTTTTCAGATCCAGTATCTACTTCTAACCCAAACATGCATTTGGGGACCCATTTCTTAATCTTTTTACATATCTTTGCAAGGTGGTAATGCTCTTGCTGTGACCCACCTTCAATCAGGCCATGACCTACTCATGGGTCTCAATTCAGCAGTTGAAGACCAGTGAACTCGTGGACAGAGAATCATGGATACAGCCCTGGGGGTGTGGCATGGAGTGAGCGATGCTCTGGCTCCACCCACCACCAGCTGCAACCCCGGTGGGCTTTTTCCATGGGCCAATGGTCCTGCACAGAACATAAGGCTGTCTCTCCCTGCTCTTGAGATTTAAAGATTTTTTATTATTATTGATTTTAATTCATTTTGCTACATCAAACATTAAAGCAAACAAAAGAAACATACATAACACATACGCACAAAAAAGAAATATATAAAAAAGAGAAATAATAATAACGAAAAGAAAAGGAAAAACATCTCCTAACATAAGATACCAACAAATTAACTTACATTTAAATTTAATTAACTTACTTAAATTTAAAGATTTAAAAAGCAGAGAGAGAGAGAGAGAGAGAGAGAGCGCGAGAGAGAGAGCAGCTGGTTTGTAAATAAGTCATTTTATAGTGTAACGATATCCATTGAAAACGGGGGGGGGGGAGTGTGTATTTTTTTAAAAAAAAAAGTGGCTACAAGCAAGCAAACAAGTCTGCTGGGGTTTTTTGGGGGGTGTCAACTTATTGGGGGATTTTTGCACAAAGCCCCATGAGAATCCACTTGCTGAAAGACCAACATATTGTGCTAACTCAAAACACTGCAAAAAATGTTTTTAGATTTCCTACCAAGGATTAACTCACAAAATAAAACATGCCCCCAATTAAAAGAGTTTCTCGGAATAAAATGTTTCTTTCTTGGAGGAAAAACAATAAGGGTTGTTTGTGTGTTAGTTTTCCACTACAAAAAACATTGCAGGAATCCCCCTGGAGTTTTCATTTCCACACAGATCCAGTATATTATCGGAATATATTTTCACACACACAATTTACCTAGCACAGAAGTTAGCCTAACAGATTTGTATTTTCCTGGAACTCCATGACACCGTGCCTCAAAAGAGTTCCCAGCACTTCTTAGGCAGAGCTGTAGCTGGGCTGGGGGGGAGGTCTAGCCAGGGTTTCTGCCCCAAGTGAAGCCTCCAAAGGGGCGTCATTGAGGCTCCCAGCCTCCCAAGCATGTCTGAGCTTCAGCCAAAGAGAAAGAAGAAAAAGTGAACCCGAAATTTTTTCTCCTCAGTGCAACTTCTGAACAGACAATCCCTCCATGTGCAGCCTTACTCACTGGTGTTTGTACAAGGGATTGCCAAAGTTGCCACAAGAGGTCCCCATTTAAGTTTGGAGAGGAAACATTTCCCTGTTAGAAAAGAATTCAAGCCTTAGGAGAGCTGGCACACACATTTTTGGATTTGCAGATCTAGCAGCAGGGAAGCACTGGCAAACCCCAAGTGAGACAGGAGTTGCTGCAGAGAGTGCCGTGGAAACTTTTGGCACACAGAAAGGGAGAATTGGAATCAATTAAACTTGCTCCGAGTTTGGCTTCTCAAACGGCTCGCTCGCTACAGTGCTCCAGCCAGGAAACAAAAGAGGCTTCTCTGCACTGTGGCTTTGCAATATAGTCACCACCAAAGCTGGTTTAGCCAGAAAGAGATGTGCAAAATCTACACGGAAAACAAGAGATGGGGCCTGAGCTGCAGGGAAGTCAGAGCAGAAATGCCAAAGGACCCAGGCCTCTTACCTTTTCTGGCACACACGCCCTTAGCTACTGTTTTTACAACGATATTGGGAGAGCGGGGGACAATTATTTGGCTAAAATTGGAGGGAGGAAAATGGAACTTGTGGGTTTCATTAAGGGCTGGCCTACATTTTTCTCCCATAATCTGAGCACCGATTCTGAGAAGCTCCCTGGAATTATATCCATCCTACACTACAGAGAAACAATAGCATCCCGCTGTAAACATCCAGGAAGTAAAGGGGAGATCACACACACACAAGCACACCCAGTTTATTCCAGCTTTTGTATGGTGCAATGGCCATGTTTGCATGTCACAGTAAGGCAGTAGTGGAGAACCTTTGGCCCTCCAGATGTTGCTGAACTTGGGGTGTTAGGGGAGGGGCAGTATCTCTGGGGAAGGACATATCGTGCCCCTTCTGGGCAGTTTGTCCACCATTGGTTTGCTCCCTCTGCACACAGCTCTCAACCCTTGCTCCTAGAAGCTGTCAGCATGAGGCAGCAGCCACACCCTGGAAACGGCTTCAAATGACCATCTAAACTGGGTGAGGGTAGCCAATGGGTCTCAAACCCTCAATGAGTTAAAGTCTTGCCCTGCATGCGAAGACAGGCTCCAGTGGATTGAGTGGATGAGAGCAATAGTGGGTCCAAGGGTCAAGAAGGAAGTTTCTGCATGTGCTGTAGAGGGAAGAAGAGTTTGGATATGATATCCCGCTTTATCACTACCCTGAGGAGTCTCAAAGTGGCTAACATTCTCCTTTCCCTTCCTCCCCCACAACAAACACTCTGTGAGGTGAGTGGGGCTGAGAGACTTCAAAGAAGTGTGACTAGCCCAAGGTCACCCAGCAGCTGCATGTGGAGGAGCGGAGACACGAACCTGGTTCCCCAGATTACGAGTCTACCGCTCTTAACCACTACACCACACTGGCTCTCGAGGGACAAATAGGGCTTGTCAATCTGGGAAGGTAGCCCTTCTAGGAGAAGGAAAACTCTGATCACATTGTCCTGTGGCTATAGTCATTTGTGAGAAAGGCTTCAAGAGTAAACCAGTCCTTACCCTCTACCTTTCGGAACATCTTCAGGAGCAGAAAAGGCTAAGGAGTAAACTCTACACAAATCCAGAGTGGAGTCCCTAAGGCGAGTGGATGGCATCTTGTATGCCTCCTTCCGGAAACTCCTGCGGCCAAGCTGGAGCAAAACATATTGCTCTGCTTTCCTTTGGACCACATCAGCCGAGGGGGGGGTCTTGTCATCTGGGCAGCATGGATCTCCATACACACTGCCTAGGCTTGCACCCCAGGGAGCTCACTTAAGTGCTGCTAATGCAGCAAAAAAGACTCAGCCCAACTCCTATCAGCCCCAGGAAGCATGGCCAATGGCCAGGGATGATGGGAGTTGTAGTTCAGCAGCATCTGGAGGGCCAAAGGTTTCCCACACGTGCAATAAACTACAAAACCATGGCTTACTATGCAGAAGAGATTGCTCTGGAAGGAAACAAACTACTATCCCAATTGAGTGTTGCGTCAAATCCAAGTTCATTTGCTCCAAACAAACCTTGGTGACAGATTATGGTTTCTGGAGGAAGCAAAACAAACCATAATTCCTGGTTTGCACACAATGCTAAGCCAGGCGCCCTGGTTAGTTTTCTCCCAGGGTGAGTGGGGAGCAGCGATCATGATCCTTCTGCACCATGCCAAAGGCCTGTCTAGGCCAGCATCCTGATTTCACAGTAGCCAACCAGAGGCATATGAGGAGCCCACCAGCAGATCCCAAGTGCAACAGCAGTCTCCTCACTGGTACTCCCCAGCAACAGTGAAGTGGGCAGCACTTACTTGCACATGGTAATATTTGGTTTATGGTTTAACATGATGCACAAACTCTGTCAAAACAAAGACATCTTATCCACAAGGAAAAAGGAAACACGAAACAAGTCCAAGAACTAATAAATAACAGGAACTAATAAAAAAAAAACTATTGCTTTCCAAAGCAGATTTTTTACAAAGATTAAGGCCATCTTTCTAGTCAAAAAGTGTGGGGTTTTTTAAAATAAAAAAATCGCTTCACACGCCTCACCCAGCAGCAAGCATCAGTCAACGTTAGCATTTCAAGCCAATCTTTAATAGCAAATCATTTATCACACAAAAAAAGTTTAGAAAAGGATGACCCTAAAAAAAGTTTTAAAAGCAAGACCACTGTTGGTGAATTTTTGAAGTGGAAGACAAGTGATTGTGCTGGAACGGCTAAGTAGGAACTTGACACAACACACATTTCAGGTCATTGTGTTAAGATCCAAACATGGGAAAGCTGATGAACGTATAAACAATTTGTTTCAGGTGGCCTCCTTCCCTTCCCCTTATTTTGGGTACCGGCCAAATGTTTATTGTGCAGTCTTAAAGAGCTTTCGTTCTCAGCTGTGTTTCATCTTCAGATTCCATTCTTCATTATTTGTATAGACATTACCAGTGAACTAGGGATGTGAGCTTCAAGTTCACCCAGAGCAGTTCATTGTTAAGGGCAGAACAAAGCCACTGGCAGAAGTGCCACCAACAGAAAGAATCAAAAGTCTTTTTTAAAAAGAGAGAGAGAGAGAAGACAGCAATACAGCCTGGGCAATATATTCTCCTCCCAAACATCCTTTCTTCCAGAAGTGGCATTTATAAAGCTGAAGGTGTTGTGGAGCAGCTGCTCCTACCTAAGCTGAGCTTGGCCTGCAGGCGAGAACAGAAAGAGAACTGCCAATGTAATTCTATACTGCCACCAACCTTCCTGAGCACCAGATTTACTAGACAGCAGAGGTGGCCACTTTCTGTGGGCTCAAGGAATGCCCTGTTTCAGCAGCCTAGTAGCTGGAAGTGCACGTTGAATCACAAACAGACCCCAGGCCCCAGTGAGATGCTATAATCCAACAGATACCATTTACGAGAAATGGCTTCACATGCATTCAGATATATGCAGCAAAAGTCCCAAACAGGTGTAGAGTGTGCACTGAAACACAGAGCTAATTCAAACACTCTATCTTGGTTTATTAAGCCGAGATATGCACAAGCCTTTTGTGTACACAATGGAGCGCACTATCTGCTGCCTGTGCAAAACGCACAATTAAACTGGGAAGCCTCTAATAAACCATACTTTGCCATTTGGGGCATGTTAATCTGGAGCACGAAGATCATGGCCACTGGGCCCATCACCTCCTGGCAAATAGAAGGGAAAGAAATGGAGGCAGTGAGAGATTTCACTTTCTTGGGCTCCATGATCACTGCAGATGGTGACAGCAGCCACGAAATTAAAAGACGCCTGCTCCTTGGGAGAAAGGCGATGGCAAACCTAGACAGCATCTTAAAAAGCAGAGACATCACCTTCCAACAAAGGTCTGTATTGTAAGAGCCATGGTTTTCCCAGTAGTGATGTATGGAAGTGAGAGCTGGACCATAAAGAAGGCTGATCGCCGAAGAATTGATGCTTTTGAATTATGGTCTGGAGGAGACTCTTGAGAGTCCCATGGACTGCAAGAAGAACAAACCTATCCATTCTGAAGGAAATCAGCCCTGAGTGCTCACTGGAAGGACAGATCATGAAGCTGAGGCTCCAATACCTTGGCCATCTCATGAGAAGAGAAGACTCCCTGGAAAAGACCCTGATGTTGGGAAAGATTGAGGGCACAAGGAGAAGGGGACGACAGAGGACGAGATGGTTGGACAGTATTCTCGAAGCTACCAGCATAAGTTTGACCAAACTGCGGGAGGCAGAGGAAGACAGGAGTGCCTGGCATGCTCTGGTCCATGGGGTCACAAAGAGTCGGGCACGACTAAACAACTAAACAACCACAACAAAACACCTTAGAGACCAACTAAGTTTGTTATTGGTATGACCTGAAGAAGTGTATCTGAAGAAGTGTGCATGCACACAAAAGCTCATACCAATAACAAACTTAGTTGGTCTCTAAGGTGCTACTGGAAGGATTTTTTTAATTTTGTTTCAACTACAGCAGACCAACACAGCTACCTACCTGTAACTATCTTTACACCATGTGAATACATAAAGAGGGCACTGCTGCATACAATCAGCTACAAAAACTGAATCCTCTTTATACTGAAAATAAAATACCTGCAATGAAAGAAATGTGATGCTGACATGCGAAGCACATTGTTTTTGTCCCTTCCTGTAATTTGGGAGGAAAATGTAGCCAATCCACTTAAAAAAATTTAATTGCAATGGTTCAGCAGCCAGCGATTTTTAAAGGAAAATTATTCTTTTATTTTATTCTTTTGAGCCTTAAACTGGAAGCCTTCACTACTCAGAAGAAAGTCCCACTGAATTCAATGGGGTTTACTCCCAGGTAACTGTGTAAAGATTCTGCAGTCTTATACTGCAATATTAAACATTTCTACTCAGAAGTAAGTCTCACTGAGTTCATTAGGACTTACTCGCTGGTATGTGTCCTGATCATTATCACAGTTTCCATTATTATTATTATTATTATTATTATTATTATTATTATTATTATATCATACAGTCCTAATACTGTACTTCATAGAATTCCTCAAATGATCTGTTACTCTCTGAGGAGATAATAATAATAATAATAATAATAATAATAATAATAATAATAATTTATTATTTGTACCCCGCCCATCTGGCTGAAGCTGAGGCTCCAATACTTTGGCCACCTCATGAGAAGAGAAGACTCCCTGGAAAAGACCCTGATGTTGGGAAAGATTGAGGGCACAAGAAGAAGGGGACGACAGAGGACAAGATGGTTAGACAGTGTTCTCGAAGCTACAAACATGAGTCTGACCAAACTGCGGGAGGCAGTGGAAGACAGGAGTGCCTGGCGTGCTCTGGTCCATGGGGTCACGAAGAGTCGAACACGACTAAACGACTAAACAACAACAATCTGGAGCACACATCAACTTCAGTTGACTGTACAGCAGCCACTCCCTGATGGATTAAAATGGATGTCGAAAATGTAAATATTCTGTGTCACTTTTGTGTAAGGTGCTTGGAATTTTTTGCTGACTCTCGATGACAGTGCAGGAGACTCCAGCATCTTGGAAAAACCTCTGCATAGTAAGATCTGCATAATAAGGTGCTAAGTAATGCAAAGAGAAAAACAACAACCTTCAAAATGGACAATCATTACATTATTGGAAATGGTATCAGAATCTATCTGGGAGAAAGTGTAGTCCATAAGTCAACAACTTACACAGGTTCACTTATGTAAGTAAGGAAACTGATGTGAAAGGTGGAAAATTCTACCCTATTGGTCCAGTTCCTGTCCTGGAAAATTTTCTCTTTCTCCTAGCCTTGCTGCCTAACTCTTTTGCACGTGCTGCTTCAGAGCTCTGGATATGCAACTTTGAGCTTTATTCCAAAATGCTAAGCAAGCTAGGAAACCTAGATATCCTGTGAAATCCAGAAATTCTGTTTCCCAATAAGATGGACTGTTGGGCTTCGGGAGCCCAAATCTTCAACCAGGATAGGTATAAACCAACTACAACTGATTGCATTGTCAACGCAAACATAATGCTATTCTTATACAATTCTTAATCCATATTATTTACTTAAAGCACTATATCCCCATATTGCATTGCTTTAAGTTGCTTTTATCTTCTTCCGATTTCATAATAGCAGTATCTTCTATGCAAAGATAATCATACTATGCCTTAAATGACGGGTTTGTTTGTTTGTTTGTTTGTTTGTTTGTTTGTTTGTTTGTTTGTTTAAGTTACAATCCTGAGTCTGTAGTCTTTTTTATGCATTACTGGTTATGCATTACCATCTCCCTGCCTTGCCAGCAGATAAATTTTAACCCTGACTGGTGCAGTGGCTGGGTAATCACAAAAGTGACTGTCAAACTTCAGCAGGTGCCAGCTTCAGAAAGCCAGGATAATAAACCAACGTCAAGCTGCTTTAGCCCAAAGAGAAAACTATAGTTTATCAGAGGCTTTGAAAGTCATTCAAACTTGCATAGTTGCAGAGCAATCATTGCATCCAAAGCCCTGCCACACGTGGTCATGATGGAAGATGGAGGAAGCAGGCAGGTTGATGTGCCAGCATCAAAATGGCACATAGAGTAAGCCCAGTCTGATGCTGTCATATGGTGGCAGCGAGCCTGGTTTGCGATCCACTGGCTACCAGGCCAGCTTAGCCCCATCCCTCCCTAGAAAGCCTCATTTGGGGGCTTTCTACTGGCCAGCAATGCCATTCTCACTGGTGGCACTTCCTCTCATTCACACATGCAGCGGATAGAAGAGGGAGCTCAAGGGCATGTTCCCTACCCCCACCCCAGTCCACCAGCACTGCAGCCTTGAACAAACAGAGCTTGAGTTGCTCTGCCCCTGGTTTAAGTTGTGCTTGTGGCAAAGAAATGAGTGAAGGATCTGCATGCATTGAAAGGACATAAAGCTCATACATTCCTCAGATGAATGTGGTCATCTGAGCACAGTCACATTCTCTTGTTGGTTTCTGCTTCCTTCACTGAGCAGCGAAGTGCTTGTCACAAGACAATGTTTACATTCCACAGTCAAATGCTGTTGGGTTTTCTCACGGGAAAGGAGACTGGATGTGACGTACACTGGTTTCCTGTTTTTCACTGTTCTTTGCAGTTCAGGGTGATTCTCTCCGTGCTTTAGAGGAGAGAGGATGCCTTTCTCTGCTCCGGCAGAGGGAAGATGTTTTTCTGTAAATTACCAGCTTTGAAGTGTAAATAAAGTAATATAGAGCATGTTGGCACGTACTTTTCATCATTCCGCTGTGCACTGGACACTGCTTATCTCCAACATTTGGTTCCGGGCCCAGAAAAACGCAGTGTTTTGAGAATGGACTCCAGAAGTCGGGCTCCTGGCAAAGGAACAAAGGAGCAAAGAATTGGAGTGCCGGCAAAGGATCGGAATGCAGAGGGCCGGATCGGACGATATCTCTGCGCGTCAAGATGATTTGATGAGGTATGTGCTACAGCTCCGGGCAGCCTGCCAGCTTCTAATTAATGGCTTTATGGCTGGACTTTGAACTTTTATAGCCGGTTTTGCCGTGGCACAGGCAAAAGGCTAGAAGGATAAATTTTTCCTATGCTGGGGGAAATCGAAAGTAAAGCAGCTGCAGCAGTGTCGCAGCATGAATTTAAGGCAGCAGAGAGAAAGCACTTTTGAACTTGCCTTTGGAATGAGGTTTTGCAGCAGCTGCAGATAAGCAGAGTGGCACAGGCTCACAGGCAGAGGCTGGAAATCGAAAGTACTTTTGAACTTGCTTTTGGAATGAAGCAGCTGCAGCTGTACACAGACGCAGCTTGTATAAAGCAGCTTGATTTAAAGCAGCAGAGATGACGCAGAAGGCTAATGCCAGAGTCATGATGGCTAGCTGCAGAAGGCTGGCTGATGCAAGTGGGGAATCTGATGCCAATCAGCCACATGCTCAGCTCAGAGTAGCCTGTGATACTGCCATGATTCAGAATGAAGCAGACCGCCAGGGTGATAGCTGCATGGGCAAGGGGGAGACTTCACAGACGTCATCCCATAGTGCAGTGGAACCACCAGATGGCGCCAAAGCTTTGAAGGCAGTGAAATGCTACACGTGTGGACGTCTAGGCCATATGAAGAGGGAATGCAGATATCCCAGGGCCAAGACAGAGCAGCGCAGCGAAAGCTCATCGCGTGGAAAAGGCCGAGGCAAAGGCAAAGGTCCGGTGTCCAGGACAACGCAGCACAAGGCAATGGTCTCACGCTTCACTCCAAAGGTTGCAGAGGTCCAGAAGACATCTAGATCTTTCTTCGTTGTTGATTCAGCGGCAACGCATCACATGTGCAATGATAAGCGACTGTTCGTGTCTTTTACACCGCAGGAAGGTGCGATTCACCAGGCGGATGACCACACAATTCCCAGTAAAGGCTACGGAACTGTTGTTCTTCACAGTTTGGACTTATCGATACAGGATGTGCTTTATGTGCCAGATGCCAAGCATAATCTGCTCAGCGTTGGACAGCTGAATGAGCGGAAAATTGACGTTTCCTTTAAGAACAAAAGGTGCATCATCACAAAGAAAAATGATTATGTATTGCATGCTGAATATGTTGATCGTTTGTATGTTTTGTATTTTGATGATGTTGTGCAGGATGACACTTGTTGCATTGCAGGTTCTAACAAAAGTTTGCATGCAGAATGTATTCACGATTTTCATCGAAAATTTGGTCATTTGCATTTTGAGGCAGTATCTAAAATGCCTGCCTTGGTTGAAGGTATGACTATTAAACCCTGCAGGTACCACATGAAGTGCAAGGCATGCGCAGCAAACAAGGTGAAAATGGCTGCGAAAGGTAAGGTGTCTAGTAGGCAAGCTACAGAACCATACCAGGTTGTTCATGCTGATTTGGTTGGACCACTAGCGCCCTCTTTGGGTGGAAACAGGTACTTCATGGTTCTCATTGATGCATTTTCCAGGTATATTTATGTGTACAATCTCAAGCAGAAATCAGAGGCTTTTCCTAGGTTCAAGGAATTCTGTGCTTGGTTGGAAAATGTGCATGGTAAGAAGATAAAAATTCTTTTCACTGATCGCGGGGGAGAATTCACTTCTCAGCAGTTTGAAGCTTTTCTGACTGAGAAAGGAATTCAACACGATTTGTCTAGTCCTCGCTCGCCATGGCAGAATGGACTTGCGGAACGAGCAAATCAGACATTGCTTCAAGGGTTAAAAACCTTGTTGCATGATGCCAATCTTCCAGAGAGTTATTGGGCCGAAGCTCTCTCATGTTTCACTTACAGTTATAATCGCAGGTTATCTTCAGCGATTGGTTGTACCCCCTATGAGAAGATGTTTGGCAAGAAGCCATACATCAAACACATGAAAATTTTTGGTTCTGACATGTGGGTTCACTCACCACAAAGCTCCAAGTTAGACAAGCGTGGATTGCATGGTATCTTTCTAGGTTATCAGAAAGGGTCTTACAGAATAATGATGACTGACTCTAAGGAAATTAAGCTCACAAGAAGTGTTGAGTACAATGCCAAGTGGGGGGAGAATGTGGGAATTTTCCAATGTTATCCTGATGACAGTGATGAGACTGAGGATAGTCAAAAGCAACCACAACAACCCACACCCACTGATGAAGGTTCTGATTCTGAGTCTGAAACTGAATCGGGTGATTCAGAGGATTTCAAGAGTGCGAAAGCCTCTATGCGACCCTCTGAAAGCTCTGATCAAGAATTAGAGGAACCATTGTTCACAATAGGTCACTTTTCTCCTAAGAAGGAAGAGGAGAGTATTGAAGACTTAAGGCTAATTCGTAGGTCACAGAGAGCGACAAAAGGCAGACCTCCAAAGAGATTTGCTGATGAGTTTGCTAAGATAGCAGTAACAGCTGTTAAAAGCTCCAAGAAGGTGTTTGAACCTTCAAGTTTCCAAGAAATCCAGGATTTGGATTCAAAGGAAGCTGAGCCATGGTTAAATGCCATGAAGGCTGAGCTTGATTCCTTGGAAAGGAACAAAACATGGGACCTTGTTCCAGTAGTTCCAGGAATGAAACTGCTTGGAAGCAAATGGGTCTTCAAAGCGAAGACAGATCAAAATGGCAAGATAGTCAGACACAAAGCCAGATTGGTAGCCAGAGGTTTTGCACAGGTACCAGGTGAAGACTATCACGAGACCTACTCACCCACCGTGAGGTATGAGAGCATTAGGCTTATGCTCAAGCTAGCTGCAGAAGAGAATCTACACATTAGTCACCATGATGTGAATACAGCTTTTCTGTACGGATCTCTAGATGAATCACTTTATATGCTTCCACCTGATGGCGTACAGGTAAAACAGGGATTTGTTTGTGCTCTGAAGAAGTCCCTTTATGGTCTCAAACAAAGTGCACGGTGTTGGCACACAAAACTCACTGAAGTATTGTTTTCTCTAGGTTTTAAGCAAGGGAAAGCTGATCCATGCGTATTTGTCAAAGAGGAGGGGCAAAAGAAACTGTATTGTTTGTTTTATGTTGATGATCTTTTATTCTTTTGGGAAGATGTCACAATGTACAATAATGCCCTAGCTCAATTGAAAGAGCACTTTGACATGAAAGATCTTGGTGAGGTAAACAACTACCTATCTCTGGAAATAGAGAGAGATCAAGATGGTAACATTCTAGTACACCAGTCACGTAAAATTGCTGATGTGTTAAGCAAACTAAACCTGATGGATGCTAACCCTGTAGACACACCGATGACAACAGGTTATCAGGTAGATGACACTGGAGAAGCATTTTCTGATACTACACTGTACAGAAGTGTGCTAGGCAAGCTAAACTTCATTGCCAGATGTTCAAGACCTGACATTGCTGTTAGCTGTAATTTGCTAAGCAGACAAGTCAACAATCCTACTGTTAAGGATTGGAAAGCTCTGAAACGCATAGCGCGGTATTTGAAAGGCACTATGCATTACAGACTGAGATTTAACAATCAGAAGTCTGGTGGTCTTGAGATATTTGCAGATGCAAGTTTTGGAAGTGACACTACAGACAGGAAAAGTACGTCTGGAGTTTGCTATAAGTACAATCAGGGTCTATTTGATTGGTCATGCAAGAAGCAAACAACAGTTAGCTTAAGTACTTGTGAAGCTGAACTGAATGCACTGTCTTATTCACTTAAGGATTGTGAATGGTTGTTACAATTGTGCAAAGACATGAAAATTCCTGTCAAATGTCCAATCCAGGTTTACCAGGACAACAAAGCATGTTTGGCTTTGCTGAATTCTGAAGGTTGTAAGCAAAGCACGAAGCACTTGCAATTAAAGTTGCAACATGCTAGGGAACGTATTCAAAAGGGACTCGTAACGGTGTCCTATATGCCAGGTAATGAAATTCCTGCTGATGTATTGTCCAAGATTGTATCAAGGGATCAACACTGTACCTATGTGCAGAAGTTGGGTTTGTACTAATATTGTACGAACACACTGCCCAGTGATGTTCACAGAAAGGGGGAGGATGTTGGTTTCTGCTTCCTTCACTGAGCAGCGAAGTGCTTGTCACAAGACAATGTTTACATTCCACAGTCAAATGCTGTTGGGTTTTCTCACGGGAAAGGAGACTGGATGTGACGTACACTGGTTTCCTGTTTTTCACTGTTCTTTGCAGTTCAGGGTGATTCTCTCCGTGCTTTAGAGGAGAGAGGATGCCTTTCTCTGCTCCGGCAGAGGGAAGATGTTTTTCTGTAAATTACCAGCTTTGAAGTGTAAATAAAGTAATATAGAGCATGTTGGCACGTACTTTTCATCATTCCGCTGTGCACTGGACACTGCTTATCTCCAACATCTCTCTCTTACAAAGACGTAGAAACCATCAGATTCACTATACAGCTTGTCCTTCATAGTGAAATGGTGGCCACGTTACCCAGGACCACATAAAACTGCTTTTTATGCTACCAGTTGGCGCAGCACATGTTGTGATCTTAGCAAGCGAAATCAGCACACACTTACTTCCAGAGGACCTCCAGTTGCAGTTTGATGGTGCCCAGTTCAGTTATATCTACAATGATGGCTTGAGGCCGGGTTGTGAAGAAGTCGATGCCGTCACATGTCACCATGCCAACCAATAGGGTGCTAAGTCCCCGCAGTTCTGTGACCTGGAGAACAAAAACAACAAAGGATACAGTGCTATCAGTCAAGGGTAGCTATATGCATACCAACCTCTGGGTGTGGAAACAGGTACATGGACATGCTGTCTACAGCGCAGTAGTGAAGTCTTCTACCCAAGACATTTCAATTCTCATGCATCTCCCAGACCACATGTGCACCGATCCTATCATAAATGGATAAATGTGTGGCGTAACAGCCCAAAACAAAAGCATCTCAACTTTCAGCAGAACAGAATGGTTGGATTCCAGGCAAACCATACCTGTTCACTGCATACCAGAAGGCTGTACCCACAGTGGTCTCGTTGGCACATAATGGTAAGCCATAGTGTGAACCAGTGATGGCTCTCCAGAAGATGATGGACTACAACTCCCCTCAGCCCCAGCCTCCATGGCCAATGGTCATGGATTATGAGAGTTATGGTCCAGCGACCTTTGGAGGGGAAGGTCCATAGCTCAGTGGCATAGCATGCAGGTTCAATCCCAGCATCTCCAGGTAGAATTGGGAGAGAGCTCAATTGGCAATCCTGGAGAGCCACCATCAGTCAATGTAGACAACACTGAGCTAAATCAACGAATCGATGGATAAGGCAGCTTCTTCTGTTTCTAAGGCCACGAGTTCTCCATCTCTAGTCTGAACAAACAGTGGTTTACTGTGAACTTGAGCACAGCTCAAGTAGCACCTGCCCCACCTCCTGCCTGTGTTGAACTAGAAGGAGACACCAAACAGAGCACAAGCTCAGCAGTAGGCATGAATCAGCACTCATGGTTTGTTTCTCCCCAGACAAACATGAGACAAAGTCAATACCAAGCAAGCCCTTAGATTTCATTTCCATCCGGCAAAGCAAATCAAGACACATCCAAATTCATCCTTGTGGACCAACACGCTTCCCATTCACAGCAACCATAGCTTGCCATTAAGTGTGAACAGGCCAGTGAGAAAAACAGATTCAGAACAGTTGAAGATTACACAGGATGTATCTATGATACAGATTTCAAGCAAGTCACTTCCTCTCCCCAGGAGCCCCAAGGAACTGTAGTCCCATTAAGGGTGTGAGGGACTTCTAATGGATCTTATCCCTTTCATCAAGGTAGAATATTCAGATTTCAGAATCTGAATATCCAGGAGAGATAAACTGATTCAGAAATTTGTAGTGCAAACTGTTCACTGCTGTATCCCCATACATGCCCTGGTACAAGGCATACACAACAAACAGTGCTGTGTTTTTATTACAAGCTTTCAACACTCAGAGAGACTTCTCAGGTACTTGGATGGTGCGATGAGTTCTTAATGTGCTTGGAATATGCTGTTCTCCTTCCTTTTAACATGAGCACCCAGTGCTGCATTGTGCAAGCAGGAGAACTGCCAGGTATCTCTGGGTGAGACATCAAGACACCCTTCGTAGAAGCGCCTAGATCAAGGGTTACAGGATATAATTATGAGTTTGCATACCAATATACTTATTGGTATGTAATGAATGATGCTTTACAGGGTTAAAGAAAAATGGTGTATAAAAAAAAGTACAAAGGTGGAAGTAATCTAATTAGACACAACAATACAGTAAGAGTAAATTTTTTGAGGTCTTAGAACAAAGGAAGGAAGTCAATTTGTGTTTATGTATGTAATGATATGGTTTTTTTCTGTAGATGTGTGCTTTTTCGTTTTTGTTTAGTTTTGTTTTGTTGCCTTTCCTTTTTTTTCCTTTTTCTTTTCTGTGTTTTTTGTTTGTTTGTATGTTCCGGGGGTTTTTTTGTTTGTATAGTATTATTTTGGATTCAATGTTTATAATTTTTGTTATGATTCAGCATTGAAAATAAAAAATTCAAAAAAAAATATATGAGTTTGCACTCTTCCAGACAGACCAAAGCATCATAAGAACTTCCTGCTTAGATTATGGCAAAGCCACCTTTATTTCTACTGGATGAGACCCGATTGGGGGGGGGGAGAGGGGCTGCATTGGAAAAGAAAGGATAAGAGACCCCTATTCTTGCAGAAAAACAACAGGATAGGGTAGAAGACGCACGCTCACACAGACTTTGGAAAGTTGCACACTTGCTTTCCTCATGCTGCCAAAATACCAGCCCAGGGCCTAAGGGAAGACAGGTCAGGCTAATTGCAATAGCCCAGGGCACAGAGCAAGGCAGAGAGGATAGTTGCATTAGCAGCAGGCATAGCAATAAAACCACAATCACAGAACGTTGAATCATAGAACAATGCAACGAAGCATTTCAGTCAGGTGCTTGAGGTTACTTTGTGCTTGCCCCTCACTGGGTCAACAAGATCACAGCGGAAGTGCAACCTAACCAACCTCCATAATTCTCTCTCATGGGCTCATTCGACATGGCTTAGGTCCGAGCTATCTGAAAGACTGTATTCCCTCCAGTTGTTGGGTTTCAATTCTGATCAGCCCCAGCCTGCATGGCCAATGGTCAGGGATGATGAAACTGTACTTTAGCAACAAATGGAGGGCACCATATTGGCTGCTCTTCATATAATTCTAGAATTGTAAAGCTGGAAGGGACCACCTGGTCCAATGCAGGAATATCAACTAAAGCATCCATGACAGGTGGCCATCCAACCTCTGCTTGGAAACTTCCAATGAAGGAGAGTCCACCACCTTCCCAGGGTGTCCGTTCCACTGATGCAAGCTAACACCTGACCGGATTATCTTTTTAGAGAACTGATGAGAAAGCCCATATGAACAGGGCCTTGCAGAGCCAGGCAGAGGCCCAGGCCAGGTAGATAATGTGCCCTTTTCTTACCCTGGGGATAACTGAAGTCTTATAAATAAGTAAGTATAAAAATAATAAATAAGTAAGTATATAAATCTATTTTTAAGTAGGCAAATTTGACTATTAATTATAATTAAATTATAATTATAATTAAAACTTCTCCATCTTCTTAGGTAAAGGTAAAGGGACCCGTGACCATTAGGACCAGTCGTGGCCGACTCTGGGGTTGCGGTGCTCATCTCACTATACTGGCCAAGGGAGCCGGCGTACAGCTTCTGGGTCATGTGGCCAGCATGACTAAGCCGCTTCTGGCGAACCACAGCAGTGCACAGAAATGCCGTTTACCTTCCCACTGTATTTATCTACTTGCACTTTGACATGCTTTCAAACTGCTAGGTTGGCAGGAGCAGGACCAAGCAATGGGAGCTCACTCCGTCGCGGGATTCGAACCTTCTGATTGGCAAGTACTAGGCTCTGTGGTTTAACCCACAGCGCCACCTGTGTCCCTTCTACATTTTCTTATTCTACTCTTTAAAAAGATGTATGCTTGTGAGAAAGCCACTATTGCTCGTAAGCCACTATTTCTTTAAAAACATGGTTTCCACCAAATTTTATCCTCATTGAGCTATATGCAAGTAATTTTCCTGGCCTAGTCAACAAAATTTTAAACAAATGGCCACATCTTCATCAATTTTTCATCATTTTCAAAAAAAAAATAATAGCGATAAGAAAGCCAACACACTTATCTTTAAGGCACGGGTGGTTTTAATTTTTGGCAAACAAGATTTCAAACAAAAACTCACCAACTTTTAACAGCATGAAAAACACGGTCCACCATCACGTTCACGGCACACTGGCTGCTGGAGTCTTAGTCGCCTCCACCCACCCGGCGCCTGTTCTGCACTCCTCTGCGGAGCCGATAGCAGGACCCGCCCTGGACGCCATGGAAGCTTTTCTCTTGTGCTGCCAGCCATGGCCCCAGGGAATCCTCCCACCGCCGCCTTTGCACCTCCGTGTTTGCCCCAGTGCATCCCCTGTGATTGAGAATATGCTGACCGAAGCAGCCTTTGGAATCGGAGGCCCGGGCCAAGTGGCCCATATGCCCCCCCCCTCTGTCTGGGCCTGCATATGAATGCACCCCAACATTGTTAAAATGTTATGGGCTAAAGAAAGCAAGAACATCTTAAAACGTGTGAGACTGAGCTCTGCCAACGACACAAAAGCCAAGTCTATTGCTTCTTCATTCAATCTGGAGATGACTCATCTTCACTGGCAAAGTGCAAGACTCGCATGTTTTCTCACAGTGTTTGCACAGTGCATCTCAATTAACCTCTCAACACAGAGTGAGCAAAGGAGGCAGCAAATAAAGGAACATTTTAAACACATTCCAAAAGCTCTGCTGGAGAGGGATCAGGAATTCCTCTCAATGAGACTCTACCCATCTCCAGCACTCTCACTGCCAGCAAATAAGGAGTGTTGCAACAGTTCTTTCAGAGAGTTTGAAAGCTCCAAGTGGACTGTCATTTCAGAGAACAGCGCATTTCAGAAAGAGTCAAATTCAGAGCTTTGACATGTGGGAAGCTGGTTTCAAAACAACGTGACTAAAGTGAGTCCCTCACTCGGTTTGATTGGCTCTCAGTAACTCATCACAAAAGAGAGGTTATGTTGGATAACTTGCAGGTGTGTTGACAGGTGGCAGCTGTGTGAACCTGCATGCAAGCTTGTCAGAAGTACAGTTCTGGGCAGATGACTGGACTGCTTCCTGCCACTAGTTCCTACTCACTAATTCAAACTCGATTGACAAGATCTGCCAGTTTACTCTGATGCTATACACCCCTCAAAGTGCCATGCCATTGTGTCATTGATGGATCCAGTGCTGGAGTCCCTCAGTCTTAGTTCAAATATTCATGTTCATTGCATCCCAGTCTTAAATACGGGCTCTCCAGTCTGTTCTTTGATTACTAAGCACCAGAATTTCAAGATTCGCATGTATCATACCAAAGTTAACCATGTTGCCTCACAGAAGAAATCAAATGTTGAGGAAAGACAAGGAAGTGAAGCTATGGATGGTTCAAAGAAGTTAACATTTGGGTCTTCAGCAAACAGTTATGAAATTTGTTTCAGGAGCTTTAGGGAGAAATGTGAAGCAGGCAACTGCCTTTGCTAGCAAGAGTCAACACGTGCCATTACCTTGATTTCAAACTTCTCATGGAGGTTGGGTATGAAAACTTTTTCCTCCTCATCCCAAGTTTGACTGTCGTCGGTCAGAATCCGGCCTTTCAGTTTCCACTTTTGGCGCCCCAGCCGTACAAACACCTAAAAAACAAAACCCAAGGTTTTGGAGGAGCATGTATTTTGTCTTAATTTGTGGGATCTCAAAAGATTGATAAGAAGAGCCTGCTAGATCAGGCCAAAGGCTGAGGGTCACTTAGTCCAACCCCTGGACTAATGCAGGAATCTTTTGCCCAACGTGTGGCTCAAACCCCCAACCCTGAGATTAAGAGCCTCGTGCTCTACCGACTGAGCTATCCAAGTCACATAAATGCATGCATACCTTTAAACATATAATCCAAGTTTCATCAAACCATCATGAATTAGGTAAGTACACAGTAGGCAATTCCCAGCCTTGTGAAGTGCTGAACAAGAAATCATTATAACTATTAAAATATGCAAATATACTATGACTTATTTGCATATTATATGAGTTGGTATGCTTCCTCTTTCTTCCATCCAACCAGAGGCAACAACCAAATTCAGTATTTTGGAGGCTCAATCCATCTCCACAGCATCCTAGATTTCTTTTTATATGGACATAGGAAGCTACTCTGTACCAACTCAGATGAGGGGTCGTCGAGATCAGTCTTCCATGCACCATAAATAGGAGGGCCTGTGGCCCTCCAGATGTTGCTCAACTCCCAGCTCCCATCATCCTCCATCTGCACAGCTAATGGTCAGGGAGTCCAGCAAGACCCGGAGAGTTGAAGGATCCCATTGCTTATCTTCACCAATGGACCGAATCTCTCCAGGATGTCAGACTGGAGTTGACAGCCTTACATGGGGATGCTAAAGATGGAACATGGGGCTGTTTGCGAAAAAAGCATGTGCCTTACTATGTAGGTAAGGGCTGTAGCAGAAGGTCCCAAGTTCAATCCCTGGTATCTCCAGGTAGGACTGGGAGAGATGCTTGTCTGAATCCCAGGAAGACCAGTGCCAATCAGTGTAGACAATACTGAATTCGATGGACCAATGGTCTGGCTTCCTGCCACTGAGCTGAAGCCCTTCTGCCACCTTCAAGCAACTTCTTGCAATCGGACTGCTAAATACTATACCTCATACTGGTCCCCTGGGCAGAGACGTGCATATCCCACTAACCCTGGAAAGAAGCACAGAAGGAATTTCATCAACTCAGAGAACATAAATTGTTAGAGATCTCAAAACAGTTCTGGTTACCGTCCCTTCAAGTAAATCCCACACGGAAGATTTATGGGTAAGCAAATCTCTTGGGAAGGGGAGGTGGTGGCAAGGTTTGTTTTTAAATAAACCATATCCAGCAGATAATTGCAATGGATGTAAATAACTCCAGATCACAGCACAGACCAGCAGCTTGCTTATATGGGACAACCTCTTGAGAGAACAAATGAGGGTCAGAAAACAGCACTACAGAGAGAGCTGCATATATGTTCAAATGACATTTTATTTTAAATGAAAAGCAGCCACTGCAAGCTGCAATGAAGACAAGAAGAAGAGTCTTTGGGGAGTATGTTCTTAACCCTTCTCCTGCCATCCCTTTTCCTTTGCCAAAATCTAAAAGAACTGGCTCCTTTTCATTTTTTAAAAAAGTCAGCAAGAAGTTACATGCATCTCTCTGTAGCATGTATTCTTCAGCTACTCACTTTCAATTGGTCCTTTACACAAAAGAAGGATAAGGATACAAGGGTGCTTTGAACACTCTAAAGAACTGGTAACCAGCTGACCATCAGCACTTGCAAAGCCACCCATTTCAAACCACGTGGGCAAAGAAATATGTTTCACTTGATATCACCCTCAAGTGATTGGCAGGTGGACAGTGCAAATCATGGAAGCTGGAGGACCAAAGCATTCAGCCTACCAGACAGAAACTGTTTCACATCTCTGCTCTAAACCACTATATATGATTAATACATGGTAGCAATTTACTACTAGAACCCACCAAAAGTGGGTTGGCTTCTTGACTCGGAAGATGTCTGATGCTATTCAACTACTGGCAGAAGACTCAATGGAAGTTTCGTAAAAACCTGCCTCATCCCATCTATAAAGGTAAAGGTAAAGGTACCCCTGCCCGTACGGGCCAGTCTTGACAGACTCTGGGGTTGTGCGCCCATCTCACTTAAGAGGCCAGGGGCCAGCGCTGTCTGGAGACACTTCCGGGTCACGTGGCCAGCGTGACATCGCTGCTTTGGCGAGCCAGAGCCGCACACGGAAACGCCGTTTACCTTCCCGCCAGTAAGCGGTCCCTATTTATCTACTTGCACCCGGAGGTGCTTTCGAACTGCTAGGTTGGCAGGCGCTGGGACCGAGCAGCGGGAGCGCACCCCGCCGCAGGGATTCGAACCGCTGACCTTTAGATCGGCAAGTCCTGGGCGCTGAGGCTTTAACCCACAGCGCCACCTGCGTCCCCTCATCCCATCTATAGGCAACATCTATAGTGAAAAACTAATGGCTGGTTTGAGAACTACACTGGTTTATTCTCAAGGGGGCAGTAGTGGAAAAGAGAAGCGATGCAACAATTCTGTTCTTGAATCCAGGATTTGTTCTTCATGCCCATTGATGCCAAACCCCTAAGTAAAAAGTTCGGTTTACCTTTCATCTTCAGATGAAACTCTCCCAAATGCACTTCGAGGGTACCCTCTATCAGACACATATCCTGAAAGAAAGAAAATAGCACTGAGCACAAGTTAGCATTTCAGAGTGATGGTCAAATATTTGCGCTAGGCACCAATTAGCACAAGTGCAACAGGGTCTCCCCAATTCTCTCCCCTCCCGTAACCCACTGTCCCCCAGTCTTCTCCAGGTGGTTAGAAGAATTGTTGCACTGATGGAATGATCTCCTGAATGCTCCGTTAAATGCAACCCAAAATGACCAACATGCATTGGTTTCTTTCTGCCTGTTAAGTTACTTGTTGGACTCATCCCAGCATAGACATGTATGGAAAAGGCAAGAGCTGGCAGATTTTCAACCTACAAAGAAAATCTTTCCTGGAAGTAGTTAAGCAAGTTCATTACCATTTCACATACCACAATGCAAGCCATGCAAAAAGGAATTGTAATAAATAAATAAAATTCCTGGACATTTAAACTGGGGGGAATCTTCTTCAGGTAAGCTTGCAACTCCTTTATTATGGTTCCCCAGAAATGCTTCCTGTGTTTTTCATCTGCTTACAACAGACAGAATTTGGAAGAGTCCTAAATTCAGCTAAGAGGAGATTCACACCACAGATTCAAATCTGTTTAATTTGTTTAAACGGTAATTATGTCTCCCCCAGAGGACCCTGCGAGCTGCAATTCTGCAGAGAGGGAGACTAGGGATCTCTGACACAAATCTTAGCCCGTTTACCAAAATGCAGCTCCCATGATTCTGTGGGGAAGCCATGAAAATTAGACTGGTAGAAAAGAAACATACATTAGTACACCTTTATATTGTCCTTGGCAAAATTAATACTGATCACGTTGCAAACTCGCCAGCATCAAGCCGATAAGAGTGATGTAATCACACATTTCAGAGCATCCTCATTAGGCGGTGCAGAATATAAATGTAATAAGTGCTCTCCAGACAGATTTTACAAGGGTGACATTCAAGAACAGTCAATGTCAACGTTAAAATAAAACACACAAAAAACCTGCGGATTACGAAGAACTGACAGATACAAAAGTAATTGTACCTCTGTGCATTCTTGAAGGTTTTTATAAAGTTCCACCAGGCTCTCTCTTGATGCTTTTGTGGACGGAGACATGGAAAAGGCATGTTTCATATTTGAAGCACCATCTCTCAGCCTGCACTGGATGCTGTAAGCTTCATATAATTCATCTACCTTTTTAAAAAAGAGGGGGAAGAAAGGTAAAAAGATTGCAATTCATTCCAACAACTACAACAAATCCCATTGATTTCAATAATGCTTGACACCTTACAGTTATGCTTCTGAATGCAAAAAGTCCAAGTCTCTGGTCTACCCAGATAAAGCTATGAATGTCGCCTGCTTGAAACCTTACAGAACCACTGCCAGCCGGCACAGCTTCTTACGTTCCCAGAGCTCATATATGGAAACATTGCAAGTAAAAACAGTCTTATAAAACCAATTGTTTTATAGGAATGGAGTTTTTCTTTAAAAGTTTACAATCCAAGGTACTCTCTGAATTGCAGCGTTCAGCATGCGCTCTCTTCGACAAAAACCAATGGGAGCTGAAAGTATTGTCTTTGATTTGATCATACTCAGCGAAATCAAGTAGGAAAAGTCAAGATCGGGTCTTGTTGAATACTTGAGGCTGATGGGTGTCCAATAACAATTGCAGGGGGTGCACAGGTTAGTCACCCTTGATCCACTCCAGTGCTTCCCAAACTTGAGTTTCCAGCTGTTTTAGGACTACAACTCCCATCATCCCTAGCTAGCAGGACCAGTGGTCAGGGATGATGGGAACTGTAGTCCAAAAACAGCTGGAGACCCAAGTTTGGGAAACACTGGTCTACTCCATCAGTGTTACAAAGGTTTCAGGCAGAGACCCTACCCAAGGTCTTTAAAGCTGGAGATGGTACGGATTGAACCTGAGGCATGATGAATGTTTTGCAACTGAGCTGGGACACTTCTGCAATCTAACTACCCACTTTCTTGTGGGAGAAGAAATCTGCAAAGGCCTCGGCTCATGCTATTCATTGGGACAACACCAAAGTCCAAGGTTCAATCCATCTTGCCAGGCACAGAGCAGCCTTCACCAAACTCCAGTGTTTTGGGCTACAACTCCCATCAACTCTAGAAAGCACACCAAGCTGGACAGACAGGAGCCATAATCCAGAGACACCTGGAGAACACCTGGTTGGTTGGCAAGGCAGATGTGGAAGACAGGACAATGTGGGAACCGGCCTTTGATCCCACAAAAATCCTGGGAGGTTGGTTGACTGAGGAGAGGGCAATTTGCCTAAATAAACCTGGCCTACTGTCCACATTCAAATCCAACTCAGGCACCCACAAACAAAGCCTGTTTTCAGAGCTGTGGCAATAAGGAGGGATCAATCTAACATGTAACAGGATGCTATACCAGCTGTAAAATTTGAGTGCATATGGCAGTAATGAAAATGCTTATGCCAAAGAGGAACAACTATACCACTGTAATATGCAACCTTAAAGCACAGTTTGCTCTAATTTTCAGGCCAATAAAATCCATAAACCCTTAATGAAGGCATACTCCTCACTCAAGCCAACAAAAGCACCAATGGGTAATTCTGCACAAAATATTTTAAAATCCTTTATTTGGCTTTCTAAAGTAGTCAGACAAGGGGGTCTGCTGAGCACCGTTTAAAACCTACCGGGTCCTGTCTCTAAGAGTTAAGGGCATTTGATCCCTCTTGATGTCAGGCACAATCCTGCTCATGACACGCAACAATTCTTTGCATGACAGATAAACTTGGCATGATGCCATGCTGCCTTTGTGCCTCTTTACAAGAATATTTAGTCTTGGCACCACTGAGTGGAAGCCATCAAAGTGCTGCAAAGTGCAATGGCCAACACAGTTATTGAAAGAGACCTTTTCTTCCTCAGATTACTTCATCAGAGTCAATGCAGTGAGTATATCCAAAAGACAATGAAATGTTTACATGAAATCAGAGCAAGTCAAACCCAGATCTCGACAGAAAAGGTTTCTGCTGTTAACTGAATAGTGGAGGATGGTATACTTTTAACATTTATTCTTGGCTGAATATAATAGGACGGGAGCAATCTCTTGGTCTTGAATTAGACTAGTCCTCATGAACTAGTCACGAATCCAGCAAAATAGAGAGAGGAATATATATACAGTATTTCTGTAGTTTGGGAATCGCCTGGCACAAGAGTGATAGGCCACCTTCTTTTAGCTGTCATGCAGCTAATAATGGCTCCTTCCTTCCCTTCTCTCCGACCTCAAGCAGTTTTGCTTTCTTCCAAATATGCTGGCAGGGCATCCAAACTGGTTCTACAGGCTAAACCTGGGCTGCGCTCAGTAATCACTCTGCATGGAGGCACCGCAAAAGAAAAAAGAAAAGAAGGTCTCCTCCTTTTGCAAAGAGAGCTATTGTGGCTTTAGAAAGCACCTAATGTGATTTGCCTTCAAACAGACTATGGCAAAAAGTATTTTTTTTCCTGCCCTACATTTGTTTATATCATGGCATTAACCTTGCAGACAGAGAATATAAGCCCTTACCTTGCTTATATGAAATTCCAGTTTCCTGATATACCTTTCAACAGAGCGGATTTGCTTTTAAGGGAGGGACAAAAAGACATGCAAGAGGTTATTTATACATCACCAAACACTGCACTGCTGGGAAAGAATTTAACTTGTTACCATGAGACATTGCCTAAACATGTGGTGCTGTTTTAAAAAGACTACAATGAACCAGTATTGGCATACCAATGAGGACTAACTGCATCCAAATTTTCGGTCACTACCACTGTCACCTGTACCAAGCGAGGTTTTATTTTAATTTTTTAAAATCTTTGTCACCTTTCCACCACATAGCCGATCAACTCAGCCTGACAACTAAAGCAACACCGCTTAAAAACTGAAGTGCCGAAGAGAGATAGAAAAAGCTGCAGGTTCTTTCTTCAGAAAGAAGCTGAAGGCAAATGTTCCCCCTTGGACTGGTTGTAGGGTAGGGCCCCATTCACTTCAATGGACTGGCCTCCAGCATGTAGAAGAAATGCAAGATTCTGAAATAATCAGAATTGTACAGTTGGAAGGGGACGCGGGTGGCGCTGTGGTCTAAACCACAGAGCCTGGGGCTTGCCGATCAGAAGGTCGGCAGTTCGAATTCCTGTGACAGGGTGAGCTCCCGTTGCTCAGTCCCTGCTCCTGCCAACCTAGCAGTTCAAAAGCACATCAAAGTGCAAGTAGATAAATAGGTACCACTCTGGTGGGAAAGTAAACGGCGTTTCCGTGCGCTGCTCTGGCTCGCCAGAAGCGGCTTAGTCATGCTGGCCACATGACCCGGAAGCTGTACGCCGGCTCCCTTGGTCAGTAAAGCGAGATGAGTGCCGCAACCCCAGAGTCAGTCACAACTGGACCTAACGGTCAGGGGTCCCTTTACCTTTACCTTTATAGTTGGAGTCTAGTCCAACCCCCTGCAATGCAGGAATATGCAGCTGTCCCACACGGGGATCAATCCTGCAAACTTGGCATTATCAGCACCACACGCTAAGCCATTGAGCTATAAACAAAGTTAATGAAGCAGTAGCATCAGTGTTCAAAATTCCCATTTTGCAACAGGGAATTTCATTAGTGCAAGCCGTTTCTGAGCTCTGGGCACAGTACTGCACCTAAGATTTCAGATTAAAAGTGCAGAGTGGAAGGAAAGGAGGACCTTTTTCTGCCTCCCCACTTCCAGCTACTCTCTGAAGACTGGAAAAGAGACCCTCTTAAGAATATTGGGGGGGGGCAGGGGAAGGACTAGACTATGTGAAAAATGAACATAATATTTTAGCTGCAGTTCATTCATTTTCAGCTTTGTATTCTTTTTATTAAAAAAGCACCTAGCCATTTCGTTGTTGCACCCATAACCTAGGTTTAAGGTCCATTTAGCTCCTCGCTTTCATATTTCAGTTTCTAACACTGAGTAGCATTGACAATTACTAAAAGATGAAGCATAACAGCTATAAAAGCTTAGCAAAGCAACTAATTTTTTTTTATAACAGAATTGGGGGGGGGGGAATACTTTGGGAAAGATGGATTTTTAAAGCCTGCTAAAAAATCCACAGCATATAGACATACTCTCCCACAGTTTGACTTTACCCTCAATGGCACATTCTTCCATTGCTCTCCATACAGACAGATGCCAACAATCATCTAGGCATGCACATTGCACACTTCTGAGAGAGAGCTCCACTGTCTGAGAGCTACCACAAAGAAGGCCCTGTCAGATCAGAATTACTGACCCCTGCATACAGATAGGTTCCAGAAGTTGGTACTTTAGATGCAGGCTTGTGGGATCTCCTTTGCATTCTTGCTCATGCTCCAAGGAGCACCAACCAGAATCTCTCACTCGCCAAGGCCCAGCCTTCATGCCACTAGAGTTCTCCAATGTTCATAAGCATTCAAGCAAATATTTGGGGGTAGTCAGGGAGAGTAAGGTCTGTCAATGGTTTTAAATATGGCTCTTTGACCTTGTGCTGCTTGCAGTGCACACATGCTCAGTCACCTTAAGCCAATTTCCATAATCATTAATAATATTTTTATGCTACTAAATGTGCAAAAATCCGTAAGTAGCTTACATAAAACACAATAAGCTTGATTTTTAAAAAAACAAACAAAAGTAAAACAGAATCCATCAATAAATTTCTTACCTTATCCAAATCATAGTAGAAAGCCTGAAAGAGAAATGTGCTAAATTTTAGCATCCAGATTACTATATCCACATTCATACAGTGCAGTGCTAGAAAAGAGTTATATTTGCGGGGGGGGGGGGGGGGGTTTAAAAAAAAAGATGCTGGTACTCACCATGAAGTTGTTACAGTAACTGCCACACTTTTAACATTTTGGGGAGGGTAGTTGTTGCTGGTACTGCAAACCTTTGAGCACCCCCAGAAAAAAGTTCTGGTTTTATTGTTTCAATATATTGTTTTTATGCAGAAATCTGCTCTTCCTCCTTGTGTTCCAGCATCTTAATTGCAAGAGGGTGTTTGCGTTTTTATTAGCTGTGTGGTCCAGGTGGGCCTGAATGAAAGCTTTCACCGCCACAGCAGTAAGAAACCTCTGGCCTCCATCCCAAGAGCCACATGGTCTGGAAGGTGTCCACAAAGAACCCATTTTTTGCAGCCTGTCTGAGCTCAGTGGGTCCTTTGAAGGGAGCAAGGAGAAGTTCTTCTGTCCAAAGGGCTGTACCTTTTTTTTTTTTTGAAGGCAGGGTTGTTGCAGCTCTATAAGCTATTTTTACTAGTAAGGTAAAGGTAAAGGGACCCCTGACAGTTAAGTCCAGTCGCAACTGTAAAGTTCACCTTGCTTTACAGGCCAAGGGAGGCGGCGTTTTTCCGGGCCATGTGGCCAGCATGACCAAGCCGCTTCTGGCGCAACAGAACACTGACACCAGAGCAGCGCACAGAAACACAGTTTACCTTCCCGCCAGAGTGGTACCTATTTATCTATTTGCACTTTGACATGCTTTCAAACTGCTAAGTTGACAGGAGCAGGGACCGAGCAACAGGAGCTCACCCTGTAGCAGGGATTCGAACCGCCGACCTTCTGATTGGAAGCCCAAGGCTCAGTGGATTAGACCACAGCGCCAGCAAGAGATAAAAGGGCTGGGCTCTGCAGAAATATATTTTATCCTTCCTATGATTTAGGACTAAATTGGAGTGGGGCAACAGAAGATCCTTTCTGTTTAGATGTCGGTTTGGCCCGGTCATGTATAAAGCATGAAGTTAAGGCTCAATGTTTGGAACAAGTGGTGCACACAGCTCTGTGCCACCACAGATGCCAAGACCGAGTCCTATAAAAATATGGCAGGCCACAGGTTCCCTACTCTTTGTTTACAGTGTCTACCAGCAAGTTATTGAAGTTAGAAAGAGAGAACAACTTACCAGCCTTGAGTTTCTTCTTGTATCTTTGTGGCATTCTGAGAGGTAATCCCGCTCAGCCTGATGCATTTCCAGATATTCACTACAGGAAGAGAAGAATCAGATGTGATTATTGTAAAGGTAAAGGGACCCCTGACCATTAGGTCCAGTCATGGCCGCCTCTGGGGTTGCGGCGCTCATCTCGCTTTATTGGCCGAGGGAGCCGGCGTACAGCTTCCGGGTCGTGTGGACAGCATGACTAAGCCGCTTCTGGCAAACCAGAGCAACGCACAGAAATGCTGTTTACCTTCCCGCTGGAGTGGTACCTATTTATCTACTTGCATTTGACGTGCTTTCGTACTGCTAGGTTGGCAGGAGCATGGACCAAGCAACGGGAGCCCACCCCGTCACGGGGATTCGAACCACCAACCTTCTGATTGGCAAGTCCTAGGCTCTGTGGTTTAACCCACAGCGCCACCCACTATGCATAAATCAGAGGGGAATGTTTTAGGGAAGTGGGAGATATGCAGAAGAGTATTGGGCATGGGAAGGTTATATCTTCACACATATGTATATACTTGCCCCCAAGAAAAGCAAAACATTAGGAACAGCTTAGAACAGATGTTTATAGAATGAATTAAACATGCAAAATAATAATAATAATAATAAACTAAGCTTTAAAAAAAAGATATTCAACCAGCTGTATTGCAACATTTTCAGCTTTTAATTAGAAATGCTGATAATCCTAGAATGAAGTGTTCTAATTTAATTGGCTAGCCTGAAGTAGGAACCCTTTCAAAGAAAAGGAGGAAAGTACCCAGCCTCTGCTTAATTACTCTTCTCATTCTCCAATTCCAGCACATCTTCAAAGGAGGTTGATTGGTGGTTACTTTAACAGGTATTAATCACCTGATACCATTATGACATCCAGGTGATTGACAGGTGGGTAGTCTGGCCCACCTGTAAAAGTAGGCCTGGGAAGGATGGGGGAATCCAGATCCACTTCACCCACCACTGGAAAGACCCAGTTCCCCAACCTTACTCTATGATAATCTACCTATCTTCTTTCTTTCTTTCTTTCTTTCTTTCTTTCTTTCTTTCTTTCTTTCATCTGTTGTTAACATTAAAGGCTCCTTATCAGTGGCGTAGCGTGGGGGGTGCAGGGGGGGGCCGGCCGCACCAGGCGCAACATCTGGGGGTTAGGGTTAGGGGGCGCAAATCCACGGGTTAGGGGGTGCAAATTACTTGCCTTGCCCCAGGTGCTGACAACCCACGCTACACCACTGCTCCTTATTACTTCATTCATTTGCCAAAGCAAGGAGGGTTCCCTGGCACTCAACAGATGCTGTCATTGCAATGCTGAATAAAGCCCTAGAACTTCACTCTCCCATTTTACCCCTCTTCTACTCCACTGCTAGTTTGGAGAGTCCGCGGAAATCAAGGGAATGAAATGGAGAATGCCTGTTGCCACTGAACAATTACCCTTCAGGGTTCTGGCTTCTTAGCTCCTGCTGGGTACAGTGGGACGACACACCCCCCCCCCAAAATACACAAAAAGTAGAAGTAATAGTTACAGACTCAAAACTCCATGTTAGCTCCCAGGGGGCAAAAACCTCCTAGGCTCACATTCCTCTAACTTTGTGAGTTAATTCAGACCAGACATGAATAACTCAATTTTCTCCTCTTGTATTTAAAAAAGGATGCAGTCAGTGCTTCTTTACAAGATGCAGAACCTAAACAGGTCAATGTGTTTATGTTAAGTAGCCTGTGCCTTTTCCAAGTTACTTTTGGGGGCATTTTCCCCTCCCTCTAACCATTGCAAAGACAGTCCCACCCATCCACCCGAGACACATTGTTCCTCCAGAACCCAGCCATTTGATCATCTGCCAGTTAACACAAGAACAGTGTCCGAAGCTAGTTTAAATATTTCTGCACTCCAACCTCTAAAACGCGGCAGCGCAGTAAACTTACTGGAGCGAAAGGTTAGCTTGCTCTTATTTCATAAATTCCCAAGCCAAGCAAAGATAACACAAAACAAGTAGCTACCTGCATCAAAGGAAATTTATTATCCAAGAAAGCCATTCAGGAGCTGAACAGCTAGCTATTTATTTATGATTGCTAGCGATTTTGGCATATATATATATGGGGGTGTCAGTGTTTGTCAAATTAAAAGTATAAGGCATGGATCAGGGCAGCGCTACCTTTAATTATAACACAACAATCCTTTCCCTCAATGGATATTGGTGGCAAGAAGTTGGTAGAGCATGAGGCTCTTAATCTCATGGTTGTGAGTTCAAGTCCCACGTTGGACAAAAGATTCCTGCATTGCAATGAGTTGGACCAGAAGACCATCATAGTCCTTTCCAACTCTAAAATTCTATGATTCTACCTTGTTAGAATCATAGAATCATAGAGTTGGAAGAGACCACAAGGGCCATCGGATACAACCCCCTGCCAAGCAGGAAACACCATCAGAGCACTCCTGACATATGGTTGTCAAGCCTCTGCTTAAAGACCTCCAAAGAAGGAGACTCCACCACACTCCTTGGCAGCAAATTCCACTGTCGAACAGCTCTTACTGTCAGGAAGTTCTTCCTAATGTTTAGGTGGAATCTTCTTTCTTGTAGTTTGGAACCATTGCTCCGTGTCCGCTTCTCTGGAGCAGCAGAAAACAACCTTTCTCCCTCCTCTATGTGACATCCTTTTATATATTTGAACATAGCTATCATATCACCCCTTAACCTCCTCTTCTCCAGGCTAAACATGCCCAGACTACTATCCGTTGGGCATTCTCCACATGGCTGAGTAATAATAATAATAATAATAAATGATAATTTTTTATTTATACCCTGCCCTCCCTGGCCAGAGCCAGCCAGGCTCAGGGTGGCTAACACCAATAAAATTACAAGAAAGCATAATGTGGGGGGACAAACAAACAAACAAAAACCAGTTTATTAAAATACGGGTTAAAATACAATTTAAATGGCCATGTGTACATTTTCTTGGTTCCACTGAACTCCCCAAGGCTCTTTCTTCCCAGTAAGCAGGAATACCTCAAGGTGAGATGACTGCAAAAGGCTGTAGGTGGGACTGCTTTGAAGGGTGGTTTAGAAACTGCAGCTGGTGCAGAATCCTGACCGCTGACCAGAGCAAGACAGTCTGACCATATAGCAGCCATCTTGGCATGATTGCACTGGCTGCAAATTAGTTTCCAGGCCCAGTTCAAAATCTTGGATTTGATCTATAAAGTCTTCCACAGGACCACAATACCAATTCTACAAGTCTATGAATCTATTGTATGACTGTCTCTCCCCTCGTGGATCAAACTGGACCTTGCATTTGTCATCTGAGGCCTTTCTCCCTGAGAGAGGTATTGAGGACGAAAGCATGAGAACAGGCCTTCTCAGTGGTGCCTCCCCATTTCAGAATGCTCTCCCTAGGGAGACTAGGCTGGCACCATCACTATCTGTTTTTAGGTGCCATTTTTATTCACCCAGGCTTTTGGACCCTGTTTTGAAGGGTAAATTATGCTTGCGGCCTCTTCTGCTGATCACCCTTTTTGTTGGGTGGGCTGAGCTACATCTGCCCTTTTATAAATGTAACCAAGGAGTATTTTAGGCTGCTTTTTACTTGCTTTTAATGTTCCTGTAAGTCTCTTTGAGTTACATTTGTGGAAAATATGACTAATAAATACAACAACAAACAAACAAAAACCTCCTCAAACTTTGTCTCTCTTGCTGACTAGGCCAACTGCAAACAGTTACTCTTCAGACCCATGCATAATATGATTAGCAGCTAGCATCCACCAGCCATAAACGCCCATTTAAGCAGACACTTTCCAGTTGTCAATATTGGTTGAGGAACCATATTCAGCTATTGCAAAAGTACCAAGAAAAGGCATATCTCCCTGCAGGGCCCTGAAGCACAGGGTGAGTTATTTCCTTATGCTATACAACACTTTGCAGTTGATGAATAAATGCTAATACAGAGAAGACAGTGAATAAATCCAAGACCCTTTTAGAATGTGGCTTTGAAGGGGGGTGTTTATTGGGTTATTGCCTTTGGCTTGATTTTATATGTTGTGGTCTTGTTGTGAACTGCCCTGAGACCTCCAGGTACAGGGCGGTGCATAAGTTGAATAAATAATAATAATGATGATTAATAAATGCACTTAGCAGCAGCTGAGTAAATGCTAACACAGAGAAGACAGCATATTCCAACATTCTAGTGTGATAAAAGGAATGGGCTGGGATGGGGAGAGAAGAGAAAGCCTTACTCGAGTCCTTTCTTCAAAGCTTCAAAAACCTTCTTCACTTGTTGTGGCTTGGGATCCCAGATGACCATCCCTTTCTGCAGAGAGGGATAGGTCTTGGCAGATTTCACTGACATTTTAGACCTCGTAGAACCTTTGCTGAGAGACTTCCTGCAGAAAGGGCAATTAAGAGAGAGAGAGGAGACCATGATGAATTTAAACAAGAACACAAATAGCTTGGCTTCACTGCCCATGATGAGGATGTAAGAAAGATGAGCCTAATTCCAAAACCTAATCCTCTGCATGTTAACTCAAAAATTAAATACTACCTAGTCGAAGTGTGTTCTGGTTAGGAAGAGAACAGGGCTACCTTAACAAACACATCTTCCAAAACCAGCGCAGGGAGGAATCACATGCTGCCCATTGGTTGCTTTTTACGCATACCCTCCTGATACTCCTGTACCTCTGGAGCATTTAAACCAGGCTTCCTCAAACTCAGCCCTTCAGATGTTTTTGGCCTACAACTCCCATGATCCCTAGCTAGCAGGACCAGTGGTCAGGGATGCTGGGGATTGTAGTCTCCAAACATCTGGAGGGCCGAGTTTGAGAAAGCCTGATTTAAACCTTCCTATCCTTGCCAGTTCTCCCCCAGAATTTAATATTTATTTGTTTGTTTGTTTGTTTGTTTGTTTAATTATTTGATAGAATTTTACACTATCCCTCCACAAAGGTTTCCTAACTGGTTACAATAAGACCTACTGAAAGACAAAACAGCAGTCAGAAGCAAGCAAGCAAGCAAGCAGCATTAAACAAACAAAAAACAAAAAAAAAGCCTGAGATGTTTTTATTTTATTTCATTTTTAAATAAATTGTTTCCCTGGGACAGAAGAGTTAACAGTATTGGTAGAGTAGCCATTTAAGCATTGCCAAAGAGAGAGAGAATGATTCATCTATAAAAAAAGACAAAGGATGTATCCAGTATTAGTCCTACTTAGAGTAGACCCATTCAAATTCATGGACATGGCTAACTTAAACCCAAGGGGTAGAGTTCAACGTCACGCTATGACGAATGTTCCATCTTCGCAAACTTTACAGTTCGCCAAATGGAACAATCGCCCAGCCTCTTTCTCTCCCTGCCACACAGTATGCAGGTCTGGGGTTCACCAACCCATACCCCTAGCCAATTTTGGGGTAGCATGGGAAAGAGGGGGGGAGCCTTGTCAAGCTAGCAAAAATCTCCATGTTTCTTTATATACTTGCATCAGACTGGCTTCTAAACAGTTTGCAAGTGTAAAACTAATTATAAGAGCATACACACATAACCAAAATACACACATAATAAAAGCACCCCTGATTAAAATGGACACTGGAACAAACTCATTGAAACAGAGTAGCCACTGAAACTATTAAAACAGCTATTAGATCTGGAGATTCAAATCAGGAGAATGCTTGCCTAAACATGTTGCTGGACTTCCATTGCCCATTACCGCCAATCATTGGCTATGCTGGCTGGGCCTGGCAGGAGATGGAGTCCCATCAACATCTGAAGAGCCACAGGTAACACACACGCCCTCAATCCATGTATTAACCAGTGCCATTTGGTCTGTACCCTAACCAACGGCCACCTGGGAAGAATATACTAACCATGTCTGCTCAGAAGGAAGTCCTAATGAATTCAGTGGGGTTTATTCCCAAGTAGGTGGGGATAGGATCACAGCCTAAACTACTGCGGCGTTTGACTGCAATGTTAATGGATAATAGCATCTGTTTCACTTACGCAATGCACAGTTTCTTGACAGTAAGCCCCACTGAAGTCACTGAGACTACGTTCAGTTAAACATAGTGGGCGGCACCCTACTAAGTCCTACTCAGAGCAGACCCAGCGGCGGAGCATATGCCCACGCTGCCCAGGGCAGGGAGGCGCACTCCCAAGGGGGTGTGGTGCGGAAGGTGCCCTCCCAGGTACGGGATAGCCGCTCGGGTACCTGGAGCGGCGCGCGCGCCCTGCAGCTGGGGGCGGAGCAAGCCACCCATGGCGGACATTTGGCGCACCGTCCACTCGTAACTCCCAAGCTCCCCCAAGCTGTCAAAATGAAGGGGGAAGAGGGGAATGCTGCCGGCAAAGTGGAGCAGCTCCCTCCCTTACCCTGACGGCTCAAGGGAGGCTTGGGAGTTGCGGGCAGGCAGTGCACCAAATGTCACCCCCCTCAGTGAGGGCACCCGGTGCAGTCTGCCCCCACCATCCCCCCTTCCTATGCAGACCCTTATGCAGACGCACTGAAATTAGCAAACCTTAGTTAGTCATGTCCTCAGCTTCAATGGGGCGACTCTGAGTAGGACCAGCATTAACTACCACTCAGAAGAATTAGGTTGTACGCTATTTGTCTAGAGAGAAATTCAAAGAAAGAAAGAAAGAAAGAAAGAAAGAAAGAAAGAAAGAAAGAAAGAAAGAAAGAAAAGTCCCTATCATTCTCTCTACTTAAACAGTGAGTCATCTTACCTCTCTGTAAGATAAAGAAAACTAAATCTTTAAACTTCTGCCCTCCTTGCTAAACCAACTTATTTTTTGTTCCTCCTTTGGAACACAGGACAGAACAAGTTGCATTAATTTAAGAGTCCCACATGGAACAAAAAAACTCAGTATCTTTTACAGCATAATACTATGTAGCTGTGTAAATACAAAGAGCCACTGAACCACTGAGCATTGCTCACCTATCCAAATCAAGGCAATCCAGGGAATCTCTGTTGAAGGTGGTCTTTTTTCTGACAGATTCCTGGCTAGTTTCTCCCTCTCTTGGAATACTTGACGATTTGTACCTGACTTTTACTAACTCCCTTATCCTTTAATCATTTATTTACTTTTCAGAAAGTCAAGCTCAGTAAATTCTTGCCTCCTTTAACATCATCCATTCTCTCCTTGCAATCAACTGGATTTTCACCCCACCTGTTAATAAACAAACAAACAAAGGCTGCAGCAGACACACCTGGCTAGTTCTGTCAGCTGTTGTGAGAGTGGTGTCTTGGAGCTCAATCCTACCCATGCTTACTCAGAAGCAAGACCCACCATTTTCCAAGAAAGTACATTTACCATTGCAGCCTCAGAGCTCTTTACAGTGTCTGCTAGTGCAAGAGCTCTTGGTTAGTGGATAGGTGAGTTTTAGGGTTGTGCAACAGAGAGATCCAGTGCAAAAGCTGCACTAGCGGAAACTCATTGTGTAAGTGATTACACAATCCACTGGGCAACCAAGTTATCAGCAAACTGCTTGTGCCCTTCTCTTACGCAGTAGCATTCTGCTGGTGCAAAACATTTTGCCAGCAGCAACAAATATGCCACTGAGTGACTTTAATTTAGCACTATGTCGAATAAAACCCTCCGTTATATGCAGCAATTGATGTGTACCTAGAATTTGCCCTCTCTAGGAATGAATGAAGGTTATCTGACAAGAGGGATAATGTGATCCTATTAAAGCTTCCAGTCACTTACTTAAGAATCTCAGTGATGTATGCTTAGATCATACTGCAGTTCTCTGCCAAGATCAGAGTAATGTCCATTGAACTCAGTGTGATTGTCTACTAAGTAAATATGCAGAGTCTGGACCTGCACAGTTCTAACCCCTGAAGACTGCTTTCGGCATAATCAGAAATGTTTGGGGGGCAGCCAGTTGATCCTTCATTGTTTTGCATAACTATGTGGCAAAGCAAGGATCAGAAGTGGCTATGAGCTGACTCAACTGGCCTTAGTTTATGCCTGCTGAAGTTCCTTCTTCTAAAGCAGTATTTCCCAAACTTGGGTCTCCAGCTGTTTTTGGACTACAACTCCCATCATTCCTGACCACTGGCCCCACAAGCTAAGGATTATGGGAGTTGTAGTCCAAAAAAACCCACCACAGCTGGAAACACTGTTCTAAAGGTTTGGGAGCCCTTTTCGGATCTGGCCACCCTGCATTGGAAACAAGTCTCTACTTGCATTGACTTTAATGCAAACTATGAAGTTGAGTTCACACTATGGGTGGAAAGCTCACAGGGTGCTCCATCTGTCTTCAACCTTATTATCAGACCAGCAAATATCAACTTACTTATTATCTACCACCTGCCATGGGACCCAAAGTTCTAAGTCAATGATCACACCTCAACCTGCTTAGCTTATGGGCCCTGGGACCTATTATTCTGACCCAGCAAAGATGATGCCTTATCAAAACACTCATCCAGGTGCATTATCCTTTGATTTTCAACTTAAGCTGAAACAAGGACAATTAAATGCAATAGAAGGTGGAATTATACCAAAAATTATTGTGGTCAAGACCCAATGCACTGTTAAACCTCCTAAAGAATGTTGATGTCAATTGGCTTCAGTGCCTTTTAAGACAGTGTTGGATTGTGGCCTGTATCTTGCAGTGTTCAAGCTCCAAACTCATTGTAGTTTGAGCGTCTGGCCATAAACATTGCCTACAAGTGGTGCAGAAATCATAAATAACAGCAGCATCTGTTTTCTGGAAGTCCTGAAGCCTACTCGTAGTGCAAGCCTTCCTAGCTAAAATGGGACTTCGGTTTTGCAATCTCTCCACCACCCTGCAAAAGTACATAAAGACCTGATTGTTGTTGCTTTTAAAAATGCTTTACAACTGGATAGTAACTGGATATCCTTTGGGGAAATGTAAACTCGCTTCTTTGGAGCATTCTTACTCTGCTGGAGGTGCTCTGGTCCTGGAAACAGCTGTTTGACTCCTTTCCCTGCAAGAACTCCCACTATGTACTGCAGTCTCAAGTCTGTTTGTTCAATTGACTGCTTGGTTTTCTTCTCACTGCCCCCCAAATCCCCGCCTTTTGAAGTTTAGACAACCAACACAATGCAGAAAGGACTTGCTGGAGCTTGATATTATTCAGGTTTTATAATGGAAGTGGAAATCCATATACGTTTATGGATGCATTTTGGGGTGAGTGTGATAAACCTAAGAGTCTGTCACCTTCTCCAGATTGGTGATATCATCTTCAGATGCCCTAGCAAACGGTAGCCAACACTCTATATGTTGTTGGACTCACCACAGCCATCATGACCAATGGTTAGAGATTATGGGAGTTGATGTCCAAAAATATCTGGAAGGCACCATGCGGACTACCCAGTCCATATCCTCCCATCATCCAAAATCAGAGGTTATGAAACCACTTCACAAGGAAGATTACTTTATTTTCTGTTTAGTGCTACATTAAAACTTTTAGATTTGCCCATGCCTTTTAGTTATATGTCTATCCTAGGTGAGGTTGTTAACTCAGTTTTTACTGTGTTTGCTTTCACTATATTCATATGATGATGATGATGATTGCTTTATTATACACCTTTAGGCATTCCTTTTTAACCAGGCCTTTAGTTGATTCGATTGACATCCTACGCCCTTTTAAAATGTGGTTCTTTGGGGGGGGGGAGCATTATTGGGTTACTGTTTTTATTTTGATTATATATATTGTGGTTTTATATTTTGATTTTGTTCTGTGAACCGCCCTGAGACCTCTGGGTATAGGGTGGTATATAAATTCAGTAAATAATAATAATAATAATAATAATAATAATAATAATAATAATAGATTAATCATCATCATCATAATAAATATACCGCCCCTCATATGCAGATCTCAGAGCAGTTCAAGACATAAAATGACAATATAAAAACCACAAAATAAGTTCAGTGGTACCTTGGTTCTCAAACGCCCTGATACTCAAACAACTTGGAACCCAAACACTGCAAACCCAGAAGTACCGGTAAGTGTTCCAGTTTGTGAACTTTTTTCAGAAGCCAAACATGCTCCATTTTGAGTGTTACACTTCCAATTTGAGAGCCACACTTCCATTTTGAGTGTTACGCTGACGTCTGCCTGTTTTTACTATTTATTTTGCATTTTTGTTTTTGCGGGTCTTTTTGTTTTGTTTTTGTGACTGTGTGGAACCCAGTTCAGCTACTGATTGATTGTGCGACTGCAGTACATTGTTTATTGCTTTCATTTTAAAAGGTACTGGATGTCAATCTTGTGAGCCACTCTGAGAGTCATAGCTGGAGAGCAGCTGAATAATATTTTAAATTAAAATAGTACCTTCTCTGTGTTCAGACCCCTCACATGCATCCATGCCTGCTCCACATACATTCATTTGAGTACACAAGCGTCAGATGCAACACTCTAACACAACATGCATGCACATAGGCCTCATTCAGGCATTGCAATAAGACTGGGTTTCTGGTTTAGTGGTTTGATAGGATCAAGGAGCATGCTCCTGCATGCTTCCTGGATAATCCCACTTCATGATTCCTCTGGAATGGGCTGGAGAAATAAACCAGGAAGCTTTGGCATCCAGTTATATCTGGGCCTGGGGATGGATGAATCTGTCACATTTGGTTTCTCTACATTTTGCACCCTGCTTGACTGTTAAGTACAGTGGTACCTCGGGTTAAGTACTTAATTCGTTCCGGAGGTCCGTTCTTAACTTGAAACTGTTCTTAACCTGAAGCACCACTTTAGCTAATGGGGTCTCCCGCTGCCGCCGCCCCGCCAGAGCACAATTTCTGTTCTCATCCTGAAGCAAAGTTCTTAACCTGAAGCACTATTTCTGGACTAACGGAGTCTGTAACCTGAAGCGTATGTAACCCAAGGTACCACTGTACTCAGCTTGCATATCTGCAAGTATCTAAGTGGGGGAATAGCAGGGGGTTTCACATGAAAATGGCATATGGTCAAGAACTGAAACCCCAGGAACATTGGAAGATGCCCTGTACTGAGTCAGGACAGGTCACCCAAGCCCTTCACTGTCAACACTGGCTGGCAGCAGCTCTCCAGAATTCCAGACAGGGGTCTCAGTCCTACCTAGAGATGCCGGGGATTGAACCGGAAACCTTCTGCATGCAGAGCAGATGTTCTACCACTAAGCTAGCCCTCCTTGCCCAGAGCTCTCAATCCAATCTGGGGAGCAGTCAAACAAGGAGCTACTAAAACAAATGAGAAGGGAGAGCAGCTTGCGGCTTTGAATGGCTAGGTTGAGCCAGAATAACAAGACGCAAATAAGCTGAGGAAAAGAAAAAGGAACTTGTTGCTTGTAAGTGTGCGACTCACATTAATTTTCGGCTCTGCGCGTTGCTGAACCCAGCAAAGGAGCAGCTCCTGCTTATCCTTCCCCCATCAGCAGGGGAGTCAAATGTGAGCTTCACCGACATGGTTCCTGGTTAGCGGGTCTGTTGTCTCTGGAAATAAAAGGAGAAGCAGACAAAATTAGACAGGAAGTAGATAAAATGCTCAACTATTTGTACAGAACAAGGGCTTATTTGTTTTTTTAAAAAAAACATCCTGCAGTCAGGATAGCTCAGTTGGTAGAGCATGAAACTTTTAAATCTCAGGGTCACAGATTCAAGCCCCATATTGGGTGAAAGATAGGGGGTTGGACTAGATGACCCTTATGGTCCCTTCCAACTCTACGATTCTATTATTCTATGATACCACGTATCGACTGATATCACGCATTGTCCTTAAAAAGAGAATTGCAGGAGTATTGTGCAAAAGTTGGCTCGTGCATTGACTGCATTCCCATCGTCCCCCTACAGATCTGTCTGCTAAATGCATTTTCTACATTTCCCCGCCACAACAAACAACCCATTTAATACATCCTCCATTGTATCAGCAGCTGCACCAGCTAATCTGTTTTGCAAGCTGTAATTGTGTTCTTCCTCTGCTGCCCCAAGGAAACACTGAGGGTGCTTTTAGTTGTGGATGATTTAGCAGTACAGTGGTACCTTGGTTTACGAACTTAATCCGTTCCGAAGGTCCATTATTAAACTGAAACCGTTCTTAAACCAAGGTGCACTTTCCCTAATGAGGCCTCCTGCCGCCGGTGCCCTTCCACTATTCGGATTCTGTTCTTAGACCGAGGTAAAGTTCTCAAACCGGGACACTACTTCCAGTTTTGCAGAGTTCGTAAACCAAATCGTTCATAAACAGGACTGTTCTTAAACCGAGGTACCACAGTACTCAATCGTTGCTGTTCTGGGACAGTTGAGCGGTATGCAATTCGCATATAAAATGGGTGATGTGGAGAGAGACCATTGGTCCAAATAGCTCAGGATGGCCTATGATGACAGGCAGTGATTCTCTGGGGAGATTCAAGGACTGAACCTGGGACCTTCTCCATGGACATCATGTACTCCACCACTGAGTTATGGCTTTTCTCCACATGCATGGGCTGGGTTGCACCACTTACCCTACAGCCCAACTCCTGTACTGTACATTTGCTTCGAACAATGCAGCACCAAGCTACTGTTGTTGTTGCTGCTGCTGCTGCTGCTGCTGCTATTACCAAAATACGCACACATACATGAGATCTCATTTCTGGGCAACTGTTCAGCTGCTCCAAGCTAGCATCTCTAGCAAAACAGAAGTCCCTGCCTCTCTTACAATTTCCAATCAATGGTCCAGCTGTCAAGGGAAGAAAGAGATGAAGTCAGACTATTCATCGGCACCAAAATACCCCTTCCCCCCCAGCATCAGCCTGGCAGCGCTTTGCATAATTCTGTAACTGGATCCACACCAACGGACTTGCACAGACTTCCACTGAAAGTTACACTGGACTCTTGTTTGTTTTTCCAGAAGTTGCCCGATATAGCTTTACCACGCCAGGATCAAAATCTTGGTCGCTGGCAGGCTTTCACTCCCAAAGCACAACATTGCCTCTCGTTAATTAATCTAACTCAGGTCATGTTGGCTTCCCCCAACAAACGTGGTTTCCTTTGGCTGCTGCTTCTGTTCCCATCATCACTCACTCCCTTTTGTTCCTTGGGGGAATCTGGGTTCCCAGTGCTGCATGTGCGTAGAATTTAGACCCACGTCTTAAAATGCAACATACATGCAAATTCAGTCCATGCAGTGAAAGGATGACAATGAAGATCTCTCTCTCTCTCTCTCTCTCTCTCTCTCTCTCACACACACACACACACACACACACACACACACACAGCTGAGCTGCAAACTAAGCAAGAAATCTAAATGTTTGCCTTTAAAAAAAGAATTGAGAGGCACCCAGATCCTGCCACTTATTCCAAGCAAAGCTCCCATTCACATCCGGAAGAGAACATCTCTAACTTCCAGACAAAATGCCTTTTTGAATGCTATTAGCAATTGTGTAGATGGGCTTTAAAGGAGGAAACAGCATGTGCAGGGGGGCTGAACTGAATGGAGACTTTGGGCAGTGGCCAGGGGTGGGCAGGGAAGAGCTTTAACCTCCCTCCCACCCTGTTGCAGTCAAATCTGCTCTCCCCCCATGTCCGCTATTTAAACCTGGGCGGGGGGAGCTCCCATTGGCAACTGCTATAAAAATGAAACATTTGCATGTGTCGTCTGAATAAGGTACTGAAGTTTAAATGGTCCTGGACCCCCATATTGTACCATCCAGCTGCCTTGATTCAGCAGCCATCCAATGTCAGGCTCTCAACAGAAAGTGAATGTGCTGATCTATATAGTGACCACAACCATTTTCACCACAAGTCAGCACTTTGTTGCACATATTTGTATAGAATGTGTCATTTCCCCCAAGGGGACTCAGTTGTTCCAACTGTGCAATGAGGGAAATTCTAATAATCTCCAGAGCTCAACATGATCAATAGATTGGTGATCCGCTGACCTGGTTTGGCTGGCAGGATAAAAGGTAAAGAAGCCCTGGACAGTAAAGTCCAGTCAAAGGTGACTATGGGGTTGCAGCACTCATCTCGCTTTCAGGCCAAGGGAGCTGGCATTTGTTCACAGACAGCTTTCTGGGTCATGTGGTCAGCATGACTAAACACTTCTGGTGCAACGGGACACCGTGACGGAAGCCAGAGCACACAGAAACACCGTATACCTTCCCCCCACAGTGGTGCCTATCTATCTACTTGCACTAGTGTGCTTTCGTACTGCTAGGATGGCAGGAGCTGGGACAGAGCAATGGGACCTCACCCTGTTGCGGGGATTCAAACCGCCAACCTTCCGATCGGCAAGCCCAAGAGACTCAGTGGCAGGATATTCCCACGAGGCCTGCAAGCTGACTTGGTGCAAAACAGAGAAAAGTCATTCCATCATTGCAATCATTAGAGCTGAAGTAAATAAACCACTTAATAATAAGGTTGTTTTTTTTTAAAAAAAAAAAAAGACCTTGCATAACAAGCAATTAAAAGAAGACATTTGCAGGCTTGACCTTGTGGTTATTTCCTGACCCCGCTCCCATGACACCAGATGTGCAGGGAATAAATAAATTCCTGAGGCCTCTGTTTTATTCTCTGGTGTGGAAATCTTTGCAATATCAACTCAAGAAAGTTGCCATGGTGTGTGTTCTGCCGCTGGAAGAGTGCAATGGAAGGGGAAGGGGAAGGAGGGCATTGCCCTCTTGTTGACGTTCCAAAGAATGTTTTCGGGACACTTCTGTTGCACGCAGAAAATCAGTTCATATGCGCCCAGGACCATAGTCTTCTGCCGAACTCAGACTTGGGCACCAAGTCAGAAGTGCAGCAGCCAAGAAGAAGAGAAGGTCCACCGGACAAATGCCTGTCAGGTTCTATTAGGCTGGAAACAGGCATCAGAACTGCTTCTTTTTAAAAAGGTTGAAGAAAGTTTGAAACTGGGATCACAGCTTATAGTGCGTACACTCAGCCCGCTGCAATACAAGAGCATCAGAAGCTGTCAGATGCTGAGTTGGATCATTGGCCTATCTAGTGTCTTCCAGATGATGGTGGACCACAGCTGCCACCAGCCCGACCATTCACCATGCTGCTTGGGAGTGATGGGAGATGCAGTTTAACATCTGGAGGACACAGTGCTGGCTACACAGTTTAGAGCACAGACTCTCTACTGATTGGCTCTCCAGGGAGTTCCTCCATCCTTACCTGGAGATGTCAGGGGTTGGACCAGGGATTTTCTGAATGCAAGCCTTGTACTCTACCACTTGGCTATGGCCCTTCCCCTTAGGAAGGCTTCTGGAAAACTTCTGTTTAACCCACAAGTGTGTGTGTGTGTGTGTGTGTGCGCGCGCGCAGTAAGGTGACTCCCCCAGCCACCTGTAAAAAATATTGCCTGCCGTCAGCCTTATATAGTGTCAGCCCAGCTCTCCAGGCTGGTTCCCATCGGTGTCTTACAGTTGTGCTTCATGGATAATATAGTCAGCATCATAGGTACCATGCAGAAGAAGAAGAAGAATTTGGACTTGATATCCTGCTTTATCACTACCCTAAGGAGTCTCAAAGCGGCTAACAATCTCCTTTCCCTTCCTCCCCCACAACAAACACTCTGTGAGGTGAGTGGGGCTGAGAGACCCCAGAGAAGTGTGACTAGCCCAAGATCACCCAGCAGTTGCATGTGGAGGAGCGGGGAAGCGAACCCGGTTCACCAGATTATGAGTCCACCGCTCTTAACCACTACACCACACTGGCTCTTATTGCTGTTAAAGCTCAGCTCAAGGCACTTGCAAATGAGTAGGTGCTGCAGTACACAAAGTCACCAACTGAAATATACTCGGAGTCTTGTAGTGATTTCATGCTCTTTATTGCGGCTTGTAAAACAGTGATTCATTTGCCCCCCGAACCTCAGGCTTTTATATACATTATTTACACAATACGTCCTGTCTGATTGGCTGATTCTGCTTCCCTCCTGGAGCCTGAGTGGTCTTTTCCTGCAGGCCAATCAGTTGTTGCATTCTAGGATCCTACCAGCCTAACAGGCTGATTAACTTCCTCCTGGAGCCTGATTGGTCTTTTCCTGCAAGCCAATCAGTTGTTGCATTCTAGGATCCTACTTGCCTATTGTTCTAGGATCCAAGCTTAGAACATAACACCAGCCTTGGGTCGTCCACCGTGAACCCCAAGACCTTCGCAATGATTCTTCGAACAAAAGCTAGCTAGAAGACCCCACACATTCTTGGCTTCTTTGCTGCTCCTTCTCTTCCCCTGTTCCTTTAGATCCCAGTGCTAGTCTAGGAGAAATTATGCTAGCTCAGTGAGTGGGAAATTGGAGCTGAACCTAGGCATTTCTGAGGATCCCAGGGGCTACTTTTGGCATGCATGTGTGTCCACTCTGCTCTCTGTGTGTTACCTGTGTATGTGGAACATGTGAGCCTTACCATGAAGCTCTAATTCGGATTTTGGGGGGGATCAGATTTAAGGAAGTGCAGAAACATATTTACAACTGCTCCTAATTAAATAGAATCTGGCCTCCATTCAAATGCTTCTTTCCCTGCCAGGGAGGAGCTCGGAAGGAGACCTCCAAAGATGTATTGCTGAAATCCATCTGCAAAGTTCACTTGGCCCGGTCAGGCTGAGCTCAAGCCTCTAAGTATTTATCTTCCCTTGCCCTCCACTTGGGGTATGTGCACAGTCAACTTCAGTGGGGTGGAACGAAACACTGAAATGAAATAGGGGCTAGTCAGTGAGAATCGTAAAATTGAAATCATAGAATTCTAGAGTTGGAAGGGACCATCCGGGTCATCTAGTCCAACCCCCTGCAATGCAGGGGGTTCAATTTTCATTCATTCCACAACAATTCACGCACAGAACAATCAAGGAGCACTCCGATTTGGGGTGGCCACCCAGATGCCTGTGGGAAAACTAGAAGCAAGATTCAAGCACAACAGCATGACCCACACCCTGTGATTTCCAGCAACTAGTATTCAGAAGTAATATTGTCTCCAACAGTGGAGGCATTGCATAGCCATTATGCCTAATAGCCATCAATAACCCTCTCCTCCAGGAATTTGTCTTACTCCCTTTTAAAGCAATCTAGGCTGCTGGTCCTCACTGCCTCCTGTGGGAGTGGATTTCATAGTTAACTACGTGTACTGTGTGAATAATTACTTTCTTCACAAAAGAAGTACTTTGTAAAACGGGGTTGCGGGTTCATCGTGGTTTGATGCAAATGAAAAGCCAGTGGATGCTGCCGAATCGTTTCCACTTTGATCCTCCACCCGCACAAGTGGCAGAAACAAACCAGGAAGCCATGCTTAAGCTTGGATCCTCACCATGTCTGATCATAGACTGTGGTTTGGTTTTTTGCTTATAAATCAGGATATGACGCTGCAGAGCCCAGGAAGTTCCTTGATTATTATTTTTAGGGAGTTGCATGCAGTGCTGGCCTTCAGCATTGGTGGCATACAGTGAAGGGAAAAAGTATTTGATCCCCTGCTAAATTTGCCTGCTCGCCCTCTGATGAAGAAATAACCAGTCCATAATTTTAATGGTAGGTTTACTATAGCTGTGAGAGATTGAATAGCAACAGGAAAACCCCCAGAAACCCATAAGACAAAAGTCAGAGATTGATGTGCATGAATGGACAATTGTGGGGGTGCCTATTATGTGGCAGCAAGGGAAGCAAAAAAAGGGGGGGCTGCCTCCTCTATTGCATCTGCAAGAAATCATTCAGTTGTGCTTTTCTGAGTTGCGTCTAGCCTCCTGAATTCAGTGACAGATCTCTGGAAACCTTGGCATAGATAGCTGTGAGTCAGTTTGCAAGACACTTGGAGGATAAAATCACTCCTGTCCTCTCAGGTCTTGTTACAGCTGATACAGCCACAGCACACAGCACTGTATCTCCCTCCCCTTCTCCTGTCATCTTCACTGTGTCAATTTTTAGACTGTAAGCCCCTTGGGACAGAGACCTGTCCTCTTGAATTTTGCAGAGCACACATTGCTGACAATACTGATGATACAGCGAGATATATTCTCCCCTCTAGTAATTATTTACACTTTTGACTGCTTTCCTTTAACACTACCCCCTTTGACTGGTTGTTTCTGGGCTCTGCCAGTTCAAAAGTTTTGCAAGGAAAAAATGACTCATTAGCCTTTCTACCTCCTAAAACCATTTTAGGTGTTGTTTTTCTTTTAGTTATGGGCTCAAATAATATTTACTTAAGTTCAGTAAACTACCTCTGTGCATGGTTGCCAGATGTCCAGGACTGACCTGGGCAGAACAGGAATTGCTTTGTCCAGAATTGAGGGCTGCCTTCATCCTGGGCATGGAAGCAGCAAAGTTATGCCTGATTACGTCTCATTGATGTCACTGGTCCCTAAGAGCTTAGAACAACCCCTCCCTGGATTGCAGCCATCAACCACAGCAGGCATCGCCAGAGGGGAACAGGTAGACTTCCTCTCTCTCTCTCTCTCTCTCTCTCTCTCTCTCTCTCTCTCTCTCCGAGACACATGGGCACATGTGCATTTGTGTGTTAATCTTGGGCCACATAGAAAATGCATATACAGTGGTACCTCAGGTTACAGATGCTTCAGGTTACAGACGCTTCAGGTTACAGACTCCGGTAACCCAGAAATAGTACCTTGTGTTAAGAACTTTGCTTCAGGATGAGAACAGAAATCGTGCTCTGGCAGCACGGCACCAGCGGGAGGCCCCATTAGCTAAAGTGGTACCTCAGGTTAAGAACAGTTTCAGGTTAAGAACGGACCTCCAGAACGAATTAAGTTCTTAACCCGAGGTACTACTGTATTTTGAGCTCCTGGCAGATTTTGCCCAGAGGCTTTTCACAACAACATGGTAAGGGTTAAAGCTTATAAAATGTTAAGGAAATGGCAAGGACATTGCTGTTGTGCAAAAACATCAGAACTGGGTCACCGTTACTATCAAAGTACTTAAATACCAGGACTAATTAAGTTTTAGCTCTTAACTTTCACCGCAGTGTTAAATCTACTGGGAAAATAAACTCTGCGTTTAACCTCTGCTCCCAGGCATTTTTTCAGAGAGACCATTGACCTCAGTAGCAGTGTCATCCTAACAAGATACTTCACTGTGCAAACATTCCAAAACTATGATATTAAGAATCAGCATCCTCTATCTGTAAGACGATCCAATTGCTGGCACTGTAATGATGCCGTTGGTGCTATAATTAAATTGCATTTACTTATCTATGCTTTAGAAGCTGTGATGCCTATTATTTAAAAACTTTGGCACCACAAAAGTCCTTATGGAGGTTCCTTGAATAGTGGTGTTTTATTTCATTTTTATTTCCATGCAAGCATCAACTATCGGTTACGGTAAATGTCCAGCATTAAGTACATGCCATGTGAATACCAACAAAAGTGGATGAGTTTTGTGAATACCTGGAAAGCGCTATAAAGTGTGGGTATCCTCAAATCTGGAACACAGATAAAGGAATGTGGGCAGTCATATTAGGCGACTGCCAATGTTCACCAGTGAATCTCTGAGTTTTCAGGCAATATTTCTCTCAGATTCTGTGCATTCCCATGTGAACGCTGATAAGCCACCAAATTTCTGACATTCACTGTAATGTATATGTGTCTGTTGAAAAATAAACACAAGTTCTAGTAATGTTTAAATTCCTAATCTGATTTGAGGCAGAGCCTCAAAAACTGTCCCACAGAGCAAAATGTCTGGGGGTATGGGAATGCATTAAAGAAGACATCCCTAAATGGTTCCCTGGGATAGATGAACGTAATATTTCCTGGACATAAGAAGCTGCCTTATACTGAGGCAGACCATTAGTCCATTCACCTGTGTACAACCTGTAGATTTGTAAATAAATGCAAATATTGCAAAATGCCAAAAGCCTCCAGTGAACTCAACCCAAAGAAGACCAAACCCACTGAGCTCTGCACCCCCTGGAATTTCTTAATGGAGAAGTGGAAACACATAATAGTATTATCTCCTTCGGAGAATGAATCATGGCCCAAAGTTTGCAAAACATCTATTTTTAATTTGTTTTGTTGGGGTTATGTTTTCACTCCCTCAGGGGCTGGCATAGACTCGAATGGGATTTTCCAAAGTGCTGTGCTCCAAGGTCAATGAGGAGAAATCTTTTCCGTCATCTTTTCCCTAAATCTGAAAGGCTGGCTGCCCCACTGTCACTGGCCTTTATTCCTTTAAAGTGGCAGCGCTGCAAAACTGTGAACAGCTGTGGGCTTGTCAGGAAGCAAGAGTCATCAGAAGGCACAGAGGTCTTCTTACTAGTGGTCTCCACAAGGGTGCACATGGCGTCCTTTTCACATCAAGAGATGGGGATTAGATAGTATGATGGGATAATGAGCTGCTTGTGCGTAAAGCTTGATCCCTCCGGGTTTTGGCTAGCCAGCCAACCTCTGTCTCTAACGGAGCCCCCAAAGCATGGCTCCGTCAGTCGCTGGTAGAATCCGACAGTGGGCGTCTACGGAATCTATTCCAACATAAAAGTTCCTTGATGGAAACGCGTCGTCTGGATTCTCGGCGTGACAGTTTCCGGCAAGGAGTGGGGGTGCTTATGGGAGGATCTGAAACTCCTCCGCTGTTACTGCTGGAAGAGTCCCTGAGCCATGCCTCCATCTCTCTCTCCTTAAGACTTCCCGATTTCCCCCTACTGGTGCCTTCCTCCGCTGCTGACTCTCTCCTGCCTTCTGAGAGCCTCTCCACCTCCTGTCTTTCCGATGGCAGTTCCCTGACATCCACCTCCCCTCCAGGGCCCCCTTCACCCCCTCCCGCCCCCTTTTCTACTGGCGGTGAGGGTGGAAAACCCCGGAAAGAACCCTCTTCATCATCAGAGGATTCGAACACTTCTCTCCACTGCCCCCCTTCTCTTCTCTCTGTGTTCTCTTCCTCGTCAGATTCTGCTCCCTCTTCCTGCCCTGATTCTGGGAACCCTTCAAACTCCTCTTCCTCATCAGTTGTGCCAAAGTGTTCCCTCCTAAACCTTCCCACGGGCTGAGGTTTCCTTGGAAACCATTGATGAAACGTTTCTATTAAAATCTCGTCATTGACCTCCTCTGCCGGTACCCATGTGTTTTCCAACTCCGCTTCCCCTTCCCATTCTACCAAATACTCCACCTGATTCCCTCTCCACCTGGAATCAATGATTCCTGCCACATGTGGGTTGCGTTCCCTTTCTTCTATTACTGGTGTTTGCGTGACCTCTCCCTCACGTTCCCCCCACTCTCGCCCCTCTCGGTATGGTGACAGTAGAGACCTGTGAAATACTGGATGCAGTTTCATGTGGTTGGGCAATCTGAGCTTGAATGCCACCGGATTGACCTGTTGTATGACCTCAAAGGGTCCCAGCCGTTTGGGTCTTAATTTCTTACACCCTCCCTTGAACGGCAGTCCTTGGGTGGATAGCCACACCCTGTCCCCCACCCTTATGGTTTCACCTTCCCTTCGGCTTCTGTCTGCTTGCCTTTTGTATTCTTCCTTGGCCCTCTCTAAGTTAAGTTGGAGTTGCCGGTGGATCGCTTCCATCTCTTCAACAAAGTGTTCTGCAGCCGGTACACTCCACCTCTCCCCTCCTTCTCCTGGAAATGCCCTGGGATGACACCCATAGTTTGCCAGGAAGGGACTTATCCCAGTGGACACATTCTCCGTGTTGTTGTAGGCAAATTCTGCCAGGGCCAACTTATCTACCCAATCATTTTCTCGGTCACTTACATAACACCTCAGGTATTGTTGTAAAATCCCGTTTGCCCTTTCCGCTTGCCCATTTGTTTCTGGGTGCCGGGCAGTTGAAAAATTGACCTCCACGTGCAGTAAGCTCATGAGCTTCCTCCAGAACCTGGAAGTAAACTGTTTCCCTCTGTCGCTGACCACCCTCAAGGGGGCGCCATGCAACCTGAAAATATGCTCTACAAACAACTTGGCGGTTTCCTCCGCTGTGACCGCATGTGAACAGGCTATAAAATGACACATCTTAGTTAATAGATCTACCACCACCATGACAGCTGTCTTGCCTTTGGATTTTGGCAGGTCCGTCATAAAATCTATGGATACTGCCTCCCATGGCCTTTCTGGTGTGGGTAAGGGTTCTAATAGCCCCGCTGGTGCCAGCCTCTCCCCTTTCGCTCGCTGGCACCTGTCGCACCCCCTGACATATTCCCGTACGTCCTCCCTCACCTTGGGCCACCAAAACTCCCTGGTAACCAACCACATGGTTTTGTGCTGTCCGAAGTGCCCCGCTGTGGGGCTGTCATGCAACTGTTTGAGTACCCTGCCCCGCAGTTCCCCATCGGGTATGTACAGTGCCCCTTTGTAATACAACGCCCCGTTCTTTTCTTCAAACCCCCCTGTGTTCTCCTCTGTCCTCCTGAGTTCTCTGAGTTTTTCTTGGGCGTATTCATCGTTCTCAGTACTCACTATCAGTTCCCTCTGCCCCACCAATGCCGCCCCACACACCCAGTGGTCCTCAGGGATTATATGCCTTTCCTCAGGCGCTCCCTCCCCCTCTAAGTACTCAGGTTTCCTGGAAAGAGCGTCCGCCCTTACGTTCTCCGAGCCTGGCACGTAACGAATTTCAAAATGGAATTTGGAGAACTCCTGGGCCCATCTCACTTGTCTCTGGTTCAGCACTCGGGCTGTTCTCCAGTATTCCAGATTTTTGTGGTCAGTTCTGACTTGAACCTTGTGCTGCGCCCCAATCAGCAAGTGCCGCCATCTCCGGAATGCTTCATGAATGGCGAGCAGTTCTCGGTCGTAAACTGTGTAGTTCCTCTCGGATTTGTTCAACTTCCGCGAGAAGAAGGCACACGGTCTCCATTCTGACGTATCTTTTCCCGGCTGGAGAAGCACGGCCCCCACTGCTCGGTCTGACGCGTCAGTCTCCACTCTCATTGGTTGCTGTAGATCCACGTGCAAAAGTTGCTCTTCCGACGCAAACGCCTTCTTTAATTGTTCGAACGCCCGCTGCGCCTCTTCCGTCCAAACAAATTTCTTCTTGCTGCTAAGACAATCCGTGATGGGCGCCGTTAAGTGGGCAAAGTTTTTGATGAACTTCCTATAGAAGTTTCCGAAGCCCAGGAATCTTTGCACGTCCTTCTTGGTCTTTGGTGTCTTCGATTCCAGTACCGCTTGGACCTTGCTGGGATCCATGGCTAATCCCTTGTCAGACAACCGGTACCCCAGGAATTCCACCTCCCTGGTATGAAACTGACACTTCTCCAGTTTCACCCACAGCTGGTTTGCTCGCAGTCTGCTCAGTACCAATCTTACATCTCGCACATGCTGCTCCTCATTCTCTGAGTACACCAGGACGTCATCTAAGAACGCTACGCAGTTCTTGTAGAGCAATGGCCCCAGGACGTGATTCATGAATGATTGAAAACAGGCCGAGCCCCCTTGTAATCCGAAAGGCATAACTAAGTACTCAAAAGCCCCCAAGGGGGTGAACATAGTGGTCTTCCACTCATCCCCCTTTCTCACACGTATCAAATTATATGCCCCCCTAAGGTCCAGCTTGTAAAAATTTTCCCTTTTCTCACCCGTGTCAGAATGTCATCAATTCTGGGCATGGGGAAAGTCACTGGTTCTGACACTGCATTTAGGGCCCTGAAATCCACTACAAGCCTGGGTTTATCCGTGTTTTTTTTTGTCCACAAAGAACACTGGGCTGCCCCCCACCGCTCGTGACTCTCTGATGAAACCTCGCTTGAGGTTCTTGTCAATGAACTCCCTTAACTCCTGCATCTCACTGTCTGACATTGCATACAGCTTGCCCACTGGCAATTGTGCTCCTGGGAGTAAGGTAATTTGACAGTCAAAAGGTCTGTGCGGGGGCAGTTTATCTGCTTCCTTTTCGCTGAAGACGTCAATCAAGTCAGCATATTGTCGTGGCACCTTCCCTTTGTCCGTTACTTCCATCCCTGCTAGAGTGGCCTTGGCCCCTTCCTGAGCCTTTCCCTCCTTGCAGTGTTCTAGGCAATGTGCTGATCCAAAGGAAACCACCCTCTGATGCCAGCCTACTAGCGGATCATGTAGTGCCAGCCAGCTCATCCCCAAAATAATAGGAGCTCCCCCCAAGGTGGCTACGTTAAACGCTATCAGTTCTGTATGTCTTGCCACCCTCATTATCATTGGTACAGTCTGTTGGCTCACTTCTCCTCCCAACAGTTCCCTCCCATCAATCGTGGTCACCTGCAGAGGGTTACTTAACTGGATAGTCTGTATCTGGTGTTCAGCTGCAAACTCCTTACTCATGAAATTACAGGAGCTGCCTGAATCCAATAGCGCTTTTATCTTTAGTGGGTGTCCGTTTGGCAGCTCCAGCAACACCTCTATCACAAGCGCTGGTCTTGGGGGTTCCGGCGTGGGCACTTTCACTACTCCTTGGCCTGGCTGCTGTGCCCTGATGGTGGCAGCCAGGCGTTGGCTTTTACTTGCTCCTTTATTCCTTCTTCCTCCTTCCCCCCAACAGTTCCCGCCATCCCTTGCCATTCCTTTCTTTGCGGACAGACTCTGGCAAAGTGACCTGGCTGTTGGCAGAGATAACATTTCTTGGCACTCTTTCCCTCCTTCTTCCGCCCTTCACTGGTGTTTGAAACTGCGCGCGCGCGCGCTGTTCCAAGTTCCATCGGCTCTGCTGGCGGGAAAGGCTGCTCCGGAATCTCTGGAATGCGGAAATCCTTCCAACGTTCCCCCTTTCCTTCCCGCTTTTCCAAAGCTCTTGCCTCCTGGCGCGCTCCTATGGACAGCGCAGATTTAGTCAGCTGGTCTATAGACTCTGCCCTAGGCGCCCGGGAAAGTTCATCTTTCACTGCCGGAGAGAGCCCTTCTTCAAACAGCATTTGAATGGGTTCACTCGCTAAGTCCCAACCCAGTCTATGTATCAACATGGTGAACTCAGTCCAGTACTCACGTACAGATCGGCTCCCCTGTTTACACACCATTAACTGCCTGCGCACCACTCCCTGCTCAATCTCGCTAGAAAACATCAGGTCCATGGCGCGAAAAAACTTCCTCGTGTCCTTTAGGATTTCATTGTTGGCTGCCATCAGGGGTCTAACCCAGTCCTTCGCCCCTCCCTCTAGATGGCCAATAACGTACGCCACTCTAGAATCCTCATCGGAGAAGTCATCAAACTGTAGATTGAGAGCATATTGCATCTCGGTTCTAAAGGCATGATAGTTCCTGGGATCTCCCCCAAATTTCTGCACCAATCCAGGCACCTTTCTTGCGAGTGGGGTGGTTTTCCCCTTATCCGCATCTTGAGCCCTCCTCTCCTCGAGCCTCGCCGTTTGCAGCGCGAGCTGGACCTCCAACGCCCTGTACCTTTCTTCCAGGCTTGGACCCACTCCAGCTCCAGCTCCTGCTCCTCCGGTTCTGGCTGGGTTGCTCATGATGCCTCTGCTTGCACAAGCTGCTTTCAGAGACTGTCGGATTGCTATGATGGGATAATGAGCTGCTTGTGCGTAAAGCTTGAACCCTCCGGGTTTTGGCTAGCCAGCCAACCTCTGTCTCTAACAGAGCCCCCAAAGCATGGCTCCGTCAGTCGCTGGTAGAATCCGACAGTGGGCGTCTACGGAATCTATTCCAACATAAAAGTTCCTTGACGGAAACGCGTCGTCTGGATTCTCGGCACGACAGTTTCCGGCGAGGAGTGGGGGTGCTTATGGGAGGATCTGAAACTCCTCCGCTGCTACTGCTGGAAGAGTCCCTGAGCCATGCCTCCATCTCTCTCTCTCCTTAAGACTTCCCGATTTCCCCCTACTGGTGCCTTCCTCCGCTGCTGACTCTCTCCTGCCTTCTGAGAGCCTCTCCACCTCCTGTCTTTCCGATGGCAGTTCCCTGACAGATAGATTGTTGTTGTTGCTGTTTAGTCATTCAGTCGTGTCTGACCCCATGGACCAGAAGCCAGGCACTCCTGTCTTCCACTGCCTCCCGCAGTTTGGTCAAACTCATGCTGCTAGCTTCGAGAACACTGTCCAACCATCTCATTCTCTGTTGTCCCCTTCTCCTTCTGCCCTCCATCTTTCCCAACATCAGGGTCTTTTCCAGGGAGTCTTCTCTTCTCATGAGGTGGCCAAAGTATTGGAGCCTCAGCTTCATGATCTGTCCTTCCGGTGAGCACTCAGGGCTGATTTCCTTCAAAATGAATAGGTTGGATCTTCTTGCAGTCTCCTCCAGCACCATAATTCAAAAGCATCAATTCTTCGGTGATCAGCCTTCTTTATGATTCAGCTCTCACTTCCATTCATCACTACTGGGAAAATCATGGCTTTAACTATACGGACCTTTGTTGGCAAGGTGATGTCTCTGCTTTTTAAGATGCTGTCTAGGTTTGTCATTGCTTTAGATAGATAGATGATAGATAATCCCCCAAGAGATGGGGATTCTTTTTCAGCAGGAGGGCCGCATTCCCTTCTGGATAAGCTTTCAGAGGCCACATACAGAATCAAAGGAAATGTGGGTGGAGCAATGAATGTGAATTTGACCTTTGCACACACAGCAATCTCAAGCAAGACAAGTAAAAAATATTTGAGTAGAAGGACACGATCCAGCCAGACTAAAACACTCAAGGTTGAAAGCAGGGCCTGTAGAGATGGGGTATGCCTTGTGGAAAGCTCCAAGGGCCGCCTAGAGAGACTACAGAGGGCCACAGGGTCTGAGGCTCTCCGCTCCAGTTTTACATCATACGGGCAAAAGAGATGTCATACAAAATATGGGCTCTTTCTTGATTGGAGAAAGTGGTGCAGGACGAGGAGAGGGAGGTAAACCATTACCTGCAGCACCGTTTTCCTATCTAAATTCCTCCCTGCCCCACATGCTATAGACCACTATGAGTATGATATTGGTACCTCTCTTTAGCTTGGGAGCAGTGGGGGGAGAGAGAGCAATTTAGAACATCAAAATGGTGCTGGGGGAAAGATGGCGTATCCCCTCCTCCATCACTGCTGCTTCAACCATTTGCGGGGGGTTTTCTTGAGCTCATACAGTAAATAAAACGCCGGGGAGAGGGGTGACACCATTAAAAGCACTTATGCACAGAACCACCCCACATTTCTGATTTGCAATTTCTGTACAAAACTAAAAAAAACAGCAACTGAGAGCAGCACTTGAGAAAAGAAAATGAGGTCATGATGAGCAATGCTGTTCCAGTTTGCCAAAGCGGAGAACTCTTTCTTTGCCAAAGCGGAGAACCTTTGATTTCCTTATGTCCTGCCCTACTTGTCAACAAGGCTGACAAACAAGCAAAGAAGAAAGGATAGGTATGGTAATGGACTATGGAACTGGCAAAGGATAGGTATGGTAATGAAACTGGCAAAATTAACAACAAAATTAAGAGACTCTAATGGTGAGTGTTTCATGAAAGAATGGAAGCCTTTTTCAGGACTAGTTAAAGCAATATTAAAGTACGAAGGACTTTCAAACAGGATTTGAGTTATGAGCAACAGAAGTAATTAGATTATAATGCTGTGGTTATGATTTAATAGATAGAAGATAGGGTGTGGCAGAAGGGGAGAGACAACAACCCCATGGAAGACAGGGTGGGAAGTTGATAAAAATAAGAGAAAAGACGAAATTGTGTTTTGATTGCAAATGTTAAAATAAAATATAATTGGGGAGTGGAGAGAAGAGGCAGGTGGAGAAAGGTCTAGGCATCTCTTTCCCCCACGGCTTCTTCCCTTTACATCATTCCCTCTCAACCCTGCTTCTCTGGGAGGGAAAATGCCATCTGGGGAAACTTGCACACAACTGCATGTAACATGTAGTTCAGCCCTAAGCCCTAAGGGCATATGGAAACCAGGCTCCCTGGGAGAGAAAGACGGGTACACAGTATATTAAATACAGACGGCCTAAAAAGCTTGGAAACCACTCTGCTGGCATTGCGCAAGATGCTTCAACAGCCTTCTGTTACAAATAAGCGAATGGCACAGTTACGCAACTCCACAGTGTGAAGCAACCAATTTATCAGCAGCCGTCAGCAGCCATCAAGTCATGGAAAGAAGCATGCTTGTTGGCTGGCCATGGACTGCATTACTATATTACAGTGTTACCTTGGTTCTTGAATGGCTTAGTTGTCGAATAAATAGGCTCCCAAACACTGCAAACCCAGAAGTAAGTGTTCTGGTTTGCAAACATTTTTCGGAAGCTGAACATCCGACACAGCTTCCGCTTGAGTGCAGGAACCTCCTGTATTAACCAGGCACCAAAAATGTGAGTGCATATTTGCATCCCACCAATGTACACTGCTCACCAAACTGGACAAACCCAAATTCTTAATCATGGGATCTTCTTTCCTCTCTGTGTACTCATCTGTGCAAGTTAAGCAAGCAGACTTCTAGGAAATGTGTTGGTTAGCATCATGTATTTTGAACCTAAGGTTTGGGTTTTCACCAAAATTTGGCTTCTTGGTCAGGGCTGATGTGGTTAAGACAAATACTAAGCAGAAAGTGAAGGATGTGAAGGCAGATAGAAGAGCACTACATGGCAGAGCACTACACATAATCAAAAAGGAGGAAACGCATCACCAAACAAGGGAGCGAAAGAGGACATTGATGTGGATAATATTTACAAATGCATAGGTAAAGGTAAAGGTACCCCTGCCCGTACGGGCCAGTCTTGACAGACTCTGGGGTTGTGCGCCCATCTCACTCAAGAGGCCAGGGGCCAGCACTGTCCAGAGACACTTTCCGGGTCACGAGGCCAGCGTGACAAAGCTGCATCTGGCGAGCCAGAGCTGCACACGGAAACGCCGTTTACCTTCCCGCTGGTAAGCGGTCCCTATTTATCTACTTGCACTTTGAGGTGCTTTCGAACTGCTAGGTTGGCAGGTGCTGGGACCGAGCAGCGGGAGCGCACCCCGCCGCAGGGATTCGAACCGCCGACCTTTCGATCGGCAAGTCCTAGGCGCTGAGGCTTTAACCCACAGCGCCACCTGCGTCCCTTACAAATGCATAGATATGTATAAATGTAAATTTAGAAGAGACTGCTATAATTTAAATAGAAAAACCACCATAATGGGAAAGGCTGTGGCCAGTTGGCCTGGGTGTCTGCTCAGTCTGCTCTCCAGGTGTTCACTATTAGGGACACGGATGGCGCTGTGGTCTAAACCACTGAGCCTCTTGGGCTTGCCGATCAGAAGGTGGGCGGTTCAAATCCCTGCAACGAGGTGAGTACCTCCCGTTGCTCTGTCCCAGCTCCTACCAATCTAGCAGTTCGAAAGCATGCCAGTGCGAGGAGATAAATAGGCACCGCTGTGGCGGAAAGGTAAACGGCATTTCCATGCACTCTGGATTCTGTCATGGTGTCCTGTTGCACCAGAAGCCGTTTAGTCCTGCTGGCCACATGACCCGGAAAGCTGTCTGTGGACAAACGCTGGCTCCCTCAGCCTGAAAGCAAGATGAGAGCCACAACCCCATAGTCACCTTTGACTGGACATAACCGTCCAGGGGTTCTTTACCTTTACCTTCACTATTGAAGGACCCCTTCCTGCAACCCCTGCTTAGGATTCTTTACCTTTAAACCACACGTGGACTGAACAACCCTTCAAATAAAGAAAGTAGGGTGTACAGTCACCCTGTCTCTGGGGCACTATCCATGGCTCTTAAAACATCAGCTAAACAACACACATGTACTTTTAACCAAAGTAAACACACCATTTTCAGCCATGTAGCATCTCACACCCATTTGTACGGTTTTACCTTGGAATCATAGAGACTAGAAACTTGTGGCTTTTAAAATATGAGTCGTCAAGATTCCCAGGAATTTGTGTTTCTGATGCCTGCGGATCACCAATGCAGACAATTACAGAAAGACAGAATCAACACATCCTCGACCATATGTTAAACAAGAGGATTGTTTTACTGCACAATAAAAAGGGCAGCTGTTACTCATTGGTTGTGAGGGGTCTGGGTTTCTTTCCCCAGATTGCTTCAGTTGTGAGGAAATCATGTTTTCCCAGCACAGAAACTGCAGAATTTCAATCACTTGGGGGATGTTTTTTTGTCGGGTTTTCTTCTAATCCCAGTTTGCACATTCATTGCAGTTTGGGGTGCTTTGTGGGACATGATTGTTGAGCATTTTTGTCACCTTCTGGCTAATAATAAGAAAAGCTTATTATTTATATTCCACCCATCTGACTGGGTTGCCCCAGGCACTCTGAGTTGCATCCAACAAATTAAAACAAATTTTAGGGACCAAGACTGTAATGAAGACTTTTCTATCTTCACCTGGAGACAGACCATGTGTGTATTTTCCAAGGAAACAGGCTAGGGCCTTGTGACACCACTGGGGGCAAGAGACACACTCCTACTCCCCTGCCACAACAACACAAAACGGACATTTAAACACCCTTATTTTATTACAAAGCAGTTTGGGAGGACTTCCTTGGAAACAAAGATGTCTGCAACTATAAAGCTCATGAATGAGAGCATTTCCCTTTCAAAATTAAGGGGGAAATGGTGAGCATCTGCAGTACTGCCCATCTCTCCCTGATATTTTGTGAGTCCCTTTTTCCAGGCTGTGCATTTTGCCTCGCTGGTTGCGGAAAACCTCTCTGCCTCATTGCTTTTCTTCTTTTTTAAGCAGCAAACAAGCTATTCTCCAACAGAAAGTCTGTCCTCTCCACCTTAACACCACCACCACAGAATCTTGCACTGTTTGAACTGGATACATGCTAATACAATGCTTTTTTAAAAAAGGAAAAATCTTGGCTTTTGTCTTCTCAAAAGGCTTTGACTACACCCTCATCCTCTTTAGCCATCATGTAAGGATTTTACATTTTACAGCTGGGGAACTGCATGACTAGGATGTCCAGGAGACAGATCAAATTAAGGAAACAGAAATAACAGTGCGCCTCATGTGAAGCACAGGAGGATTATTAACTGTAAATCTGGCAGCTGTAGAATACACACAGACAGACACGCTCACAGAGGAGGAACGCAGGCAGCGGAGGCTGGTCCACTAGGGTGATTGGCAAGCTGCCCTGCCAATCTTAGTTGCCCCCCACTTGCCTGCCTTCTTACTTGCAACCAGTACAAGAAGTGTTAGCTTCCCTCCTCCTTCATCTTAGCACAGCATACCAGGGAAGAGGATGGGGACCAAACAGGAATTAGATGGTTCTGCTTGTCATAGGCACCACCTTCCCTTGGGAATGAATTGGGAACCATTGAAGAAAGGGCCTGGATAGTGTTATGTACTGAAGTTCTCACCCTGGGCCAGCAGGGGGATACTGTAGATAGTTTTCACTCAGGTCCACATATGCAAATAAGGGATTGAAAGTGACGTTCAGTGATTGGATAGTTACAGAAAGTTGTTACAGTTGCGTTATACTGGAGCTCTATATAAGGCAGGCTGGCTGAACTCTTCAGTTCAGTTCAGTTCTGTTCTGGCCTGTGAATAAACAAGAGCTGTTTGAAGAATCACTGTGTCGTCTGATATGTTCACCCACAACTTAACAGATAGCTCAGTTGGTTAGAGCGTGGTGCTGGTAACACCAAGGTGGCAGGGTCGATCCCTGTATGGGACAGCTGCCTCTTGCTGCATTCCAGGGGGGTTGGACTAGATGATCCTCCGGGTCCCTTCCAACTCTACAATTCTACAAATAAGGAACTTTTTTAACAGAACAGGAGCAATGTCATCATCTGCCAGAACACTGCTGCCCAGGGTGGTATGCATGGGTGGAGGGCACCCCACTTTGTAAGAAGACTAGACTCAGATACTTAAGGACTCAGCTACATTCATTTTTTAAAAGAGGTTATAAATGCATTCTAACACTGTGGCACTAGATGGCGCTGTAGAGCTGAACCCGGAACATTGTGAACTTTACATTGTGAGCTTTAAAACGTTTTTTCATAGCGTTCTCAGAGCGTTTTTTTTATAGCTGTGTAGATGCAGCCTCAGTGAACTTTGTGGCTGGTCAGGGAGGTTGAAATATACTCCGAGTCAAGAGTGGATTCCATGCTCTTTATTCAGCTCATAGTGGTGAGGAGGAATGGAAGTTCCCCCAGAATGTCTGCTTTATATACATTATTTACACAATGGGCCCCACATGATTGGCTAATTCCAGGATTCACCTACAGGCCAATCAGGTTGCGGATTCACTTCCACCTGGAGCTGGATTGGGTGGCTCCTATGGACCAATCAGACTGCTGCATTCTGGACCCTATTGTTCTAGGACCAATCAGACTGCTGCATTTTGAATCCTATTGTTCTAGGACCAATCAGACCGCTGCATTTTGAATCCTATTGTTCTAGGACCAATCGGACTGGTGCCTTTTGGATCCTATTCAACTCACTACATAACAGAGGTGAACCCAGGTTTTTACAGCCAAGTGCAACACACTAACTTTTTGCAACATCCTTTGCTGGCTCACCACTGTAGAATTGTCTGCTGATCCTAATAAATCATGCACCATGCTATGCAGTGCTACTGATGCTCTGTGTGTGTGTGTGGATAGGCAGAGAGCAGCAGCTTGCCAGGTGAGGCAAAAGGCACTATGCTAGCCACCCAGCAGGTGAGCTGCTTTTGCTTACTGGGTGGGGCAGGGGAGGGTTGGTACAGTGAAATGGCACTGGTTGAACCATCCTGCCCTTCTGCCACTGCATTTGCACCACAACATTAAAGGAACCAATCAGCGAGCAGGAAAGGGGTTTGGGGATACTGGGGAACAGAGAGAACTTTTTTGTTTCTTCTCTGGACTCCCAACTTAGCTTCATCTCGTTTTTACACAAGCAGTTTTTTCTTATGTCTTTTTGTGCTGTAAGATATATCTTGCTTGGAACACACAAAGAAAAAAACCTCTGTTTTTAGATTCTGCTATTTCTGCTTGTAATAATTTTCCACTGGGTTAGGCTTTCCTGTACTGAGTTTTCCAGATATTGAGCTGTGCAGCATTGATTTAATTTTTGTTACTTGTTTTGGGAGGATTTTACCCTTGTATCCGCACTATTCCTTGAGATTTTACACACAAACTAGTTGTTGTTTTTGCCTGAGCTTCAGTCTATGGACAACTTTGAATATAGATTACTTTAGTTCTCAGGTTAGGTTTACTATCTGATTTGATTTTTACTAATTTTCTGTTGGATTTCCCTGGATTCTGTTTCTTGGACACCTGGTTGATATGTAGAAACATGCACCTAAGGAGCCTGCTTTCTGGAATTTGGCTTTCAATTGGTAGCTATGTCCTTCTCTTAAACGAAAAGGCATACCGTATCTTTCACTCTATAGGACACACTTTTTCCCCTCCAAAAACGAAGGGGAAATGTGTGTGCATCCTATGGAGCAAATGCAGGCTTTCGCTGAAGCCTGGAGAGCGAGAGGGGTGTGCTCCGACCCTTCTCGCTCTCCAGGCTTCAGGAAGCTATCTGCAAGCCTTCGGAGCCCGGCGGGAGTTCCCACGGGCTTCCAAGGCTTGCGAATAGCAGCCTGAAGCCTGAAGCCCAGGGAGCGCAGCGCCAACTCGCGCTGCACTCCCTGGGCTTCAGGCAGCTATCCGCAATCTGCGGACACATCCGCAGAAGCTATGTCTTGGCTTCTGCTGAAGCCACGCGCAGCCTCTCCCAGCTGGAGAGGTTGCGTGTGGCTAAAGAGGAAGCCAAGACAGCCAGCGGGATGGATCCCGCTGGCTGTCTTGGCTTCTTTGCTCTTTGGGGCTGGGGGGGAAATAATTTTTCCCCTTTATCCCCCCCTAAAAACTAGGTGCGCCCTATGGTCCAGTGCGCCCTATAGAGCGAAAAATACGGTATTTCACACTATGTATGCAATAGTTACTTTGTATTTGGCATTTCCCAAGATTCATTTGTGCACAATGTGCTGTTGCATCCTCTTTGATATTATTCTGCTTATATCTTTTTTTACAAACTGAAATGCATTCACTGGTCTTCTGCTGAAAATAAATCTTTTCAAACAGAGTATGACCTCTGGAGTCTTGTTTGGTCACCACCCTCTTGCCCACTGGGACAAATTAAGAACCTGACTTCCATCTAGCAGCTAGCCCACCCAGCAAACAAGTTAGACAACTTCTCCAGGTTTTCAGCCCATAAAGGGTGGTACCTTCAACACAGAGGGAAACAGAGCAAACAATAGGAAACGCACATCAAAAACTGATTAGCAAAATAGAAAGCATGCATATTTCTTTTTAAAAGACTGTAAAAAAAAAACCCAGACCCTAGACTGAAAGTCTATGCCTCACCCACAAAATTCAATTAAAGCATCACCCAGCACTCAGCAAACCAAGCTGCAGCACAACTAACAAGTTATATATAACCAGAGCCGTATGCATTCTACAAATCTACAATGCGTGGATTCAAGACTTCTAAATTCTTTCATGTGCATTCTTGGTTGCAAGGAAATTTATACTCTTAAAATTAATATTGGCAACATTCTTGGCAGAGCTTGCCACAGGCTCCTATACATGTGCCGTTTGCACACATATTTGGCTCTGCCCCTGTCACAGGCATTGCAACCCAAAGACAGGCAGAAGCTTTGGTGCATGCACAAAACTTTGCACAGTCTCCCTGAGTTCAGCTGTCTCACATACAGATCTGCAAAGGCCATTGATGGATAAGAGCATGCAGGAGCCCTGTGTGTACCACAGCTGGATTAGGGTATAAATAACATCCTTGCTGAACAAGGAAATTTACAAGGTTGTTCTGAAGATCCTTAGGAAGCAGTGATCCTGAGGCAGAGCGGTCTTGCTGCTGATAAATCCACAAACCACAAACAATGAAGCAGCCTCCAGTAGAGACTGGATGTGAAAATTAATTAGATGGCTTCTCCCAGAGCCTCGAAGGCTGAGACCAAAAACTGGAGCGGTCAGTTCATGTACCTTTGGGCTAACCCTTGTAGCCAAGCCAGCTTCTCCAGATATACTGATCCCTTCCTTCCATAATACTTCCTTGAATATTTCAGAGTTTAAACATTTTGCTATAAGAATAAAAATCCAGGGAGTTTGGACATCGAGGCAAGAGGGAGATGAGGATTCGAGGAAGGGGTTTCTTGGTCTGTAAGGGCTATTGATGCTGCAGCAATGCCTGCCGTCTTCCTTACATATCGTCCAAAGGTGGCTCTTGCCATCATCTTCCTCCTCCTCCATCTCTTGCATTTGTAGAAGTTTGCAGGGAGGAGAATGGGGACCAAACCTGAAATAGCTGATGCCTTCATTATACACCTATAGGTGCTAGGTGAAAATGTTCCTCTTGAACCTGGCCTTGGGCTGATTGATATCTGATGCCCTTTTAAATATGTTGTGGAAGGGGGGGAAGACGATTGGATTGCCTTTGTTTTTGTTGTGTATTTTGTGCTTTGTGTATTGCAATTTTATGTTGTGAACTGCCCCGAGTTCTATGGGTATAAGGAAGTATAACAACAACAAGAAGAAGAAGAAGTTGGTTCCACCTGTCATTGGCTTCTGCTTCACCAACTGTTGCCCTCTCTACCTTCTGCCCTACCAGTTCCAGTGGGCACCAGTCTCCACTGGTGTCCACTAGCTACCTTCCTTATATAATAATAATTTAATATTAATACCCCACCCATCTGGCTGTGTTTCCCCAGCCACTCTGGGTGGCTTCCAACAGAAGATTAAAATACAATAACCTATTAAACATTAAAAGCTTCCCTAAAGAGGGCTGCCTTCAGATGTCTTCTAAAAGTCTGGTAGTTGTTTTTCTCTTTGACATCTGGTGGGAGGGTGTTCCACAGGGCAGGTGCCACCACCGAGAAGGCCCTCTGCCTGGTTCCCTGTAACTTGGCTTCTCGCAGTGCGGGAACCGCCAGAAGGCCCTCAGTGCTGGACCTCAATGTCCTGGCAGAATGATGGGGATTTAATCAGCACCAACACTTTGAATTGTGCTTGGAAACGTACTGGGAGCCAGTGTAGGTCTTTCAAGATCTGTGTTATGTGGACTCTCCCAGTCACCAGTCTAGCTGCTGCATTCTGGATTAGTTATAGTTTCCGGGTCACCTTCAAAGGTAGCCCCACATAGAGCGCATTGCAGTAGTCCAAGCGAGAGATAACTAAAGCATGCATCACTCTGGCAAGACAGTCTGCGGGCTTCCCGCCTTCCCTCCTTCCTTTATTTTGCTTAAATACCAAATCAGGTGTCTTTCCAATTAATCAGTCAAGGTGTGTCCATCCGTCATTTAGGATTTAGTTGAGATTCCTGCATTGCAGGGGGTTGGGCTGGATGAGTCCCTTCCAACTCTACAGTTCTACAACAAAAGCTCAGTATTACTTTCAGCAGCACTCTGGGATTTGAGGCGCGAGTGTTTCCTCAGCCCTACCTGGAGATGTCAGGAATTGAACTCGTGACCTTACGCCTGCTAAGCCTGTGATCTCCCACCGAACTACATGCATTTCCTCTCGGTCTATGTCATTGTCTGCGCATTCACAAGATCAGCTGCGCTGCACAATCTGGAAGGCTGTTCCACACTCTCCTTGAGCTGCACTCTGGTCAATAGCAAACCGAGATCTTGTCACTGCTCAGAAGACCTAGACGAGATGCTCCAGGCACACTCCTGCAAGGTTTTCTTTCCACTCAGTCCAAAGCCCCAAAACAAGCCACTCTGCTGCAGACTGATTTACGAGCTCGGAGAGAGCCCACTGTTGCCTCCGCTGGTTTCCATTTCAATCTGATGACAAATTCAAATGCCTGAATCGCAGATCCTGGAATGCAGCAAAATCTAGCTGGACAGTCTGCTCAGTCTTGGCAGGAACCAGAACTGCATTTGGCTGAATGTTAATAAGCCCTTTAAAAGTAAGGGCATACTTTCAGGAAACTATCAAGGGAGGGGGAGAAGCCTTAGGAAAGAACAAGGCCAGGAAATATACATCTTTCAGGCTGCATGCAGCTCTCAAGACATTCTCCTTGCTGTTAACCCTATCTCCAGGGGCAATTGGCACAAATTAACTGATTTATTTGGTGTATTTAGTTATAGACGCCACCCATTAACCAAATGACGGTTTGCAGCACAATGCAAACAACAATAAACCAGAGCAAAGCAAATCATAATAAAACCACCAATGAAGCAGCAGCAATTTTTAAAAAGTGAAGGCGGAAAGTGGGGGAAGGACAAAAAGTGAGCCTCCTTGGAGAGAGAATGACACGAGATTGGCACCACCACTGAAAAGGCTCTGTCCCAAAATGCCTCCTAGGTCAGCTGGATGCACTTAGAATGTGAGCTGCTTGGAGCTGTGCAAAGTCCAGCACTTGACATTTAGCAGAGGTGCTGTGGTTGTCCTGGAGCTGTCTTCCCCAGCCTGATGCCCTCTAGAAGTTGCTGGACTACAACAAGTAGCAGATGGTGTTGCAAGAGGGCAGCACGCAACTGACGGCTGAGTTGCTGGTGCTTACCAGCAGGTGAAGGAACAAGGAGTTGGGTGAGGTACAAGCACATCGGTGGAGGAAATTGGATGCTCCTGCTGGTGTATTTGCACTGCGCCAAATCTCCCTGCTGCCTCAATCCTCCCCCTCTCAGGCCAGGTCAGGTGAGTGCTACCGTCCCCAAACACACTGCACACTCCTGACTACAATCCATCCTGCCTGGTGCTGAATACAATTGTTGTCCAGCAACATCCAGAGCCACAGGCTCTGGACCACTGGCTTAGGTTTGCCCAGAATCAACACAGCTCCTGCGATTGCACATTTAGCCATGCTTTGATTTGACCGCTTTATACCTCCCGTAATGGAAGGGGGAAATTGCTACTGCTAAAATAATGATAGAAATGGCACCATTCCTGCTTCTCTGGCCCAATCCTGATCCTAGCAAGTGCCCTGGGAGTTTTGCCATGGCTTAGGAGGGAGGAGGAGCAAGACTTCTATAATCACGATTTGGCTTGAATGATGGAAAAACACATTAGTTATGGCCTTCTATAGGAAAGATACATCAGGGTTTTTCCTACTTCCAAGGTTTCATTTTTTTAAAAAAAAGGAAAGAGAAAAGGAAGGAAGGAAGAAAAATATTTACTGACCTGCTCTCTTCTTCTACTTCTGCTATGGGCTTAGTTAGAGGATGGTGAGAAATACCATCTGCTCCCTCACAGCACAGGAACCAGAGAGTCCAACATCACTTTAGCTCTTTAAAAACAAGCCACATGGATGGAGAACGGTGGAATAATATTGATGATGATCAGGTCTCCCAGCTCAACCTGAGCCTCAAGAAATACGTGCCTGTACTGTTCACTTCTCCTTTCCTCCCATACTATTACAGGGTAAAATAAGCACTTATATCATAAACTAGTGTAACACCCTCCCAATATTGGAATGTGTACGGAAATGTGGTCACAAATGGATTTGCAAGTTGGGCCTGCAACATAATGTTGCAGCATGACATGCTCGAACATTCGGGGTTCCAGGCACAAGGTACTTCATTCCATTTCTCCTCTTCCCCAGCCTTCTGGGTCTTCGACCTAAATGACACTCAGCATTATATGGCCACTAGGTATACTTAGTTCTCATTGGTTGTTTGGGGTTCTCACCTCCTCTGGATCTGAATAAGGACTCGGAATAATACGGAATATTCTGCATACCTGAATTTTAGTGCAAATGGCAATATTAAAGATGCACACTTCACTGAGATCTCACAACATGCAGAACTAATCAGTTTACTATACTCTAGCCATATGAATGTCAGATCATTGATTAGAAATGTTTAAAATGTGCTGGGTTTCCTTTAAACCAAATGAGAGCACTTGAATCTTGAATTGAGGGGATCAAGTTAGCAGATTCTTAATCGGCTGGCTTGACTGTTAGGGAAGATGCTTTATATTTCTAAAAATCACCATGTGATAATATAGTCATAATAAATTAAGAGAATGAGATTAAAGCTGCAATCCTAACCCCATTTAACTGAAAATAAGCCTCACTGAAGTCAGTAGGATTCACTCCTCAGTAGACATGGTTAGAATTTTACTTTATGGCTATAATTCTATACACACCCAGAAATAAGCCCCACTGGACTCCATAGGACTGAGCATACATGCAGAGGTTTGCACTGTAAATTTTTATGGGGTCTTATTTTTCTGCAGGTAGGAATGCGATCCAAAGTGTACAGTTATGATAGCATTTGTGAGAGTAAGCACTTATCAGTGTCTTTAAATAATCATAAAAAGCTGGCAGGAGCATGCTGCAAAAATAGATAATAAATTCAGAGGAGCACTGCTCTCTTCTTTATTTATGAGAACAAATTATGTATGACACCATTTAAAGGGAAAAATGTAAACACAAGGGATGGCTCAGTGGAAAGGGCCATAAATTAAAGTAACTCTGAAGCACTGTGCAGAGGGTTCCATGCAGAGCCTTTTGGCGGGAGTGGCAGCTGCTCAACCTGCCCAGACACAGCCATTAGTACTAGCTCCTAAGCATGCTCCCGTCTGCACTATACATTCAATGCAGTATTATACCACTTCCCCCCAAAGAGTTCTGGGAGCTGTAGTTGGTTAAGGGTGCTGAGAATTGTTAGGAGACTCCTATTCCTCTCCCAGAACTACAATTCCCAGAGTGGTTTAAGAGTCAGCCTGTCTTCCCAACAAACTTTGGCTCTAGGAGGGGAATAGAGGCCTCCTTACAGCTCTCAGGGCCTTTAGCAAACTACGTTTCCCAGAATTCTTTGGGCGAAGCCAGGCCTGTTAAAGTGGTACAAGGCCACAACCTCACCCTACAATTAAAACAGTCCCATACCATTTAACAGTTACCCCAAATCAGTGGCGTAGCGTGGGGGTGCAGGGGGGGGGGCGGCCACACTGGGTGCAACATCTGGGGGTTAGGGTTAGGGGGCGCAAATCCACGAGTTAGGGGGCGCAAATCCACGAGTTAGGGGGCGCAAATCCACGAGTTAGGGGGCGCAAATCCACGGGTAAAAGGTAAAGGTAAAGGTACCCCTGCCCGTACGGGCCAGTCTTGACAGACTCTGGGGTTGTGCGCCCATCTCACTTAAGAGGCCAGGGGCCAGCGCTGTCCGAAGACACTTCCGGGTCACGTGGCCAGCGTGACAAAGCTGCATCTGGCGAGCCAGAGCCGCACACGGAAACGCTGTTTACCTTCCCGCTGGTAAGCGGTCCCTATTTATCTACTTGCACCCGGAGGTGCTTTCGAACTGCTAGGTTGGCAGGCGCTGGGACCGAGCAGCGAGAGCGCACCCCGCCGCAGGGATTCGAACCGCCGACCTTTCAATCGGCAAGTCCTAGGCACTGAGGCTTTAACCCACAGCGCCACCTGCGTCCCCAATCCACGGGTAGGGGGCACAAATTACTTGCCTTGCCCCGGGTGCTGACAACCCACGCTACGCCACTGCTGTATTCCCCACACAGAGCTACAATGTCCAGACAGAGTTCCCTGGTTGTTCAACCATAAGGAAAATCTACGCGTAAATCTCCTTGACTGGGTCAGATTCTTTTCCACGGTTACCTTGACTTTTGCCTGCACAATTACTATTACTACTCTGAAGCAGGTTCAGAGACGTTGCACCCAAATCAACCAACACCAGCTGCAAAGTGTGCCAAGGGAGGCGCCTGACCTTCCATCTTTCAACGAGAATTGCTCATCCCCAACCACAATCTAGGACCACAAGCCAGGAAGATCGTAGGTGTGTTATTAGTTCAGTGACACAGCATCTGCTTTGTGTGCTGAAGGTCCCAGGTTCTGTCCGCAGTATCTCCAAGAGGCCTTGGAGAGCCACTGCCAGCCAATGTCAACAGCACTGGTCTAGATGGGCCATTGCCTGACTTTATAAGGAAGCTTCCTATTTTCCTGTATCACCATCATGTGCAGTAGCTTGTTAGTCAAGGGCATTGTTGTTGTTTAGTTGTTTAGTCATGTCTGACTCTTCGTGACCCCATGGGACCAGAGCACGCCAGGCACTGCCTCCCGCTGTTTGGTCAAACTCATGCTGGTAGCTTTGAGAACACTGTCCAACCATCTCATTCTCTGTCGTCCCCTTCTCCTTCTGCCCTCAATCTTTCCCAACATCAGGGTATTTTCCAGGGAGTCTTCTCTTCTCATGAGGTGGCCAAAGTATTGGAGCCTCAGCTTCAGGATCTCTCCTTCCAGTGAGCACTCAGGGCTGATTTCCTTCAGAATGGAGAGGTTTGATCTTCTTGCAATCCATAGGACTCTCAAGAGTCTCCTCCAACACCATAATTCAAAAGCATCAATTCTTCGGCGACCAGCCTTCTTTATGGTCCAGCTCTCACTTCCATACATCACTACTGGGAAAACCATAGCTTTAACTATACGGACCTTTCTCAGCAAGGTGATGTCTCTGCTTTTTAAGATGCTGTCTAGGTTTGTCATGGCTTTTCTCCCAAGAAGCAGGCGTCTTTAGCATCATATTATTGTAGAGCTGGAAGGGACCCCAAGGGCCCAGGGGTAGGCAAACTAAGGCTCGGGGGCCGGATGTGGCCCAATCACCTTCTCAATCCAGCCCGCGGACGGTCCAGGAATCAATGTATTTTTACATGAGTAGAATGTGTCCTTTTATTTAAAATGCATCTCTGGGTTATTTGTAGGGCACAAGAATTCATTCCAAAATATAGGCCGGCCCACCACATGGTCTGAGGGATGGTGGACCGGCCAACGGCTGAAAAAGGTTGCTGACCCCTGATCTAGCCCAATGCCCTATGAAGCAGGAGTAGGTGCTGACTCCTAAAGGCCTAAAGGCAGTTTCAGGCTGCTGAATATTTTTTAGAGGGGGCTGGGGCTCCCCAAAATGTTCAGAAGACGTCATGCGATGGCACATGGGCCTCTCCCCAATTGTCTGGAGAAGCTGCCGCCTCTGGTCAAGAGTCTTTCTCTGGATCAGAGCCACTGCTTGCTTGCAGCTGACACCGAAAGTAAGGCAATCCTCAGGCCGATACCGAATCGGAAAGTTCTTATGGAAAGGCATCAAGTTTATTCTTGTGGAAGGATCCCAAGAGGCTTCTCTTTGAAGAACATCACAGCCTCTGCTACCCTTGAGGAAGATTTTAAATCGAAACATCTTGGGCTTCTCGTGACTTCCACTCCACAAGAATGAACTTCCCACTTCAGTGCCAGTTTCAGGCGAGTCTCTGTTCTTGAGTTTTGCCCATGTTTTTCTTCCCGCCAAATGCCTCCCCACTGTGTTGTCCTACATCTGCACATCGAAGGGCCCATTTGCATCCAAGCACCCCCAATATCAAAGGTCAAAATGGACACGGGTTCAGCTTTAAAACTCAGAGGAGGGGGTGGGGGAGAGAGAGAGTCAGCACTTAATATGCACAAAGTGAAGACCCACACAGCTCAAGCCTGCTCAGTGTGGGACATGGGCATAGCCAGCATTTTTATTATGGGGGGGCAGGCCTTTTGTTAGGCAGGGGCAGAATCTCAGTTTGCTATGTATTTTTTTTGAATTTTATTGATTGGGGTAGCAGCTGCCCCTCCCTGACCCCCCTTGGTTATGCCCATGGTCTGGGAGTCAAGTTTAAGGACTCACACTGCAATCGAATATATTCACAAGACAATAATCTGTTTGGTATTTTGTTTCTTTCCACTTTTACAAAAGTTCTATTATTGTTAGGGGCGTGGTCCACCCAGTGGGCAGACTGAAAAGAGGTGTGTTGCATCTCTCAAAATTAATCCAGAAAGCTATCCTCTCCATGCGTCACAAAAGGGAGAAGGGCTGATCCATTTATTACACAATTTAGTTTGGTTGAGACCGTAATTTTGATCGCTACCAGATTCCAGGTAGCATGTCTTAAGCGTGGTGGTTTTCATGCTGCGTTCCCTTTCACCACAGGTAGGCAATTCTGCATTCCTCGGGCTAATTTGATTTTATGTGGCCCTTGGACTAATCTCATGCAGCCCTTTTTCCTAATTTCAAACATCCTCTGCAAAGGATCAGTTCAGCTCAGAGCAAACCTGTTGCTCTTCCAGCCAGCAGACAAGAAGAGAAGAGAGCAGCCAAAAGAGAGAGAGAGATTGGGAGAAACAGAGAGACAAGGAGAATGACAGAAAGGGAAAGACAGAACAGATGTGACTATAAGAGAGAGAGAAAAGGTGTGGCTTTGCCTATTTTTTGCTCTAGTTCCTGTCCATTGTTGGATTCAGTCTCACACACAGTCAGCATCCGCCCTCTGACAGCTTAGCCCTGAGGGGATGTGGGGGGGGGAGTGGCTAAGATTTCCCACCCCTGCCTTAAACCATTAAGGGCTAGATAGCCTTTCAAGCAGAGAACTCTTTCAAATGGAGGTCTTTAGCCCAGGATCCTTGCCCACCTGGACATTGACTTGCTTCAGCTCAGAAGGGAAGCTGATAAGTAGATCTGGCCTTGGCCTGAGGGACAACAGCCTACAGCTCAAGGAGAGGCGTAAAGCCCCTGACTCCTTCCTGTTCTTGAGGAAGGCGTGCCCATTAATGATGGTTGCCTTAATGTGTGTTTAGAAACTGAAGGGAGGCTCTTGGCTGCATTGTTCTGAGCTTTCGTTGTTCTGAAGCCAACACCAGCGTTTAAGAAACAATTCCTTAAGTGAGTGGCTTACTCTCTTGCCAAGTTCACAAGATCTCAGGAAATGACTTGCTGGATCTGACCAAGGTCATTTTAGACAAGAACTGTAGTCCAACAGCGGACAGTTAAGTGCTTCTGGGAAGCTCAAGACATCTAGTTATAAGGGCCAAGTGAGGTTAAACGGATCTTTAGCATGCACATTTCTTATAATGTAAGAATGTATAATTTAATGGCCTCCTGTTTGCATTGCAAGTCCATTCCTCCAATGGCATGATAAAAGCATATGAGACTTTCTTATAATGAATCAGCATGACTAGATCAGTGTTGTCTATCTTGACTGTGGCCTCAGGTGGGGTTTTTCCCTAGTCCTTGTGCCTGAAGTATTTTAATTTGGGATGCCAGGGACCGGATAAAAGACTTTCTGCACTACCACTGAGCCTTTTCCCTTTTCTGACTTTACACTGGCCAGCAAGAAAACTCTTAGATAAGTGTATCATTCCACTTCTGGGCTCTTGGAAATATCATGCCCACGATTTCCTGGTAAGGAAGACCCCAAATCATGCCATTGTTGTTGTTTAGTTGTTTAGTCATGTCCAACTCTTCGTGACCCCATGGACCAGAGCACACCAGGCACTTCTGTCTTCCACTGCCTCCCGCAGTTTGGTCAGACTCATGCTGGTAGCTTCGAGAACACTGTCCAACCATCTCGTCCTCTGTCGTCCCCTTCTTCATGCCATTCATCATGCCATTACCCTATTCAAATAGTTCAAATCCGCGCGACAAGGTAAGCTCCCATTGTTCTGTCCCAGCTTCTACCAACCTAGCAGTTCGAAAGCACACCAGTGCAAGTAGATAAATAAGTACCACTGTGGTGGGAAGATAAACAGCATTTTCGTGTGCTCTGGCTTCCGCTAGGTGTCCCGTTGAGCCAGAAGCAGTTTAGTCATGCTGGTCACATGACCCGGAAAGCTGTCTGTGGACAAACGCCGTCTCCCTCGGCCTGAAAGCAAGATGAGTGCTGCAACCCCATAGTCAAGTCCAACTGGACTTAACCGTCCAGGGGTCCTTTACCTTTTTTTCACCCTATTATGATCAGCAAGCAGTGATGCCAAAATGTAATCTTGTTATCAGTACCCCCTGCAAAAAAAGCAACCAGATTCTTCAAATAAATACCCACATTTTGGAGAATTATTCAAATATAAACATAGTTAACCCCCCCCCTCCCCAAAAATTACATTACGTATTGTTTTATTTTCTGATTGGAAAAATTAGGTAAAGGTAAAGGTACCCCTGCCCGTATGGGCCAGTCTTGACAGACTCTGGGGTTGTGTGCCCATCTCACTTAAGAGGCCAGGGGCCAGCGCTGTCCGGAGACACTTCCGGGTCACGTGGCCAGCGTGACATCGCTGCTCTGGCGAGCCAGAGCTGCACACGGAAACGCCGTTTACCTTCCCGCTAGTAAGCGGTCCCTATTTATCTACTTGCACCCGGGGGTGCTTTCGAACTGCTAGGTTGGCAGGCGCTGGGACCGAGCAACGGGAGCGCACCCCGCCGCGGGGATTCGAACCGCCGACCTTTCGATCAGCAAGCCCTAGGCACTGAGGCTTTAACCCACAGCGCCACCCACGTCCCTGATTGGAAAAATTAGATGTTCTTTAAAAGGTATTTAGTGGAGGCAACTGCCTAGGCAGAGTTACTTTGTCTGTGCCCACAGCCTAACACCGTAAAGCACATTTAGTCACAATATATTGTCAGCGGGGAAGAGGAAAACTGAAGACTGAGGGTTCTTGCAAGATTTTACCAAAAAAAGGTCACTCCAGCAGGAGCCAACATAGTCATTCAAAGGCGAGGCTACAGTACTGTACTACAAAGTAAACGTAAAAGATTCTCATGCATCAAGGAAAAGATATTTCAGGGCTCTGGACTTGACTTCCCAACTGCTGGAGCACTGACAGTTCCCATTTTAGAAATTTAGCACTGGGTTACAGTCATCATGACCCAGCCCACAACATGTTCCATGGACATAAATAGATTGCTCCCTAGCAGAGAACAGATCATCCACTGGTTCTGCATCAACTTAGTGATAAGCTCAATACACATGTAAATAATATTCTACACATCTAGGTAGGTTTGGCTAAACAAAAATGTTTTTAGCAGGCTCCTGCCTTATGTCAATAGGCAGGGTGTTCCAATATGTGGGTGCCACACCACTAAAAGATGGATTTCTAACAAATGGGAGGGTGTATTATGTGGGACCTGTAACAGAACCAGCTATGCAGATTGAGGCATATATATCTGGTAAGGTGATCTTGCAGATAAACTGGCCCCAAGTTGTTAAGAGCTGGTGGAAGGCAGAGGCTGAGAGAGAGTGGCATGCCAAAGATTGCCCAGTTTGTTATTTTATATATATACCATTTCATATTTCAAAGAAAACTTTAAGGAGTGTACAACAACCTAAAAATATCAAAAATAAAAGTCAAATACCAAAAAAAAAAAAAAACCCACTTCACATTTTAGGATAGCACATTGGATCAGATATGCAATTAAACACCAATATGCACTGAAACGAGTAACTTATGGGGATCGTAATAACTACTAGCAGGTCCAAAATGGAGACAGCCAAGTCCGCCTTCCAATTATGCAAGCATGTACTTATGGACAGCAGCAGCACAATCACTTCTGCTATGTATGTAGCTAGCATACTTTGGGGGATAACTGCATGCTCCCCACCCCTATAACTCCCTGCTGGTATAAGGGAGCACCCACAATCATTCTCCCTCTCCAGTGGCATAGCGTGGGTTGTCAGCACCCGGGGCAAGGCAAGTAATTTGCACCCCCTAACCCATGGATTTGCACCCCCTAACCCTAACCCCCAGATGTTGCGCCCGGTGCGGCTGGCCCCCCTGCACCCCCCACGCTACGCCACTGTCCCTCTCCCCTAATACCCATCAAGACAAAAACAACAACAAACAGGGGTGGCAGTTTTGGCCTTGGTGCTATCTGAAAGGAGTGCTACCCATCGGTGTCATCTCCTTTGAGCTGCCCCATCTGGGACTGCAACAGCACCGGTTAAAAACTCCATGGGGTGGGAGTGTTCCTAACAAGCTATCATCTATCACCTCCTCCAAGTTCTACCCTTGCTTTTTGATGATCAGTTGGTGGGGCAGCTGGTCTACAGGGTGGGTATGTAGAATTGAGTGACCCCTACTCTATCCCCACGATGCGGGTGGTGCTGTGGGTTAAACCACAGAGCCTAGGATTTGCCGATCAGAAGGTCAGCGGTTCGAATCCCCGCGACGGGGTGAGCTCCCGTTGCTCGGTCCCTGCTCCTGCCCACCTAGCAGTTCGAAAGCACCTCAAAGTGCAAGTAGATAAATTGGTACCACACCTGCGGGAAGGTAAACGGCGTTTCTGTGCACTGCTCTGGTTCGCCAGAAGCGGCTTAGTCATGCTGGCCACATGACCCAGAAGCTGTATGCCGGCTCCCTCAGCCAATAAAGCGAGATGATCGCCGCAAACCCAGAGTCGGTCACGACTGGACCTAATGGTCAGGGGTCCCTTTACCTTTTTTACTCTATCCCTACACTGTTTGCCACCAGCAAACAAACAGCTCAAGTTCAGTGCACCCTATCTTAGCTGTGGACTTCCTAGTTCATAACTCTGTTCCGTAACATATTACAAACCACCGGACCATGGGGAAGACACCACCAGATGGGCTTCGCAAAAGTGGATGCTATTTTTAAAAGACTCAGCCTTTCCAATGAGAATGCTGCTTCAAGAGTCTGTTATACAACTAGCTGAAGATTATTTGTATTGTGTTTCACCTGCAGGGATGGAACAATGCAAACAGCTTCACAAGAAGACAAAAGGTATAGGCATATATACCCTTTAAGCACTACGCTGTGTCTATTTCTTGGTCCCGTCTGTCCAGGCTGGAGGAAGCATGTGTGAGATTGTGAAGTTTGTGATGATTCAACCAGTAAATCAAAGAGGTTATGTGAGTACAGAGAGAAATATGCTGGTGGAGGACCAGGCTGGGGGGGGGGGGAGCGTGCTGTTCATGGAAAACATCCATCTTAATGCACTCGAATAATCCAAAAATAGCATAGCGGGCCGCTTAAACTTTCAGCTGACACCGAGCCCAAGGCATTTTTAGCAATAAAATGATGGGGACATGGAGTCAGCATCGGGCAATTTCAGAATGAAAACATTTCCTCATCCTTAAGGAACATCTGGGAGATTCGGAGAAAGGAAGGGCGCAACACTTTAATTCCAATGGCAGTGCCACAAAAGTGCAATCCCATAGTATGGAAGATAAATTAATGATATGACTGGGCAGGGGTGTAATTCAGCTCCAATACGGGTCCTGTTTATAGTTTGCCACTTATTTCTTTTTTGCTTTTTATGAATCTTTTATTAGCAAGCGAAAGAAAGAAAGAAAGAAAGAAAGAAAGAAAGAAAGAAAGAAAGAAAGAAAGAAAGAAATTAACCATCATAACAACAATAAAAATAATAATACAAGAAACATCATCAGGTCACAGCGAGGATACAATACCCATGTTAAACATATAAATCAATATAAGCCCTCCAGATGTCCAAATAGGTATCCACATAAGATTATCGTTTATAGGAAACATGCTTGAATGCAGCCAGAACAGCAAGACTATCAGGCCATTACATAATAGATGGTGGATGTTTATCCTTCCAGGCTTGATGCACACATTTCTTAGTAAGGACTTACAAAATCCACTTCTGCCGTCTTGCTGTTAGCCCCCATACTATAGGAACATAATTTTAAAATCCATGAACATCTGCAATTATCAAGGATTTCCACCAGTACAATATTGATATGGACAACAACTACAGTCCAAAAAATAATACAGTAGGTCACAACACAAGCCCATACCATATGCCTCAATGTGGCTTTTTCAGCATAACACCTCCGAGAACTATATATTATTATTATTATTATTATTATTATTATTATTATTATTATTATTATTATTCCACCTTTTTCCCCAGATTGGGGCTCAAGGCAGCTTAAAGATAAAATAGCAAAAGCCAAAAAGATAGTCATTTTTAAAAATAATGAAGCACTAATAGAATTAAAATAATATAAAAAATATATTTCTAAAAACACAGGTAATGTAACTGCAAGAAGGTAGGGGAAATCACAGTGCAAGCCCTTTCCAGTCAGTTCCTAAAGGCCTCTTGGAATAAAAGGTCCTTGCCTGCAAGCAGAAGAAAGGAGCCAGTCTAACTTCTCCAGGAAAAGTCTGGGAGCAGATAGAACAATGCCAAGCAGAAGACAAGGTTACACAAAGAGGGAACATGCTGCTAGCATCTCCATAACCTATTGCCAGCACTGAGCAGAGGACAGGTCTGGCCACCCCGGCAAACGGTGTCTCTTATTCCCATAGGCATGAGTGGCAGGCATTCAGTAACATTGGAGAAAATAGAGCACTATCCTCGGGGAGACAAAATAGAAAACCCAGCATCTAATTTGGTCCACGCCTCAGCAGCATAGTGCTTATCTCTCTAGGGTTTGGTTATCCATGGTTCAATGCAGCAGTACCTCCAAACCACAGCAGCCAATGGCTAGCACTTGATCTTTAAAGTGGAGTGGGAAACCCTCTCCAAACCCTGGTTTTCAGTTGTGGGTTGAAGTGCTTTTTGTGCTTAGGAAAGTGACAGGGAAAAACACTGCAATGTAGGGAATGAACAGGTGGTTAATGAGAAAACATATAAACACCCCACAAGTCAATCAGGATAAATGCTGGATGGACTCTCATTGTCATATAGTTGCCCCGCAAAGAAATCAGAAGAAATGCTCAATAAAGACCAGAAATTGACCTCTAAATAAGCTTAGTGCAAGCAAATTAGGATATATTTTCAATAAACAGATCATGTGGAGGAGCCCAGTGTGTACTTAGGATTGCAAACTTCATTTATTTATTTCTCGCGTGGTCTACCAGCAGTTCTCTGGCAAACTAGGATGCCCAAGAATGGGAACTACTGGGTTAAAAAAGAGGGGCTTCCCTTAATTCAATATACATTCACTTTATATTACTAATAAGTTAACATTTGTCAGCATCAGAATCTGTCACAGTTGAGAGTACTCAACTACTTTGTTTGCTTTCAAAGAGACAGCCTTTATCTGCCGTTGCCACTAAGCCTGTTGTGAGTGAGTTAGAATAAATCAGTTCTGAAGAAATGAGCAGCTCTTTAGGAAAAAAATGTTTTAAAAAACTCCTCAGGATTTTAATAAAACTGTCTCTGAGGCATATAAATCACGTTCCTAATACAGTATATTTCAATTTCCAGGACTGTATGGAGAACCTTAAAATGTTAACAGATGTAGGAAAGTATCGTCCTCCTACACTCTCTTTCTCAAACACACATATACAGAAAGCTGAAATATGGCTGCAACATTTTGATTCACCATTGTTGGAGAGGTGGGTTGGAACTGGAAAAAGAGCTTTACTGTTTAGATTGTTTCTGTGGTAACACATCTGGTTGTGCAATCTTGAGCCAGGATGCTAACTATCTTGGAAGGCAGCAAATCATGTTGTTGTTGTTGTCAGCGAGAAGAATGTGAAGCACAGAGTGGGAGATGCATCTGATCCGATAAGAGCTCTTCCACCATTGCGATCTCCACTCACAGCCACATGGAATATCTCTTCAGATACCCTTGCTTAGATTTAAAAAAAAAATATGTGCAAACATATATACCATATCACAGCGTTTGGAATTTTTAAACACTAGCTCTATTTAAAAAACGACACAAACTTGGTTGTCGCCATTTCCACCTGGGTGTGAAATAAATTGAAGACAGAAGCGCTTGCATGGCGTTATGACTGAGAAAACCCTGGATCTTCTCCTTAGCCAGAAACCAACCAACCGAAAACAGCTAGCAATCACACTTATCTTCCTGAAAAGTCTGCATAAATATTTATGCTTATTTATATAAATGTAGTACAAGTTAGATTCACTTTAGCACTAAATGCAGCGGCTATTAGCACGAAGGGGAGCTGGCTGCCAGTATGTGCTCCTTGGCCCGCCCCTCCCCTAGCAAGGAGCCAATAAAAAGCTCTTGTCTGGGGACCTTTTCCACCCAATCAGATCAGATCAGAAATTGACGTAAGTTGATTTCTTGTTTGTTGAGCAATTCCTCCCATCTTCCATCAGAACTGCACTTCTGTTCCGGAGATATTTCCTCTTCTGAAACCACACAATTTGGTGGTACATGGCAATATTGAGCTGGTCAGCCTCTATGGCCATGTGTCCTTGTGCTGCTGGCAATGACTGACCTGCCTGGGGTAGGTTAGACTGTGTAGTTCCAAAGGGCCCAGGATGGAAGGGATGCAGCAAGCTCCTAGGATAAAAATGGGAGGCCCAGTTCCCTATCCACTCGTTTCTCTAGTACAGTGGTACCTCGGGTTACATATGCTTCAGGTTACATACGCTTCAGGTTACAGACTCCGCTAACCCAGAAATAGGACCTCGGGTTAAGAACTTTGCTTCAGGATGAGAACAGAAATTGTGCTCCAGCGGCCCGGCGGCAGCAGGAGGCCCCATCAGCTAAAGTGGTCTTCAGGTTAAGAACAGTTTCAGGTTAAGAACGGACCTCCGGAACAAATTAAGTACTTAACCCGAGGTACCACTGTACAAAAGATTATCCTTAACAATTTGTCAGTCTTGAGAGAGGAGGATTCCCAAACGATGGACAAAACTCAGCATGCACTCCATCCAGCAGAAGTGTCAAAACCTATTGTTTGTAACCATCACTGAGTTCAAGGTCTCAATGGCTGAGACGGAATTATTTTCTTCACTCTCCTCCCTAGAGTTACCATAGAAATTGTGACTGTAGACCTTCTGTCTTTAAAGCTGCACAGAAAGTTTCCAAAACAGAAAGCTCTGCTTTTGCAGAACTTAGTTGGCAATGGAAACAGATTTGGAGGGAAAATGGCACATCAAAAATAGATCTGCCTTTCCTTGTGCTACGGAAGACTCCAAGCATAATCCAATCTCACCGGGAGAACAGCAAATTCTCCTCTTGCCCATCACCCTGTTCATTTCAATACGGCATGGTAGAATTCATGCCCAATGGGCTGTGCTCACCATCTCCGGAAATAGATTAAATCCTTCACGCCCTAAAATATGCTTATTAAAAGAGCTGCTCCCCGAGGAACATTTGGCTGTTACCATCAGCTACTTTTCATTCCAAAGTTCAATACGGGCCAAATTACAGCTTGATTAATTACATTCTGCCAGCTCATTTCCTCTTGGCCCTTGGTGAAAGTCATGTTTGTAATACATTAAACAGATACAGCACAAATACTATGCCTACACAATTCTGTTCACGGGTCTTCTTTTCAGTCCTTCCACAATCCCATTTCTCCAATAAGAGCATATGATTAATTGCCTTCTAGTTGTCATTTTTCTATTTCACCCAGATTCCTTGCCATACACCAGTCCTTGAAGGACTGGCAACGTTATGGTTCCCCAAAGATGCAAACAAGGAGCGTACTGGCAAGGGATGTTGAGAACCAAAGACTACTATGTCTGAAAAACACATCTCTCAGTCTACTCCCAGTACTTCCATCCATCAAATTCCTCTTTAAAATGGTTTGCCTTTGTAATCCCCGTCTCATCTCAGGCCCATCACCCAGCAAGGATTCCCTTGGGGACCTGATTGTTTTAAGGCTGGTGAGAAACTCTTCTCCATTTCCTGCTACACTGCAGCCTGAGGTTATCAGGACGCTCAGAGCCTGGCTGGATGGCGCCATTTTGGATACATAATAAATGGCACTCACAACCTGAACATCACAAATAGGAGGAATAATAATTCTTTTTTTATTATTATTAAGAGTTTCAAAATAACAATCAATCAAAAATACATCATCCTCATTCCCCCTCCATTTTTCCCTCCCCAAAAAGAAAAAAACCTCCCTTCCACCCCCCATACTTCCCTGAGCTCCTCTCTCTAGTTTCTTAGCACATGTTATTCTCTGCGTGTTATAAAATTGTAAAGATCCTTAAGTCATCTATATATATGTTATCAATAAAAAGTTTGTGTACATTTATTCAAAACCTGCCATAATAATAATAATTCAATCCAATCTTAAGGGGGTGCACTCTGTTCTCCAGACAGTGGTTCAGTCCTCATTTATGTATTTTTGCAACACCCCACAACCCATTCACAGAGTTCAAGCTCTAGAATAAAGTTTGTGGCATCTAGTGCGAGAACTGAAAAGAATAGTGGGAACTGTAATTTGTTAAAGGTGCTGGGAATTGTAACTTTGTGAGGCCAGCACGTTTAATGAATTAGGTACATCTCCCAGGATTCTTTTGGGGAAACCATGACTATAAAAGTGGAATAAGAGTGCTAGAAATGTATGGGGTGGATCTGACCAAAGACTGCACAGGAAACATGAGATCATTCGTATGGGTAAGACTGAGGAAAGAATGCCTCAAAGGTCAAATGCTAAGTATTCTTCTGCCTTTCTGAATTATACATGGAAAAGTAACCAGCATTGCAAACGTACCCAAGGGAAAAATGTGGCACGGAAATATGGGGCACCCAACCTTTTGAAAACAGCATTATTTTCCTTGCGCATAATACTGTAATTGTGGACAGAATTTTTATCAAGGCTTTGATTGCATTGTGCCAGATAAAATGGGCTCGTGGATTGGATGTAGCCTACAGGCCAGCAGTTGGTCTCCGTTTCCACCAGAGACACCTCGCCAATCCTTTCTGGGAAGCTTCCTTGGGTGCACATTGTTGCACAACCTCCCAAGCAGCTTGTTCCACTAAAGTCACTCTTTCTGACATTTAGCACAGTTTGATCTCTTCTGCAGTTCCAAACATTGTTGTCATGTCCTCACTTGACTTGAAGGAATGGAGCTGCTGCGGAGGAAAGCTTTGGGCGAGCCAAGCACTTCCTTGGCCACTACAAGTGATGGATGGAATTCCAACTCAAGAAGGTAGTAGATCTGGGAAGGGGTGTAGCTCAGTGGTAGAGCAGCTGCTTTGCATGCAGAAGGTCCCAGGTTCAATCCCTAGCATCTCCAGGTTGGGTTGGGAATATCTTCAGTCTGAAACCCTGGAGAACTGCTGCTACTCAGAATGGATAATGATGAGTGGGATGTGCCAAGTGTTTGACACAGATGGCATGGGACACCCAAAATATTGCTTCAATTTATGGCTTCTCAGCACCTATCATTCCTCGTTGAACATCCCGATCAAGAAGCAAGGCAGACAAATAAATTGGGAGGAAAGGGCATTACGCTTCAGGTTACATATGCTTCAGGTTACAGACTCCGCTAACCCAGAAATAGGACCTCGGGTTAAGAACTATGCTTCAGGATGAGAACAGAAATCGTGCTCTGACTGTACTCAGAGCTCAATAAAGAATGGGTAAAATTTATAATTTATCTAGGAGACCACTGTGAGCGGATAAAAACATTAGCAGGATTCCAATAACACTTGTAATGTAGCAAGTATCGTGGACAATATGGTGAGATACAAGATATGGATTCTGAAATAATATGCAGTTGAAAAAGTTGACAATAGGACCACATGGAGGGGAGGGAAATCTGTAAATATGGATATGTATTTTGTATTGTTATAATTCTTCACTTGTAAAATCAAATAAAAATTGTTTCAAAAAGAAGAAGTGCTCAACAGTCTTTTGTACTAAAATAACGCCTTTTAAAAAATTATTGCAAAAAGAAACAATAAATAGATAATATCTATGTTTCTTTTTTAACAACAAAAACACCACTCCCAGCAATTTCAGTAACAATAAGAATATTCCATTAGTCCTGATTTAAACATATAAATCAATGGAGGTGGACCTTATAAGCCATGTGTTCAAATATATGTGTTTTAATGTACAGTGGTACCTCGGGTTAAGTACTTAATTCGTTCTGGAGGTCCGTTCTTAACCTGAAACTGTTCTTAACCTGAAGCACCACTTTAGCTAATGGGGCCTCCTGCTGCCGCCGCGCCACCGAAGCACGATTTCTGTTCTCATCCTGAAGCAAAGTTCTTAACCTGAAGCACTATTTCTGGGTTAGCGGAGTCTGTAACCTGAAGCGTAGGTAACCTGAAGCATATGTAACCCGAGGTACCACTGTACTAAAATAGTGTTGTAAATAGAGAGATAAGTTTTTGATTAACATAAAGTAAAGAAAGGCACCTGACATCATCGTGGCATCAGATGACAGACAGGTCGTAATCCCCACCTGCCTGCTGAAGCTGTCCTATGGGGTTGGGATAGGGGAGATAAAAATCTGGCCCACTGGGCCAAAAAGTTTCCCCACCCCTGCTCCAAGACAGAGCTGGAAATGGCACAAAGGTTTGCTTCTGATATGATTTGGTGTGTTTAAGAAATAGCAGATAAACTTGCCAAGTCACCTTCAAAAATGAGACTTCCCACCCCACCCCAAATCTTAGTTTCATCACTGAAATGAAAGAAGTTACACAAGGCCTCAGTGAAAACTAGGGACAGTGGAAATATATGGTTGGGTCCACATTTTTTTTTTTTTTTTGCAAGCCTATCTGATTTGTACTTTCCAAAAGACTACGCTGGTTGAAATGTTGCTTTCCTTCAAAATTAGCTCTTCTCTGGCATTTTCAAAGTAGTTCTCCAGCCAAAAAATGTTTACGAAAAAGCATATGTTAGGGCACGTGCATAAAAATGCATTATGTTCGTGAAAATAGCATTAGAAATGTTGGGGGGAATTGCTTGCAAAAATGTCTATACTGGGCAAACTTGCAGAAAGAAATGTGTATACAGTCATACCTTGGAAGTCGAATGGAATCCGTTCCGGAAGTCCATTCGACTTCCAAAGCGTTCGAAAACCAAAGCACGGCTTCTGATTGGCTATAGGAGGCTTCTGATTGGCTGTAGGAAGCTCCTGCAGCCAATTGGAAGCTGCAGAATCCCCATTGGACGTTCGGTTTCCAAAAATAGTTCAGAAACTGGAAGACTCACTTCTGGGTTTTGATCATTCGGAAGCTTATTTGTTCGGAAGCCAAGGCATTCGAGATCCAAGTTACAACTGTATTAGGAGAAATGCTGCTGTTTTCAGGAGGACATTTTTTAATTACAAAAAATAATGCAAACTGATGTGAAAATCTGGTGAACAGAACATGAGATTGGAACAATTAGAAATTTCAGAGAAAGTTACATTGACAGATTCATCCATGCTAACTAAAAGCCAGATTCTTGAGAGAGAAAACCTGAAAATGTATTCAAACTGGAAACATCAAAAATATTTAATCTTCAGGATATTCACATGTGGAGTGAAAGTAAGGCAGGTTGACAACAGAATTTTCATGTGCAGAGTGAGGAATATGAGTAGAACTTTTTCACTGCAACACATTTCTGCTTTGTCACAGAGCGAAGCTATACATGATAACTAGGCCTGTCACCCAATTAACAATATCATATTCAATTAACTGTGTCAGTTTTATACCACAAGCTTATACATGTCTACTCAGAAGTACCTTTACTTTTGAGGGGATTTACTCCAAGGCACATGACCCGGAAGCTGTACGCCGGCTCCCTCGGCCAATAAAGCGAGATGAGCACCACAACCCCAGAGTCGGTCACGACTGGACCTAATGGTCAGGGGTCCCTTTACCTTTACCTTTACCTTTACTCCAAGGCAAGTTGGTGTGTGTGTACTACTAGTTTGAGTTGCCATACATATGGAATTTTCTGGACATTGCCGGGGTAGGGTGAATTGGGATAGCCTACAGATTTGCAGCCCTGAGCTCCTGAAAGATACAAGTACTGTATATAGAAAGAATAAGTCATAATCTGCGAAGCCCAAGCATCAAAGAGGTGCTCTTTGGGACAAGGAGGACATCCTCTGTAGAGATAAAGGAAAGTGTTCAAGACCTGGTGATCTTGCAGTGGTCAACACAGAGTTTGTTCACATGGCGGAGTCCTGGAAGACTTGCTCCCTGCCTTGCAGGCCATTTCCCACCTTGCCTGGGAGGGTGGGGCCTGGACTGACTCCAGCTACAAAAGCTGAGGCTGCAGAACTGAGGCTGGGGTGTTGTTTAGGGGGATTGGGGTATGAGTTGTTGCTGTTATTTATATTAATTTTGTGTATATTTTAGATCTTACTATGGTTTATATAGAAACTGTTGCAATTTGGTTGCACACTTTTTGATGTTTTATTTAATGTATTTAGAACTACTTTTGTTACCTTTGTAATTATGTAATTTTTTTCATGCTGCAAACAACCATGTGCATGGTTTTAACTATGGAAAGGCCGTACTTCACTTTTCACATAATGCAGGGCTTTATATACAGTATGGTCAATTCAGGTTTTATATAGGGCAGGGTTATCAAAAGCGCTATTTATAGAGAGACTTTGAAACAACACAACCCCAGTAAAACGTAGCTGGGCTGCGACCCAAAAACCACAAACAGCACTAAAAGCAAATAATGCACAATCATTACATAGTCCTAGAAAGTATAACAAAAACAAAATGTAACTAAGGGAGATATAACTGTTATCTCCACAATGCAGTTTCAGGATGAGAAGATCAGGACCGGCCCTATCATTAGGCAGAGTCATAGGCGTCAACTTGAACAAAATCTTGTGGGCCCCACTAGCCCGCCCACACTTCTTCCCCCCCCCATCCCAGAACTTCTATGAAGCAAACCTTCCTCTGCCAGGCACAACTGGACACAGGACTCCTCTTGCCCCCGCCGCCTGTTCACCTCTCATCCTCTGTCCATGCACAATAAAATTCTGCCCACTCTCCTCTCCTACCAGCCTGCTTGCCTCTCCCCAGTTGCCCCGGCTCAGGCGCATTCAGAAATACAGTCAAACCTCGGTTGTCAAACGTCATTTGTCCTGGAAGCCATTTTGGCTTCTGAAATGTTCAACAACGAAGGTGTGGCTTCTGATTGGTTGCAGGAGCTTCCTGCCCACAGGCGAAAGCCATGATGGACATTCGGCTTCCAAAAAGTGTTCGAAAACCAGAACATTTACTTCCGGGTTTTCGGCATTCAGGAGCCAAAACGTTCCAAAACGGAGGCGTTTGGGAGCCAAGATTTGACTGTAGCATCAAAAGTCAGGTGGCAAGCTAGGAAAAGAGGGCAGTGCCCAGCTGAGAGGTGCCCACTTCAAGCAGTTGGTTTTGGATGTCATGGAAAGGCAACAAATTGTTATCCGATTTATTATTGTTGCATTTCTGTTCCCAGGGAATGGAAGAGGTGCTTGTGGGATTTATTGCCTCAGGTACCAAAATAACTTGACCGGCCTTGGGTATTATTTGCAGCTCAGCCATGGGCCAGCCCTGACAGGAACAGGTAGGTTGCTGGATTATTTGCAATAGACTGGCAAGAGTTTCTATGGACTGTTTAACAAAAGCAACAAAATGGGATTCTTTTACCTAAACTGGGCGATTAGAATCTCTGATCTTTACTCAGTCCAATCTATGTTTATATTTGAATGCCAGTCATCCTATTGGTGTTGTTCATTGGGTGCAGTAGGCAATTGGCTTCCCTGTTCCCCAGGGAGCATTTGGCTCTGTTGACATGCCAACATCCTTTTGCATCTGGCCCTGTGACATCCTGAGCAGGGGGTTGTGTGGGGTAGAGTCTCAAAAGGTGCGCAGAAATGAAGATTTCATAGCCCAAGGCAGTTTGAAGCCCAAGGACCCTTGAAAGCACAACACTCCACCCTCCAGCATCCTCTGGGAGCAGAGTTGAGGACATATCATTCGACATCTAAGTGCCTCAGAGAATTGTCTTTGAAAAATGTTGGACCCAGAAGTCTTCATTTGCATGCACATACCATATGAGACACCATTTCTCAGAGTGGTGGGAAGCTTTGCAACATTCAGGACTCTTTATGCTTCCAATTTTATGCCTGCATGAAAGATAACAGATAGCTCTCTAGCATTTTTGGTACCTATGCAATAAAACGGCTCCTCTCATTCTCTCACCAAGCAATGGTGTCCAATGAGTCTCTCCCCCACCCCATCTGATATTGGCGCTTTTCCCCATTGTGTGGCATCCTTCCTGAGCCAGAATTTAGCAGCTTTGCTCCAGTTTGTAGATTAAAATGGAAAAGAAAGTATTTTCCCACACGGCTGGTTTTGGCCCATTGTCACTTCTTCCACAAAATTCTGTCAAACAGCTGTAAGTTAAGAACCTCTCTGACTCATCAGTTTCATCAAGGGACTTTTATCTGTGTGCTTTCCCTTCCCACCCTTTGGAATTCCAGAAACCACATGGCACATAGACAGCAGCTGAGACCAAGAGAGGGGCACAAGTCTGGGCAGTCCAGGACCTCCATATGCACTGCCCAGGCTTGTGCCCTGGAAAGGTCACCAGTTACGAGTTAACGGTCTCTGCAGCCCCAGCAGGCGCTGTGATTCTCCAGTGGTTTGACTTCACCCCCAATGCATACTCCATTGTCTCTTGATGAGACCAATAGTGAGTCCAGTCAAAAGAAGGCAGTTTCTGCAGGTCTTGTAGAGGGAAGCGAGGAGCAGATGGGGCTCATCAACCTGGGAAGATAGCCCACCTAGGAGAAGGAAAACTCCTATCCTAAATCTCCATTGCCTTGCAGGATAACTTTGGGAGAAGAAAAGGCTAAGGAGAAACCCCTCCACAAATCTGGAGTCCCTAAGATGGTTGGACAGCACCTTGTATGCCTCCTTCCAGCAACTCCTGTAGCCAAGCTGGTGCCAAACACAGTGCTCTGCTTTCCTTTGGACCACATCAGTGAGGCCGAGAAGGTGGGTCTTGTCATCTGGCAACCTGGGACCTCCTCCATGCACACTGCCCAGGCTTGCATTCTGGAAAGGTCACTAAACACAGTGCTCCAAACACAGTGGTTTGGCTTCACCTCCAGAGGCACACTCCCTTGTCTCTTGAAACAGACTGATGCCCACAAATGTTCCTATGTTGTTATCTGCCTCTGCCTGCTGCTGCTGCAGGTTCTCTGGTCCCCACGCTGAAAGTTTGCATCTCCTCTTCCAGATTCTTGTGCCTGACCCCACACACCCCACTGTGGACATTCCCCACAGTTTGAGAACTTCTGCTATGCAAGTATTATACAGTTAAGCCAGCACATCTGCTACTGTAGGTACTTGCTTCTTCTACGCCTCATTTAAGTGGATCTGTCTCTCTGGGCGCTTGCAGACTGTCAGTGTTTTCGGGTGAATTTCAATCACTTGCCAGCAAACTTAGTTTGTGCAATTATGCTTGACGGGTTGGTCTTGCGCAACAAACCCACGTCCCCAAAAGATCAGGCTTTTTGGCATAAGGAAAGTGATGGGAAGCTGTACGTGAAAGTGTGGAGTAACACTTGCCTTGACACAATGTCATTATCAAACACGAACGAAACACAATGAACGCTCATTAAATAGCTAACATGGTCTAATCTCCCTGCAAACAAATCAGGATGAATGTTCAATGAACAGGTCATGTGGAAGCAACCTCTGTTTTCAGTCTATCCCACGCATTCCTTCAAAGACAATGGATGGTAGATTATGCTGGAGGGCTCTATTTTCTAGGAGGAAGCTAAGACAGGTTATGATCATAGTAGAACCTGTGTTGTGTAGTAGTCCAGAATGCTGGACTTATGGCCTGGGATACCCAAGGTGGTTATCTTCTGAGTCCTGTCAATGCAAGAGTTTCTGCATTTGCAATGAGATGTTCCTCCTGCCAGAACCCACCTTGTGCATAATAATAATAATAATAATAATAATAATAATAATTTATTATTTATATCCCGCCCATCTGGCTGGGCCTCCACAGCCACTCTGGGCGGCTTCCATAGAAACCAAAAATACACTAAAATATCACACGTTAAAAACTTCCCTGAACAGGGCTGCCTTAAGATGTCTTCTGAATGTCAGGTAGTTGTTTATCGCTTTGACATCTGCTGGAAGGGCGTTCCACAGGGCGGGCGCCACTACCGAGAAGGCCCTCTGCCTGGTTCCCTGTAGCTTTGCTTCTCGTAATGAGGGAACTGCCAGAAGGCCCACAGCGCTGGACCTCAGCGTCCGGGCAGAACGATGGGGGTGGAGACGCTCCTTCAGGTATACTGGACCAAGGCCGTTTAAGGCTTTAAAGGTCAGCACCAACACTTTGAATTGTGCTCGGAAACGTACTGGGAGCCAATGTAGGTCTTTCAAGACCGGTGTTATATGGTCTCGGCGGCTGCTCCCAGTCACCAGTCTAGCTGCCGCATTCTGGATTAGTTGTAGTTTCCGAGTCACCTTCAAAGGTAGCCCCACGTAGAGCGCATTGCAGTAGTCCAAGTGGGAGATAACCAGAGCATGCACCACTCTGGCGAGACAGTCCGCAGGCAGATAGGGTCTCAGCCTACGTACCAGATGGAGCTGGTAAACAGCTGCCCTGGACACAGATTTGACCTGCACCTCCATGGACAGCTGTGAGTCCAAAATGACTCCCAGGCTGCGCTCCTGGTCCTTCAGGGGCACAGTTACCCCATTCAGGACCAGGGAATCCTCCACACCTGCCCGCCTCCTGTCCCCCAAAAACAGTACTTCTGTCTTGTCAGGATTCAACCTCAATCTGTTAGCCGCCATCCATCCTCCAACCGCCTCCAGACACTCACACAGGACCTTCACCGCCTTCACTGGTTCTGATTTGAAAGAGAGGTAGAGCTGGGTATCATCCGCATACTGATGAACACCCAGCCCAAACCATACACCCTCCCCAACTCTGCTCCAGGGGGTTGGAGGAGCCCTCGGTGCAGGAGGAGGAGATGGAGAGAACATGCCATTGCACAAGCAGAAATCCTTGCACTGCTAGTGTGTTCACCTTAGTGCTACAACGGACAATCCCCATGCAGCCATAAAGTCGCGGACTAATCGCATTTTTCTCAGTCTAGCCACACGGTTGTCACGAGGATAAAACACGGCAGTGGGACACCAGTTTGAGCTCCTTGCAGGAAAGGCAGGCTATGAAAGTAATCATAAATTCATAGGCACATAATATAGGGTTGCCGTATTTCAGAAAGTTAAAACCCAGGTACAAAAGTTGAGCTTTGTAAAGTTTTGCCCAAAGTTGTTGAGTCTGGGAAAATCCAGGCATATGGCAACACTAATGTTGGCAGCATCTCTGAAGGGCATCTTGCACAATCCCCTGGTTAATGCAGAAATCTGCAGTACCCTGGACTCTTTTTAAACACCTCCAGTGAGGGAGAGTCCACACCCTCCTGTTCTGTAGCTCAGTGGCAAGGCATCTGCCTTGCACCCAGAAGGCCACAGGTTCAATCCCAGCATAGAATCATAGAGTTGAAAGGGACCTTGAAAGTCATTTAGTCCAACCCCCCCCCCGCAGTTCCGGAATCTCCAGGTAGGGCTGAGAGAGCCTCTGCCAGTCAGTGTAGACAATACTGAACTAGACTGGCCAATGGTCTGACACAGTATAAGGCAGCCTCTTAGATTCCTATTGTTCTGACACAGCTCTTGCCAGTGGTGCATCAGGGTGAATAAGATGCTGTCACACAAGCCCCAGTTTGCCCCAACCTACATACCTGCCTTCTTACCTACAACCAGTCCAGGGAGGTCTTACTGCCTGCCAACCTCTCCTTCCATCCCCTCCATCTCAGTGTTACCACTCTTCAGCGGGGAGGAGGATGGGAGGGGGGACACAAAGCTGGGATTCTTGGCTCTGCCTAGCATTGGCTCTGGTCCCACCCACTGTTCGGGCTCCCTGTCTTCCAGTCGCAATGGGCACCAGCTACTCCTGTCCCAATAGGAAGATACCAGCGATGCTCAGTCAGAATATGCGCCCTTGACGTTTCCACCCATTCATTCTACTCCTGCTTTCTAGAGATCACCAGGCTCATTCTGCTGCATGGTAGCCTGGTCGACTCATGTTGGACTGACACCTAGATTTGATGATTTGAAGTGCCACAGATTCATTATGTCCTTGAGCAACTCACTTAGCTACTGTTCCCCATCCTTAAAATGGGAACGCGGTAATTACCGACCTGAGAGCAAACAGGATGAAGATTATAAAGTGCCCTGGGTACTTCTAGCATAATAATAAGTATATTTGTTACGATTCCCATGAACCGGTACATTCCTTATGGGTGCCTCAGCACACCCAGGAAGTCAGGACACCTGGAGCTAAATAATGGGGGAAAGTGGGGGAGATGTGTGGCGAAATTATTTGCCTGGTTCCTGGGAGGCAAGTCCCTTTAGTCCTAAGGCAGAAGAGAGGCGTTTGCCGGACCAATCACGAACTTCCGAGTTACACGGAGCTTCTCGTCCGGCCGAAAACAGCCCTCGTAGCACGCCCTGGAAACATCCCACGGAAAAACCCTTTACCGGCTGCCTGCGGACTTCCTGCAAACGCTCTCCTACGCGGACCTCTAGCTCTCCAGACTCTACTACGGCACCTTTCTCCATGCAGGTGCCCAGCCGGGTCTCCTCTAGGTGAGGGGCCAGTCTCCAAACACCAACACCCCCGACATCTGTGCATTGACGCCCCCCTTGACCGCCCACCCCCGTCCGCCACAGACCTTTGCTACATCTCCTCCAGGGATCGCACCTGGGCGGCGGGTGGGCTTCTGCCGCGGCGTCCCTCCGTCCGCCCGGGCAGCCGAGCTGTCGAGCCTCTGGTGCGCGTCCAGCGCGGTGCCTTGACGCCGCGCGCTCTCCTTCCCTCCCTCTCGGCGTTGGGGATGTGCCCGCTGCTCGTCTCCCCGGCAGCTCCTCCTCGCCGTCGGCGGCTGTTGCTGCCTGCGAGGTCCCGATAGGGGCCGCCTTATCGCGGGCGCCAGCTTCGCCGTCTGGGCGCGCGCGTGCCACCACCGGGACCGGGCGCCTCTTCCAGGAAGACGCGCGCAGCAGCGGCGGCCTCCAAGGAGGATCGCCTCCCGCGTCCTCCTCCCCACCCCCTGCTGCCTGGCTGCTTCTCTTCTCTTCTCTTCCCCTCCCTCTCCCCTTCCACCACGACCCTCCCTCCCTCCCGCCCGCCCGTGCCCGCAAGGGGGTGGGGGGCGTCGAGGACTGGAAATGGAGGCGCCTCCGACGCATGCTGCGATCGCCAGCCCTTCTTCGGCTCGTATTCGCCGGGGAGCACTTCACACCGCCCGCCCCCTCCCTCCTGGCCGGCTACGAGCGAGCGAAAAAGGCCAAACACAACCTTGCAGGAGAGGGTCCTGGGAGGAGGGGGTGGGGAGGGGCAGGCAAAGGAAAGTAAGGGGGAAACTGAAAGTTTTTCCCTCTCCAGCGCCCAAGGCTAGGGTAGTTCACACGTACACGTGCACACCCTGATGGAGGGCGAGTGGGCAGAGGCGTATCCAGGCTCCCTTGCGCCCTTGTGCCCCCTCCGCGTCCCTTGCGCTCCTCCACCAAAGCGCCCAAATGAGCCTGCGCGCCTCGACCGGCTACCTAAAACAGCAGGGAGTAGTCCGGGAGCGCGTGGACGAGCGGACCGGCCTCTAGTCTTCCGAGCTGCAGTGAAGGGGCGCAATTTTTGCACCGCTTAGGTCTGTACCCTTGATGGAGGCCAACCTAACCAACCCCTAGGTACACCTTCAAGTGGGCGAATGGGAAGTGGCCTTTCTTTTAAAAGTCCTTCCATCTAACTCAATAGTGTCCACACTACCTGGCAGTGGCTGTCCCGGATTTCGAAAGGGAGTCTCTCTCTCAGCCTTACCAGGAGAAGCTGAGGTCCGAACCTGGGGCCTTCTGTATGCAGAAAAGATTATGTATCTTTGTGCCACAGTCCTTCACTCGCTGGATGTCCACTCTGTTTTGGTTGTCTCCAACATCCCGAAACGTATGAAGTTTGACCCATCCCTTATGCATCTAGTGAGCATTCAGTACCACTGATCATGTATGTTTATCATGATTCTGTGTATTCACAAGTTGCAAGCGGAGTTAACAATGTCTCCTTGTGATTTCTGCTCAACATTCTCAGCATTTGGATATTCGCTGCCTATTAAAACAGGCAGATTTTAACCCCAACTCTTAATATGGAGAAGATTTCAATGGTATGATTGTCTGGATCCATAATAATCATACTCATCATTATCTAAACATATGTACTAAATAGTTTCACGCAAAGGTACAATACAGAAATGTCAGGACTTTGGAAGATGGGGAAATGTTAAATTAGATCACCTTAACTATAAGCCAACTGATTCCCCCCTTTCTTATTTCTCTTTTTCTGCAAGCCTTTCTTATCTTTCAAAGCTTTTGCTCTCCATTGATTAATCTCCCCATCTAAATATCTTAAATTTTAATCCCTTTCCCCCTGAGGATCTTGTTCCCAACTGCATGAACTACACGTCTTGGTGCAACAGAACCCATTGCTGCCACCCATTGGTAGCAATAAGTAAGTATATTTTTGTTCTTGGGATAATTAAAAAAAAAGCAACGCACAGAAATTAGGGTCAACCAAAATGCATAGTGTAGAGTGCTTTCCCGTTAAACAGAACTCTTCTGCATGCTGGATGTTAAGAAAAATATTGTTCCCAAGGGTTTAGAATTAAAACCTGATCTCAGTTTGCTTCAGTATTGCAGAAGGAAGCTTTGTGCAGATTAATTAGGTTTTACCTGTAAGGTAAAGGTAAAGGGATCCCTGACCATTAGGTCCAGTTGTGACCGACTCTGGGGTTGCGGCGCTCATCTCGCTTTATTGGCCGAGGGAGCTGGCGTACAGCTTCCGGGTCATGTGGCCAGCATGACTAAGCCGCTTCTGGCGAACCAGAGCAGCACACGGAAACGCCGTTTACCTTCCCGCCGGAGTGGTACCTATTTATCTACTTGCACTTTGACGTGCTTTCGAACTGCTAGGTTGGCAGGAGCAGGAACCGAACAACGGGAGCTCACCCTGTTGCGGGGATTCTGATCGGCAAGTCCTAGGCTCTGTGGTTTAACCTTGTGCAAAACTAAATCTTCAATTACACAGAGTAATGCTGGGAGAGGGAAGCAACAGAAGCTAGACCAGTGCTGTCTATCTTGACTGTGGCCTCAGGTAGCCCCCCCCCCCCGGTCCATGTGCCTGAAGTATTTTAATTTGGGATGCCATAGACCAGATAAAAGACTTTCTGCACTACCACCGAGCCTTTTCCCTTTTCTGACTTTACACCGGCAAGCAAGAAAACTCTTAGATAAGTAAATCATTCCACTTCTGGGCTCTTGCAAATATCATGCCCACAATTTCCTGGTGAGGAAGACACCAAATCATCCCATTACCCTGTTCAAATAGTTCAAATCCGCGCAACAGAGTGAGTTCCCGTTCCTCTTTCCCAGCTTCCACCAACCTAGCAGTTCGAAAGCACATCAAAGTGCAAGTAGATAAATAGGTACCGCTGTGGCCTGAAGGTAAACGGCATTTCCGTGCACTCTGGCTTCCGTCACGGTGTCCCGTTGTACCAGAAGCGGATTAGTCCTGCTGGCCACATGACCCGGAAAGCTGTCTGTGGATAAACGCTGGCTCCCTCAGCCTGAAAGCAAGATGAGTGCCACACCCCATAGTTGCCTTTGACTGGACTTAACTGTCCAGGGGTCCTTTACCTCCCTAGAACATAGTGATAATGCAGCAAACAGCTTTACCTGAAGATGTCTACAGATTAAGCTGTTAAAGGCACAAGGGCTCTTTGGGCGGAGTTGGAAACCCTCTTCGCATCTGCTCTGTTTGGCACAGCTCACCCAAACAGTGTTCCGCATCACACTAGGGGATGTGTTGTGTGTAGCACACCAGATCTCAGTCTGGAAGTGCATTGTGCGTAGCGTGCCAAACAAAGGAAGCTTCTGCATCTCCTTTCTCTAATGGAAAGGAAAGAAAAAAGATGCAGACTGAAATGTCATGACATTACACCAGGGTGGAAACAAAACTTAAATAGTGGGTCCAAAGTGTACGGAGTAGTTTGAAGTCCTATGCAAAGGGCAGGGATTGCAGGCCAACAGGGGACCCGCAATCCAGCCCTAATCCTCAAAGGTGCTTTCCATAGCTCAACCAGATTGGATCAAGAAGGTGTAAACAACTAAACAAAATTGTGTAAACAATTTGCCAACAGTTTCGTTTGTTAAGCCCTCATCTGTCTTTGTCATTTGATATAAATCCTATTGTTCCACTCTCTTTGTCACAGATGTCGCAATATTCCTCTTTGCAGAAAGCAAATTCATTTGCCTTCATCCATTATCTTAGCCTCCCCCAGCTTGGGGTCTTCTGAATGTCTTGGACTACAAAATCCATCAGGCCCAGCAGATGGTCAGGCATGATGGGAGACGTTGTCACGTCTAGAGGGCACAAGTTAGAGAAAGCGGCATAACCAGTACTACCCAGGCATATCTGTGTTCCATACCTGTTAAAATCCTTTTCTCTTAGGTGATGTCAGCTTTGATAAAATCCTTTAAAGCCCACAAGGTCTGAATGGAGACAAAGGTTTCCTATCCAACTACAGATGCAAATTAACATAACAAAGCCAGGTTGAGTGTGTTATCACCAATTACTGATATTGTCAGTAACTGCTCAGTATATCTTGGGCTCACTTAAGCTTTAGGTGGAATGGTGCAGTGCATATGGTCATTGCTACTTTCTGGAAAGATTTTAACAGGGCTAGTTTAACATCTTGGTACCAGGGGGTGTGGCAACACTGAAAAGATAACACATAAGTTGAGAATAGCAAGAGAAACATATCCATACTTTCACAGGCGAACGGTGGAGCTTTGTTATTTTCACAAACACCAGAAAACCAAAGTCCTGTCCCTAGGGTATCTGCTGATTTGTCGATTTTATTTGCTGTGCTGCCAACATTTCATGGGAACTGGTGTCTTATATATTATAAGCAGGAGTGTCTCAAGTTGCTGAATTTTGTCATTTCTGTTAATCTCTATACAGTAGGGATGCGAGTGGTGCTGTGGGTTAAACCACAGAACCTAGGGCTTACCAATCAGAAGGTCAGCAGTTTGAATCCCCGCGACGGGGTGAGCTCCCGTTGCTCAGTCCCTGCTCCTGCCAACCTAGCAGTTCAAAAGCACGTCAAGTGCAAGTAGATAAATAGGTACCGCTCCAGTGGGAAGGTAAACGGCATTTCCGTGCGCTGCTCTGGTTCGCCAGAAGCGGCTTAGTCATGCTGGCCACATGCCCCGGAAGCTGTATGCCGGCTCCCTCGGCCAGTACAGCGAGATGAGCGCCACAACCCCAGAGTCAGTCACGACTGGACCTAATGGCCAGGGGTCCCTTTACCTATTCAGTAACGTTTATGTATTTCATGGGATGTTATATCCTGGGTATGCTGGGGAAAAGATGATTCGTTTTTTAAAAAGGGGCACAGACTCTACCAAGGGTGGAGAACCTAGTGGTTCTCTAGATGTTCCTGAACTGCAGTTCCCACCATCCCTGGCTACTGGCTATGGTGCCTGGGTCTGATAGGAGGTTGTGTTCAACAACCCCTACCCTTTCCTGAGCCCCTTTCATATCCAAATGAAATCAAAGTGTTGAAAGGCCAGCGTTCACACCCCAGCATTGTACAGCTTTCTCAGCCCTCACGCCTGACTTCCACACCTTGAGTGAGGATGACTGATCCAGAGAGGCCTATGCACATGGACGTGTGTGTGTGTGTGTGTGTGTGTGTGTGTGTCTGTGTGTGTGTGTGTGTGTGTGTGCTTCCACAGGAACTGGAACCAGCCACCCAGAGTTCCAGCTTCCACAGAAACCGACACCTCTATAGGTCTCTAGTCCTGTAGGCTTACCCTGTTCAGACATATGCACATCCAACAAATGGACATTGGGGATGGGGAAGCCACTCAATGTTGCAGATCTCACTGTTTGGCCCTGCATTGGGTCATTTTAAGCAGGTGAAATATACTCGGAGTCGAGAGTGGATTTCATGCTCTTTATTCAGCTCATAGTGGTGAGTTGGAATGGAAGTTCCCCCAGAATGTCGGCTTTATATACATTATTTACACAATGGGCCCCACGTGGTTGGCTAATTCCGGGATTCACCTGTAGGCCAATCAGGTTGTGGATTCACTTCCACCTGGAACTGGATTGGGTGCCTCCCATGGACCATTCTGGACCTTATTGTTCTAGGACCAATCAGACTGCTGCATTCTGAACCCTATTGTTCTAGGACCAATCAGACTGCTGCATTCTGAACCCTATTGTTCTAGGACCAATCAGACTGCTGCAATCTGAATCCTTTTGTTCCAGGACCAATCAGACTGCTGCCTTTTGGATCCTATTCAACTCAGTACATAACAGCAGGGATGACGGGAGCAGTGTATGTATGCAAGTAAAGCATCTCCTTCCTGTTTTCAGAGCACTGGTTTGTAGCAGGGGCATAGCTTGGGGGGCACAGGGGCAGTTGGCCCAGGCGCAAAAATTTTAGGGGCACAAAATTTCAACACCTGGTGATGCCTCAGCACAGCTGCATGTCTCCATCACTGGGGGTCATTGGAAAACAGCTTCTTCATGCCAACCAGAAAGTGCATACCATGGAACAACTCTTCTTATCTCTGTGGCTACGATCTCCTGATGATGCAGACACTGGTTGGCAGTGGAATGAGCATGTCTACTCCATCTGTTTCCCTCCCTTCCAGCCCCACTCTGCACAGCCCCAGGTGCTGGCAACCCACAGCCTCACAGTGCATCTCAGTAGTGGCTGTGGGGAGGGGACGGTTTTATTTCCAGTTGCACCGTTGGTTGCCACCAGTAAACAGGGTTGAAGGAAGCTGGGCATATGGTGAGTTGGTGGTTTGTCACCCTTGCCTTAAGCAGCCGGGAATATTGATGCTTTGCTCCGTAGCATGTGCCTGAGTTCTCAGAACCTACAGATAGATATTTTCTTACTGTGTGTGTGTATGTATGTGAAGCTGGCTTTGGGTGGTGCTCTTGGACTCATTGCAACATATCTTTTTACAATGCACTGCTTGGAACCATATCTTTCTTTGGCATAGTTGCAATGCCTGTAGTTGGTTTGCATTATTTTAACAGTCTCCCCAAATTACTTGCTGGCGGGGGGCTTGTTCATTCCTCCACCCTCATCCCCTCCCAGCAAACTCTTAATAATATCCTTGGCTATAAATCTTCCAGATAGAAACTGGTGTTCAGATCATTTAATTAGTTACTCAGACGGCATTCGAAAAAGAATTCCATGATCCAGTGAATACTTTGGAAAACAAAGGGCATGAGGCTGCAAATTTATTGTTCCCCGGCTGATTTTGCATATTTGGAATCTGCTTTCTAAAGCTGCATGTGCATAGTTTTCTTGAGTTGCGAACAAGCCCTGGACAATTCATCATGACAGTTCCTTATGAGCCTTACACTCAGAATAATCCTGAAATGTTTCAGGCTACACTTGCAATCTCTATAGCATCCAAGTATCAAAAGCTTTGCCAAGGTTAGCTAACTTTGCAAAACACACACACACCATGAAGCACTAATAAGCAATAGGTAGGTAGGTTGGTGGGACGCGGGTGGCGCTGTGGGTTAAACCACTGAGCCTAGGGCTTGCCGATCAGAAGGTCGGCGGTTTGAATCCCTGTGACAGGATGAGCTCCCATTGCTTGGTCCCTGCTCCTGCCAACCTAGCAGTTTGAAAGCACATCAAAGTGCAAGTAGATAAATAGGTACTGCTACGACGGGAAGGTGAACGGCGTTTCCGTGTGCTGCTCTGGTTCGCCAGAAGTGGCTTAGTCATGCTAGCCACATGACCCGGAAGCTGTACCCCGGCTCCCTCGGCCAATAAAGCGAGATGAGTGCCACAACCCCAGAGTTGGTCACGACTGGACCTAATGGTCAGGGGTCCCTTTACCTTTAGCTTTAGGTAGGTAGGTAGGTAGGCAGATAGATGATAGATAGATAGATAGATAGATAGATAGATAGATAGATAGATAGATAGATATAGATAGATAGATAGATGATAGATAGATAGATAGATAGATAGATAGATAGATAGATATAGATGATAGATTAGATAGATAGAGGTGATAGATTAGATAGATAGATAGATAGATAGATAGATAGATAGATAGATAGATGATAGATAGATAGATAGATGATAGATAGATAGATAGATGATAGATGATAGATAGATATAGATAGATGATAGATAGATGATAGATAGATGATGATAGATGATATAGATATAGATATAGATGATATAGATATAGATAGATATATTCGTAGAGTTGGAAGGGACTCAACTAGTCCAACCCGCTTCAATGCAGGAATCTCAACTATGACAGATGACCACCCAACTTCTGCTTAAAAACCTCCAAGGAAAAAGAGACCACAACCTCTCAAGGGAGAACATTCCACTAGTGGGTCATATTCAGTGTTGCTGTTCCACTTGCACAACAGACTTCCCTTTGAAGAGAACTTCCTTCTCCTCCTCCATGCACTCTGCCACCCCCAGCCCAAGGTGCTCCAGAGGGTTGGAAGCAGATGGAGGCAGGGAGGAGGAAGAAAAAGATGGAGAAATCCTGTTGAATGAGTGCAACACCAACCATACAGCACTAAATACAACCGGTAGATTATAAAACCATCAGAAAAATCCATATGTGAAATATAAGAGGGCATCAAAAAATAAAATACATGTGGCACATTCATCAACAAATACAGCTGGAAAATTCCAAAATCCATATTAGGGAAATAATTAGGATAGCCAAGCTTTCAAGTTCTCCAGAACTCTTCATTCAGCAGCATTTTATATTTGCAAAAATGCAGGGGATCAACTATTCTTATCAGTAAAAATGCTGTTACAGCAATGCTTTACTTAATGTCTTAATAGTTGAAATTCCCAGTTTGAAAGCGTTACGTGTAACCTATTCTTGTCTCTTTATAAAATGTGCCAATAAATTGCTGTTGTTGTTAAAATGTCATGGATTTGAACTGGGTTTTTTTAAATGTAAGATGTAAAATGCATCACCATCTTCTTTATTACTCAGCAGTAGAGGTTCTCTAATTAGTGAAAATACGAAGACATTTGTGTAGTTGAATGCTA
>NC_139682.1:18625782-18688282 GCF_964106915.1 Podarcis gaigeae | reverse complement strand
CTATACATCACTTCAGATGCCAAGAGCCAAGCCAGGGGAAAAAATATCTCTGTGGGGTGGCAGGCAAATCAGACCTAGGAGAACATTTCACCTTTCCATTTTTTGTTTTTAAAGTTAAACAGATGCAAAAGACTCAGCACACTTTCAGACAATCTGCTTATTGGGCATTTTTCCTTATTTGTGTTGTAAAGTGCAATGTACAAATGAGACACTAGATGGTGACAGTGAGTTATGCCAAATTCAATGTATTTTTCAAAACGTTTTTAATAAAAGCATTTTCACAGCGTTTTTTATATGTGTGTAAATTCCACCTATATTGCAGCTGCCTGCCTGTGGGCAGCCAATTGCATATGCAGACACTGCTGCAAGCAAGTTTCAGCTTCCTGGACATGTTGGCAAAATAGTAATTTACAGTTGCATATCAGTTACTAAATACTGCTTGTAGCAAGAGGTGAACATGACTGACCAAAGGCTTAGAAGGCCATCATGTGCAGGACTATCAAGCACTTTCTTCCAACTTTCACAGTGAATTCCCCATTGTTGTGTGAATCTGCGATCAGGAACTGACGTGGTTGATTGGGGTCCCAAGAACACTAGGACAAATTATATGCAAAGTGGGTGGATGTGGTACTGGGATAAATATGGGCTGAGTTATAGACTGGGCTGCATGCTAAATCAACACAACAATCTCTTTACCCGTAGTTTTATAGAGGGAGAATGCTGGGGAGGACAGTTCCAGGACTTTTTCCAGAGTAGAAGCAACCATCTGCTGGATTGCCAGGGTAATTGACACATTTTCCTTGCTCTGGCAAGTTAATGAGGGGACAACAAGGTTTTCAAGTTTGTTTGTGGCAGAGTCGCACAGAGCAAGTCAGAGAATTAGCAAAATAATTCAGCAGAGGCTGGATACTTTTTCTTTGATGGGGAACTACTTCATCTGAGAATGACTGGGCAATGCAAAATGGTTTGTATATCTCATTAAAAGCTACATTTTGTGTTCTACGAGGCCGAATATATTTTGTCTAAGCTCAAGTCTGAAACTGTGCAGTCAGAATTACGGTAAGCACCATTGACCGGTGAAGCTTACTCCAAGGTAACAATTAATAGGATTGCAATCATATTTATCTCAGTAAGCTGGTACAGTATTCTACTGTGTACTGCTGCACCTTTTTTTTTTAAGGAATGTGTGCAATAACAGATTTCTGCATTTTGGGGTTTTCTGTGGGTGTGTTTCAGAATTTATCGCTAAGTAAGCTGTGCCCCATTTTATACACTTTCCTTGAACGAAAATGCCAGATTCACTGTAAGCCACACATTATCCTGATGGGACTGAAACTCATCAAAAGCTATGACCCACACGCCTACAGATGGAGCTGTCTGTACCAGGAGGAAAAGAGGTTATACGTGAAGAGCCTTAAACGCAGGGCAATAATTCTGCAAGGCTTAAGTTAACTGTGGCTGAAAAGCGCTTTTGAGAATAGAAAGTGTTAAATGCTCTCTGTTGCCTGCAAACTTCAAACTAAAATCCCATGCCTGAAAAAGATAAGGCTGCTTAAGACATAAAGCAGGGTGAAAGGCAGGGCGTGATAAGCAAAGCTTCTAGGGCTTGATTATTTCCATTTTCAAGCAAATCTAGAGTTTTCCAGTGTCAATTGGGGTGGGCCCCAAAACCCATGTTGGGGGAGAGGAATGTTTTAAAAGGCCCAGCCTGGAATATTTCCCTGCAACACCATGTCACTTTCAAATAAATATGATGGAAAAATCCCCACCACCCTAAGCCGAGTAAATGGGAGTTTGGGGCTCGCATAGGGTGGATCCTAATGGGTAACTTCTCTATTTATTCTTCCGTGACAAGAGGAAATATAAATATAGAGGACATAAAGCTAATAGACTGGGTTGGGTTTTTTTAATGAAGCGAACTGCTGCTGGGATAGGAATATGCGAGCTTTTAAGTTCTGTGGAATTATTGATTGTGCAGCATGGAAAGTTAGAAATTTTTCAGAGAGTAAATTTTCAGGCAGCTGAGAAAGAAAATGGATTATTATTCACTCCCTGCCTATTGACAAGAGGCAGATGCCTTCACTGTGTTCTTTTTGGTGCCTAAACACATTTGTGTTTAGACAAGCCTACCTAAAGGGACGCGGGTGGCGCTGTGGTCTAAATCACTGAGCCTCTTGGGCTTGCCAATCAGAAGGTCAGTGGTTCAAATCCCTGCAAGGGAGTGAGCTCCCATTGCTTGGTCCCTGCTCCTGCCAACCTAGCAGTTTGAAAGCATGTCAAAGTGCAAGCAGATAAATAGGTACCGCTCCGGTGGGAAGATAAACAGCATTTCTGTGCCCTGCTCTGGTTCGCCAGAAGAGGCTTAGTCATGCTGGCCACATGATCCAGAAGCTGTATGCCGGCTCCCTTGGCCAGTAAAGCAAGTAAAGCAAGATGAGCACCGCAACCCCAGAGTCGTCCACGACTGGACCTAATGGTCAGGGTCCCTTTACCTTTACCTTTACATCGTCTGTTCATTAAGGCAGAAGTGGCTAAACTGTGACCCTTCAGCTGTTGTTAAGACAACGACAACTCCTTTCATCCCTGATCATTGGCCATGCTGACTGGGGCTGCTGGAAGATGGGAGGTCCAAGAACATCATAAGGACCACAAGTTCTCCATCTTTGCTTTCAGGAGCTTGAAGCGGCATTTTGTCCCAGTCAGAAAACAACCCTGCGAGGGGATGAGAGATTTGAAAACAACTGGGCACCATAAAATTTGGTGAAAAGATTGTGAGAATGAGTGAATTTTATGAGAAAAATAGATTTTGAATAAATATTGTGGTAAGATTAGAGATTTAAGATTTAGATAAAACTATTCAAAGTTAGGGACAAAATATTCGAAAAGTGTACAATAAGAATGGAAACAAGGTGATAATTTGCTGGTTAAAGTTTTATAAATTTGGAAAGTAGGAGTGTGAGACGTGAGGGAGTCCAATAATGAACAGAAGGAATACTGTTTGTACTCTGTTATGTTATTTTTTTTTATTTATTTTTTTCTTTCTTTCTTTCTTTCTATTGTAACAAAAAATCCTTAATAAAAATTTAAAAAAGAAAAAAAAGAAAACAACCCTGCGAGGGAGGTTGGCTTGAGAGACTCAGTCAAACCAATCAGTGAGTTTGGAGGCTGGATGGAACCCAGGGTGACTAGATGAAAAAGTCAAAAAGGCATCTCAAGCAGCTGGGCAGAATTTCACTTGCTGTATGCTTCCTAATGGTATACTTGGGAATCCCAGTTTTTGACAGCAGAAGTCTGAATATTGGAAGCAGGCACCTAGCATAGCTTTCATCAACATCCTTTGCTTTCATCAACATCAGTGAATTAGCTATGCCCTGTCCTTTGAAACACTTCCAGCTTCCACATTCCCCATTACAGCTCTTTCTTCCTTGGACCTGAGAGAAAGCCTTCTGAAGGTTTCTGCCAGGGAACTGAATGACACCTTGTTAGACTGCAGTCCTGGGCATGTTTAACTCTGGGAGTAAGCCGCACTGAAAAACAATTGAGGACTCAACTTGCTGAGTAAACATACACAGCATTGCAGTGTTAATAAATACGTTACGTAATCAACCTGCATAGGACCTGAAATCCGTAGCAAAGTTCACTTCAATAGACCACACGTGGTGCTGGCAATGGGAGCTAACTGTGCTAGATGGAAGGAGCTGGTTTTTGCAGGATCAGAATGAGATAAAGCGGCCTTCAGTCTCTGAAGCAGAAGCCTATTTTCTAGGATGCAATGATCTGGAGAGCAGTTGGGTGGGGGACATTTGCAGAACAGAGGTCTCCAGTGGGAAAGATTACAGAGGCAGAAAAAGAAGCCTATGTATGCACAGAATCGAGACCAAATCCTTGCTTTTTTCACAGAGTTCCATGCACAATATGGATGCATCACATATATTTTTGCCCCAGAAAAATGGTTCTCAAGAAACTGATTTCATTCAGAAAACAAGAGCTTATTGCAGAGTGATTCTGCACTACATTGCGTGTTGAGTCCCACAGTGCCACCCCCCAAAATAATTCACACTTCACACATCAATTTTTGTTAAGGTTTTTGGCATAATTTTGGCCACAACTTTATTAAAATACAAAAAATGTGAGTGGTTGCTTAGGCATTGGTTATGACTATCTGTCCTGGCCCTCAAGGACAGAGCTGGTCCCTTCCGGACACCACCGGAAGCCAGCGTGGGAAACAAGTATTGGGGAGAAATGAGGCTGGGAATCAGTCCAACACTTCTCACCCTCATGTTCCTGTGGGGCTTGCACGGCCCAAGTCCGGCTCCACGGACACGGACGAAAAGAATGGCAAGCCCCTGGATTCCTTTAACGGAATTCCCTTTCCGCATCATTTGGAGGGATAGGCACTTACCCCTCCAAGCACCAATTAACCAATGCCTAACCGCCAACCTTACAAGTTGTGACGATTTGCTACGCAGTAGGCAAAAACCAAATGGCACCAGCCAATCAGCCAAGTGGCAAAATTCCTACCAGGCCCCTGCTCCAAGGCGAACGACCCCATGACAGGCATAGCAAGGTCAAGCGATCAAGGGAAAAAAAACACCCTATTAAAGGGAGGGAGGGCGGGTGATCCGGTGCAAAATGGCCAAGAGGACGTCCCCACGTCCCCACGTCTGGCCCCTATATTTAAAGCCTCTGATCCCTCCTCCGAATTGGCAACAATCAAAATTCCCCAGCAACCCAATTAACCCCTTAAAGGCTAGGGTTGCTGACCAAATTTGCCTAGTCATGGCAGGGTGGCCTGTTCCCCCAACCGCAACACGTGCTCTCTGTTAGGGAGAACACGCTTTGCGGTGTGTCAATTTGAAAACAGGTGTAGGTGGTCCACAGCTACCCAAAGACACTGTGGGCGGCAGCAGTGGCTTGTTCCCATTGGTACTGGTGAACCAGAAGGCAGGGAGACCAAACAGTAGGTAGGACAAGAGACATTGAAAGGCAGATCCTAGTTTGTCCCCATCCTCCTCTCTGCTGAGGACCAAAACTGAGGCTGTGTAATATATCTGAAGCCCCCAGAATCCTGTGAACTGTAGTTTATCCCTCACAGAACTATAATACCCAGCCAGGATTTTTTTTGTTGGGAAGCAGGCTTTATGTTTTTTAGGGGCAGAACTGAGCTTTTTGTGATGCAATTTGTCAGTTAGTTGTTTTTATTTTCTTTTATTAATTGATTGGGGGCAGCTGCCCCCTTTTGGCCATGCCCATGCCCAGCATGCTTAACAAATGACTGAGATCTTGTTTTTTCTGCCTAATCCACACACAATTGAGACCTACTTTGGGTGGACTTATACCAAGATCGTGGGATGCGGGTGGCACTGTGGGTTAAACCATAGAGCCTAGGACTTGCTGATCAGAAGATCGGTGGTTCAAATCCCCGCGACGGGCTGAGCTCCCATTGTTGGTCCCTGCTCCTGCCAACCTAGCAGTTCGAAAGCACGTCAAAGTGCAAGTAGATAAATTGGTACCGCTCCGGCGGGAAGGTAAACGGCGTTTCCATGCGCTGCTCTGGTTCGCCAGAAGCGACTTAGTCATGCTGGCCACATGACCCGGAAGCTGTATGCCGGCTCCCTCAGCCAATAAAGCGAGATGAGCGCCGCAACCCCAGAGTCGGTCACGACTGGACCTAATGGTCAGGGGTCCCTTTACCTTTACCTTTATACCAAGATCACAATTACGGCTTCTTCCTTCATTCACCTGGGGCATGGGTGAGGAGGAAAGGCATGGATAACCAAATCAAGGGGTAGTTTTCCAGATCAGGTAACCACACCCAACCTTGTGCATGGCAAAATGAATCTCGTATCAATTTCTAGAATGAAGGCAACACGCTGAGGTTGATCGGGCATGATTCCTTATTGAGAAACATGACTTCTTCGCACTACAAATGGTTAAGTGTGTTTACACAAGCACTCTTCAGGTGTTACTAAACCACAAGCATGCTGGAGTCCCGGGGCCCTGTGTGCCATCCCTGCCCCCTTTAGCTCCAGTCCTGCCACAGTGAGAGGCAAGCTCTGAAGGAGGCTTGTAAATGTATTCATCTGCATGTTCTCGCAATCTCCCTCCCCCTGGGATGTGCAGTCATGGGGAGGTTTGTAAAAGCTTACAAGTCTCCATATCTTGCCACTCAATGCAGCAGTCTCGATTGGTTCTAGAATAAAATGCTGTGTGTACGTAGCCCTAGATTCAACAGACAACAGAGGAAGTGTAGGGCGGGGGGGGGGGGACACAGTGAAGAAGGCCCAATCCTCAAAGAACACATCTGGAACAAATTGCTTAAAGCTGCAGCCCAGCATTGGTGCCTATCTGAGCACTGGTTATTTCTGGATTGCAACCTAAGATCCAGGACATACTCAGTTTTATGTTGAAATATCAGGAGCATCACTCGAAAGGTATGAAGAACATTCAAATGGTTATGCGGGAGACTACATTTTTCACATTTATGAATGTCTTAAATAATCTTATCTGTCTCATCTCTGAGAAGAAGTGATTCATAGGAGGTTCCTAAACATCTGTAATTAGTTAAAGTTTTGATTGCCAGTTTGTTCTGCCCTTTAAGAGCAGTGCATAATTTAACTTACAAGATAATTTAACTTATAACTTCCTTATAGTGGAAAAGATCTATACATTAAAGACATAAATGGGTGTTATATATGTTGTAAAGAAATGTGCAAATGTCATAAACTTTTTATTGTTTCTATGATTCTATGTCGTTCTCTCTCCCTCTGTGTGTATATGTGAACTATATCCAATAATAGTCAGAGCAGACCCACTGAAATTAATGGATTGGACTTAGTTATGTTCATGGATTTTAGTAGGTATACACAACAACAACACAGTATCTTTATTGTCAATGTACAACCTGTGTACAATGAAATTAACCGAGCCTCCCCCCCACCCCCAAACACTCAGTCTCATTGCACTCTGTGTACTTGTCACAAAACCAGCGACAATACTAGCTTTATTAATCTTTTTAAGGGTTGCTTCACATGACCACTGTGGGACGCAGGTGGCGCTGTGGGTTAAAGCCTCAGCGCCTAGGACTTGCCGATCGAAAGGTCGGCGGTTCGAATCCCTGCGGCGGGGTGCGCTCCCGCTGCTCGGTCCCAGCGCCTGCCAACCTAGCAGTTCGAAAGCACCTCCGGGTGCAAGTAGATAAATAGGGACCGCTTACCAGCGGGAAGGTAAACGGTGTTTCCGTGTGCGGCTCTGGCTCGCCAGAGCAGCGATGTCACGCCGGCCACGTGACCCGGAAGTGTCTCCGGACGGCGCTGGCCCCTGGCCTCTTGAGTGAGATGGGCGCACAACCCCAGAGTCTGTCAAGACTGGCCCGTACGGGCAGGGGTACCTTTGCCTTTACCTTTTACACATGACCACTGGGCATGTTGTAGCATCTTGAAATCTTGGCACTTGCAGAATCAGCATCACGAGTGAGGAGGTGGTGCTGGTTGTGCAAAGTGAGTGATCCATGAGTGGGATTAAGTTGTTTGCATGCCACTGCAGCAAATGTCATTTCTGCGTGTTTGCAACCGTGAATAATCTGCTTCCAGAGGGATAGCTGTGTTGTCCTGTTGCAGCAAAAAAACGAACAAGAGCCTTGTAGACTCACCTTAAAAACATTTATTGTGACATAAGAGCTCATAATTTCAAAGTGACACACCACCCCAAAATAGCTGAATTGGAATGAATAACAAAGTTTGATTCTCTTTGTTTGAGCCTGAACAGGAAGTTTGGTAACAAACCACTGGTCCCTCCAGCTCAGTATTGTTTATGATTGACAGCAACTCTCCAGGGGTTCAGACAGAGGGTCTTTCCTGCTAGTGTGGTGTAGTGGTTAAGAGCGGTAGTCTTGTAATCTGGGGAACTGGGTTCGCGTCTCCGCTCCTCCACATGCAGCTGCTGGGTGACCTTGGGCCAGTCACACTTCTCTGAAGTCTCTCAGCCCCACTCACCTCACAGAGTGTTTGTTGTGGGGGAGGAAGGGAAAGGAGAACGTTAGCCGCTTTGAGACTCCTTAAAGGGAGTGAAAGGTGGGATATCAAATCCAAACTCCTCTTCTTCCCACCTAGCAGTACTGGCATTGAATGTAGCATCCTTTTCATGTGCTTTGCTACTCCATGAAATCCTTTCCCGAAAGAAGCAGTGGTCTCCTGCCCAACTACAAGTGTTATTTTATTCAGCAAAAATATATCTATAGCTATTTTGTATATATCAATGCTGCCATCCTATACACACGTACCTAGGAGTAAGTCCCATTCAATCCAGTAGGGCTTACTTATGAGTACACACCCACAGGACTACACCGTTAACCTCAAACTGCATTGTCACAGACTGTGCTTTTTTTATTTCATTACTGTATAGACCCAACTTTTTGCCCTTCCTGCAACTGACGCAAGTGGACTTTAGACCACAAAAGCATAACCCATAATAAATATGTTAACTCCTCCAAGTGCCATAAGACTCCCTAGGTGATATTCAAATCAATGGGTGTGACTTAGTCAGCTACCATCCTTAGTTGTTACCAGCAATAAGAGAATTATTTTAGCATTACTGAGGAAATTACCACCTGTGTTGCTAAAGAAACAGTTGTCCCTATTCAGGCCAAATGAATAAATAAGAAACCAGCAACTCAATGGCAAGATGATTGCGTTATCAGTATCATCGATTGTTGCTTTTGTGAGCAGTCATTTTGCATACATTTAAGCTCTAATTTAATTGTTTAAAAAACCCCACCCTGTACTTTTTCTTTCTATTGCCATTTAATTGTAGCCTTTACATTCCTTCCACCCATTATGCCCATGTGTATAGAAATTTGACAAATGAGGATCACACTTCATGAATCTGAGGAATTTAAATAATTTAATAAACGTGTTAGTCTTTAAGATGCTACAAGTGATCTTAATCTGGCAGGTGGAAAAGTCTGGTCACGTGTAGGATTTTCTCAGTGCCCAAAATTTCTAGTTCTGAAAATTGAGGGAGCAAGCCTAAATTCCCTAACATGGGATTGAGAACTATTTAATCTAATTGCAATTACTTCTTACTTGACCTGCATTGTAAACCACCCTCACCCCCCAATGTACTTGATGCTTACAGCACAATCCTATGCAGAAGTAAGTCACACTGAGTTAAATGTAACTTGGGCTGTGTACACATAATACATTTAAAGTGCACCCCCCACTAGAATCCAGGAAACTAGTTTGCCCTTCAATGAACTATAATTTCCAGCACATTTACCATATTACAGCTCCCACTATTTTTTTTGGAGGGATGCCTTAAATGTATCTGCTTGTGTATGCAGCCATAGTCCCAGTTAAGTGGGTATAGGATTTCATGCTTGTTGAGTAAATGTTAATATTAATATGCAGTCAGTACAACTTCACTCCAATAAATTCTTATCAACTTTGGTAGTCGCAAATTGGATTTTAAGGTTGACCATGATAAATGTTACCATTAGGGGAAGAAATCAAACCTCTCCACCTTGTTCTGAACTGGTTGGTAGAAATAGAACATTCCTTTCTTTTGGGGAAGTAAAAAATAAAGAAATCACCACCTTCTAGTAAGTCTGACTCACAGGTTCTGCAGAGGGGTGACTAAAATAGCTCTCTAATCTTGTACTTTCTCTCCAGGAGCAAAAGACTTGCCCATTTCTTTACTATGATCAGAAACTGAACTGTTCCTTGGTTTGCTTCCTTGATTGGCTACCAAGTCATTCATGTGACGTAAGTAGCGATTAATATTTTGTGACTGGCTCCAAAGGTTTCATATGACTGTACCTTGCTGACTTCAAGAAACCTTTTGCCACACCCTCCTTCTATAGCACTCCAACAATTCCAGGAATGCAGGGGGAGAAATAAACTTCCTTCATAGAAACCTAATAAATCTTTAGCGATAAAACCAGCCACATGATGGGTTTAAGCACCCAGAGCTCAGCTTTTGCATCTCAGAAGCGGGCCGGTTCAACTGACACACAAATCCTCAGTGTTGCCTGGGATCTCCTCCATTTTCCATTGCACTGCCCAGCAGAAAGTTAGAGAGGAAAATGGAAGAAGAAAAGCAGGCCTGGCTCTTTTCTGATAGATTCTGGTAATCTAAAAATGAATGGAAACCAAGCTCCGATTCCCTTCTTCCTGTACTCTCCAACCTTTGATCATTTAAATAGCAACATGTGATATACTTCAAGTGCATGCCCAGAATGGCCAACCCACAAACCAGTTAAGTCAAAAAATATTTGGATTTTAAATACAATTTTATCGAAATCGTATGCATGTTTTACATGGAAGTAAATTCCACTGAGTTCCTCAGGGCTTACTCCCAAGTATGTGAGTGTGACTAGGACTGTAGCCCTATGGAGTTGGGGGAAGTGATCCAGCTCTGTAGCTGAGCATCTGCTCTGCATGCAAAAAGTCCCCATCATCTCCACGTAGGGCTCAGGGAGTCCCCCCTCTGAAACCATGGAGAGTCGCTGACAGCCAGTGCCAACAGTTAGATGGACCAATAGTCTGATTCAGTATAAGGCAGTTTCCAATGTTCCTCTTGAACTGCAGCCCAGTTTAAATGTTTTCTCTCTTCCCATTGTATGTATTTTTACCCCACTGTTCAAGTTAGTTCCCAAAAATTTCACTTGTTTTACTTCACATAACACAAACTTTAAAAGTCCTTGAAAAAGCAAGATGGAAAAGCTGCTCTGTATGGAAATGGAAGATGGAAAAGGAGGCATGTTTGCATATATTACCGTTATTTCAAATCTTAACTTCTTCAGGCATGTAATGAAATGTGTTCTGGTCTATAATGCCTGCCACAAGACATATTTTAGTCAAGGGGCCACAATGCCACAAGAGGGGTAGCTACAGATTAGTTTGTTGCAGCAAAAAGAACAAGAAGTCTTACAACCCCTTAAAGGCTAAGAACTAGAGTGCTGAATTTCAACTTTACGGAAGATAAGCACACTGACCATTCACTGCAGTAATCAATTCCTTCTATAAAGGAACTTTAGAACTTATCCAGAAGTTTGATTCTATCAGTTGGACTCCAAAAAGAGACAATGGTTGCCTGACCCTCTACAAGTGTTAATTAACATAGAATAGGATGGTTGTGTTATTATGAATTACTAAAAACACTATCATCCTAGATTTGTTATGTTAATTGACATCTGTAGTGCAAAGGGAAACAAAAGTCTCTGTTAAAGTTTAACTGAATCAAACTTTTGAATAAGTTTTAATTCAACTATTGTACCCTGAAGTCTTCCTTTAATTTTTTTTTTTTAACAGCAGTTTTAAGGTCACTTGTAGAATGCTCCAAGAGACTGTCATGTTCTCCTACTGGTTTCTGAATGTTTCAAAATAATTTATTTTGTCAGATTTGATAGATAGATAGATAGATAGATAGATAGATTCTTTATTGTCATTACACAAGTGCAACATTGCACAAGTGCAACGAAATTGGATGCCATCCCTTAAAAACAACAAAAGCAACACAACAACAACAACCAAACAAACCACATTCCAGCCACACCCACACCCACACCCATCAAACTCCCAGGTCACACTATCGAGTTACTGCATTTAAGAAGGCCACAGCTCTTGGATAGAAACTATTTTTCAGTCTATTTGTCCTTGACTTGATGTTTCTGTATCTCCTGCCAGAAGGCAGTAGTACAAACAGACTGTGTCCCGGGTGAGATGCATCCTGCAGGATATTATTTGCTTTCCTAAGACAACGGGAACCGTACAGTTCTTCCAAAGATGGGAGGGGATGACCAATAATCCTTTGGGCTGTGGTTATGACCTTCTGGAGCACCTTCCTCTTCCTAGCTGTACAGCTGGAGAACCAGGCACAAATACAGTATGTGAGAATGCTCTCTATGGAGCCTCGGTAGAAGGACACCAGCAGTCTCTCACTCAGATTGTTCTTCTTTAAAAGTCTGAGGAAATAAATTCTCTGCTGGGCCTTCTTCACCAGAGCAGTGGTATTTGCGCTCCAAGTCATGCCCTGATCGATAGTCACTCCCAAAAACCTGAATTCCGCCACCCTCTCCACCCGTTCCCCGTTGATATACAAGGGCTGAATGTCCGCCTTTTTTTTCCTGTAATCCACCACCAATTCCTTGGTCTTAGTCGTATTAAGAGCCAGATTGTTCTCTCCACACCAAGCACAAAGCCGCTCCACCTCGTCCCGATAGGCGGACTCATCCCCTCCTGAAATGAGCCCCACCACCGTAGTGTCATCAGCAAACTTGATGATTTTGTTGCTGGAATAAATGGCTGTACAATCATACGTATAGAGAGTATAGAGCAGGGGACTCAACACACAACCCTGTGGTGAGCCGGTGTTAAGGCTAAGGGCTGTGGACATATGTGACCCTACTCTAACCCTCTGAGAACGTTCTGACAAAAAGTCCAAAACCCAGAGACAGGTGGAGTTGGAGAGTCCAATCGCCTCTAGCTTGGACACCAGTCTATGGGGGAGGATAGTGTTAAAAGCAGAGCTAAAATCCACAAACAGCAGCCTCACATAACTCCCCGGCTGCTCCAGATGGAACAGATTTGTGTCCCTTTATTATTATTTTTGTAGGAATTGTTATTTTTATCCTATGAAAAAAGCAGATGAGCTTTGCTGGGTTGGTGATGGCATAGATCAGGTCAGTGAATGAGTTGCTGATGCTGCAGCTTATGTTATCAGATCCTATAATGTGCCACCTGAGTGAAATGAGAAGACTTGTAATTGTTTTAACAACACTTAAATTTGATCTATGTACATTACTTTAGAACACACTTCATTACTTTTTTTTCCAGAGGACTTATTATAACAGACTTTTATCTTACATTCTAAGCAGCAGCAAGAGCAATAATTACAGCCCACTGTGAAAGTTCAGTGGACTGGGAGGGCACAATTTGCTAATGGAAATGTTTCCCCACCCCATGGCGGTTGTTAGAAGCCATGCAAAACCTGAAACATTTTATGCAACGAGATGCCTGTTTTTATGGTGCATCAGCCAACATCACAAACCCAGCCTCCCTGCCAGTTGACCATTGCAAGTTTTTGCTGGCCTACTAGCAGAAAATAATTCCCAGAGACACTTTGCTTATACTGTACATACAGATGCTACTTAAAATACAATCCCATTCTTCCAGTCTCCACCCACACAATGATGAGTCGGTTTTACTAACAATGAGTAAATGCCAAATGGTTTCTATTTTTATCACAACACTATACAGCTGATCTTAATTAATCCCAATCCCAATCATGGACGGTTTCCTATGTCCCTCTTGATCTTACTGCATCTTCCTCTCTCTGCAGATTTCCGGACATTTCCATTCCCCTTTAAAAGCAATATTTCATTTCATAGAGTCTTAGGTTAGGCTCAGAGTTGTTGGTGCAAATCCCAGCTCACTGGGTGACCTTAGGGCAAGTTAATCACTGTCTCTCAGACTAGCCCTACTTTGCAGGGCTGTTGTGAGGATGAAAACATACTCCTTTCCTTGGTCAAAAGAGGAGCTATAAATGGGGTAAATAAATAAAGCAGGTTCCATATTATCAACCTCTTCTGTTTCTCTGTCCCACACTCACAGACTGAACTGTATACTTGAAGGTTTCCCACCCACATTACCCCACCCCGCCTCCCCTCTCCAAGAGTTTTACATTACACAAATAAAACTGAATTATTTTGAGTAGGAAAATGAGAGTACCCCTAAACATTTTTTTAAGGAGAAAAGCACTGTATATATTTATCCCTCAGAGGGTGACTAGGTGTCCTTCCACCCTGAAAGAGACGGCTGCTAAACGCGCATGCGCCCCCCATCTCTCTCTCTCTCTCTCTCTCTCTCTCTCTCTCTCTCTCTCTCTCTCTCTCTGGAATCCAGCCCGGCAGGTATTGCCGTCCCGCGCGCGAACTGTGCGCACGCGCGTTCACGGGCCACGGCCGCTCCTGCCACGAGCAGGTGCTTTTCCTCTTCCTCCTCCTCCTCCTGCCGGAGCGGCAGGTTGCGCACGCGCGCTGGAGGTGCAGGTGCGCCGGGGCTTTCCCTCCGCCTGGTTTCCCCCCTCCTCCTCACGCGCGCGCGCGCGCGCATGCGTCGTCTTTCGTGCCTCGCTCTTTTTCTCTCGCTCCGCTCCCCTCGCCTCCTCCTCCTCCTCCATTCCGCGGAGCTGCAGGTGCCAGGAGGAGGCTGCTGGGCGGCGGCGGCGGCCCCTCCCCCTCTCCTTCCTCCTCCCCCCTCCCTTCCCCTCCCCTCAGCTTCGCGAGGTCGGTCTGGCGGCGGCCGTTCCTCTTCAGACGGGAGGCGGCAGGTTGAGGCTGAGAGGGGCGGCGGCGGTCGTGGTGGTGCTCCGGGCTTCCCTCAGACCCGCTCCCTTCGCGCCGCCGAGCGGACCAGCGTCTGGCTGACAGACTCGCCCGCGGCATGAACCGGGGCCAACGCGGAGGCGGCGGAGCGGGGAGCCGCGGCGGCCTCGGCACCATGGAAGTGAAGAGCAAGGTGGGTGGCGTCCCCACACCGGCCCTCGCCTCGGCTTTGGGGAGGGGTACTCGGGTTTGTTACGTCTCGCTGAGGTGGGTGGGTGGGAGGGTGCGGGTGCTCTTTCGGGGTCTCTGTGGGTGTTTTTGTTTTTTGGGGGGAGTGGTTACCAAGGAAGCGGGTGGCCGCGTTTAATCCCGTAGCCCAGAACCTCCGCGCGCAGCAGTGTTTCTGAGCACGTACAAAGGGCATTCTCTTCAGGGCTGACCAATCCCCGGCCCCCCAGTCCGTACCAGGCACCTGAAACCGGGTGTGGGAAGGTGCTCTCGTCCTGAGAAGTGGCCGCAACTAGCAGGCAGTCTTAAGCCCCAGCAGTTTCTTTTTTTCCTTTAAGATTGTATGTGGGGAAAAGGCACGGTGGTCATGCTGAGAAGGAAACGATATACTGTACATATTCTGCTGCTTCGCTTGCAGTGATGGCGGGAGAGAGTGTCAGCACGAATTTTTATTATTATTTTGGCGGGGGAACAGCTAAGTGCTTCATCTTTCATCTCTGGCCCCAATAGTGTGCCAGGTGACATTTATTTGGGGTGACTAAAGTCAAGGTAGTAATTTCGCTCCTGGAATAATGTGTAATTAGGGCGAGTTGTTACCAAAAATGCGCTTGAGGAGCCACTTGCAGATGACTTATTTTCCAAGAGTAACCTATTAAGAATGCGGCTGTGCTTACCTTTGAAGAGCCCTTTCAAAACACTAGCTTTCCCCCCCCCCTTCCCCCACCCCATCTGGGATAGCTCAGTATGAGACTTAATCTTAGGGTTGTGGGATTGAGTCCCACGTTGGGCAAAAGTCTCCTGCACAGCAGGGGGTTGGACTAGATGACCCTTGGGATTCCTTCCAGCTCTACAATTCATTGATATTTTCAAGGTGTGAGCATGTGTACTGTATAGTGGTAGGTAGTTCTAATCTGAGCGTGATTGCAGAATCAGGGGGTGAAGGTTATCCATGATTAGCATGAATGAATAATAGGGTGTGATTTTGTGTAGGCATTACTGGTTTGTCTTGGCTTTGCCAGTCACCACCACCCCTCAAGTCTCAGCAGTTTTCTTTCTTTTTCTCCTTGTGTTGATGACACAAACACAAGGATCCCATATGGCCTGGGCATTTGTGCTTCTGCCAGTGCTTGATGAATGAGCTTGTAAAACCATTGAGAGAGTATTGCTCTGTGTTTTAATGTGGTCTGAAAAAGTGGTCTTGGGATTGGTTTCTATGAAGTATTATGGGGACTGCTAAGTATCCATTCTCGGACGTAGTTTGAGTGTCATGACCATAAAAGTTCTACGGTGTGCAACACAGTTAGTGATACACTATTCTGTTTGCATAGAAAAAAAATGTTTTTCTCTGATATCTAGAATCTCTTAATGACTGTGTAAACAGTTGTTTTTTTGTGTTGTGCATTTCTAACCTGATTGCAAGCCAGAATGGCATTTTTAAAGCACTTGCTGCCAATCTCTTCTGGAGAAGGGGGTACAGAGAATGCCATTTTGAGCAAATGAAACAGCCTTTTGTTTCCTGCAGCCCCTGAATTGTTCAGCCATGTTAGTTCAGCTGTAACTTTGGCCCTGATCACCAGGGTAGCATGAGGACTTCACAAATTGTGCACACCTTCCTGGTACAAACAGAGTAGCTATTTGGATTTAAAAGGAAGCTAAAGAGACCCACAAATTTTACTGGGGATGGGCTGTTTTAGGCCTTTGGAATGTTCAGAGTGCCTGCAATTTAGCTGGTTGTGTTCATACAAAATACTTACCCTGGAGTGTTTTCAGAACCTCCTTATGTTAGGGAACACACCCTGGTATACTTTGTTGAAGATTAAAGTGTTTTTTCATTATTTGTATGGTCATGCCACAAATTAAACTGGTGAGCCATCCCAACACCACAGCCTCTGAGTAACAGGATATGTCTTACTATAGACTGTGGTTGTAATGAAGTGTTTTATCACTCATTTCGTGTTTATTCCTAATTACAAGTGAACATCCATGTACTACTTTGGTCTCGTGGCTATTTCCACATATACTTATGTGGAAAACAGTACTTATGATAGCTAGTTTGCTCCTGGTGGCATCCATCTGTCTCAGGAGCCAATGAAGGTGCAAAATTTGGGGGTGCAAATTGCTATGCTTTATATTTAAAATTACATTTTAATGAGGGGGGAAATTATATGTTTGAAGAGGAGAGCTTCTTTCTTTCTTAGGCAAAGTGAGGCTTAAAAACATATTACTCATAATGGAGTTTTTTTTAGATTTAATGTGAAGTAAACACTGTATTCTTGCTTTGTTTGTTTGTTTGTTTGTTTGTTTAACAAGATCTCTACTTGGCATTCCTGTCTATTTACTAAAGCACTAAGTCCATCCCCACCCCAGCTTGTTCCTAAGTTGACCTATGGGGTAATTTAGTATTCATCATCACAAGCCACCTAGAAAAATTCTATACCAGGTAGCTAAGATCACACCCTTGAATTCCACGTGGACATAAAATACCTAGCATTCCACATGCTGTACTCAGTCACTTGTGTAAATGAGAGCTGTCTTTCACCTCTATATAATAGGAAGCCCCACTCTCTTCAGTCACTTTGATTGTGAACAAAACTGGGTAACTAAGCAGTGTTAAGTGGTAACTAATCTGTTGAGGGCCTTAAAATCTATATCCTCATACAATCTGTAGTGAAGCATGGTGCAATTAGACAGGGAAAATTCCTTACCGAAATAGAGCGTAAAATTTTGGGAAGTGTAATCCTACAGTTCACTGGCAGCATATGATGGTGGTTTGGGGAAATCCACTGGCAAAACAGCTACCACATCTCTTTATCTTCGTTCCTCCCCTTTTAGTCAGTGGAGGGAATTAGCTATGTGTAAAGACCCACCTTTGTAAGAGAAATGAAGGGCCTTTGGACTTTGCATCTCACTGCCTTCCCCCAACATGCCCCAGTTCCCCTCACTCCACCAGCAGAAGGTCTGCTGGGGAGGATGAAGTTGGCTAGTGTGCTATGGGACTTCCAGAGGCATAATTGTCCTTAGACACTCCTCAGCTGGTTTCTGGCTGGATTGTAAGGCTTGTTCCCTTAAATAACTTTGAATATTTAAAATGATTTTTTAAATAGCTTTTTAAAATCACTTAAGCACCATGGGATTAATCCCTCACATTTGCTGTACATGCACTTACACATTATGTACATACACACACTTAACAATTACATAGGTCAGGATCTTGAATTGCCTTTGGCAAGTTTAAGCATAGTGCTGAAGGTAAAACTAGTTTTACAGTTTTACAGAAAGGCCCTAACCCATCTTCTCAAGTTGTTCCGTTTCTCATGTTAAAGTAAAAATGTTATTTCTTTCTCTGGGCAATTAGAATTGTACTTTCTCCCTCAATATTTTACTGGCTTCAGTTAGTTCTTTTGTTGGATCTGGATTGTGTGTAGTTAATTTTTGGTACTACATGTCAATCTTCTGAAGAATTACAGTAATATTGTATTGTAACAGAGTGTAGGTTTCCTTAAATTTTAAAATTGTGAGGAAGTAGAATGCAAATAGAAAAGACAACATTACCTGGCACCATAAATCTATTACCTTTGTTAGGGAAGTTACTCCTACAGTGTTGTTGGGTTTTTTAAATTACTTCATGTGGCACAGGTGTAATAAAACAAAATGACTCATCTGTTCTGCCTTGCTGCCAGCTATTATAGGCTTTATAGAATATACAGAGAACAAAACTATTTGTGATTACCGTAATTCCTTAAATTTAAATGTCTCTGGGCCAAGGTGTGGTGTTTGTGCCTTATTTTTAAATTATCTCCATCTGGTGTGTGGACAACATTTGGATGACTATAGTGCTAGAGAGCAAGAGGCAATGTGTTTTTGCTTGTAGTGGCCAAAATAGTCCCAATTAAGCAGCAATATATTGCTTTTAGAAGATCTAAATGAAGGCAAAATGGAATATAAACAAGTACTGTAGTTGGTAGGTACAGTGCCAATAGCTTCATGAGAGTTATTTTTATGTTTCTTTGTCCATTTCCTCAATAAGCTATAGTTATTTTCCAAAATGGATGGTACAAGTTCAGTCTTAAATTCGTACTACTGTTTTAGCAATTTGAAATCTGCACTTATCCTAGGGTTTGTATACCAACTAAGTTTCAATTTGAATCACTCCTAATTTCTACCAAGTATTTGTGTTCTTTAAAAAGTGTATCATTTTAAATTGCCCCCTTAAGCAAATATTCATACTTGATTCCCGAGCTACCAAGTTGCTACTTTTTGTTGTGGTGGTGGTTATTTAACTACCATGCACTTGCTACAAAGAAGGCTCTAAGTGACTTTTGAAAAGGTTGAGTTGGAAAGTGTAATACAAAACCCAAGAAATTATACATTTGAATAAAACCAGTTCAGCAATCCATAAACCCAGCAGCAATAACAAAAACTTAAACAGACCCAGCAGGGGAACAGGGGGGAACCCAGCCGAAAACATACAAACAAAATTCAAGTAAGCAATTGGCTGGCTTGTCATAAAATGCCTGGGAGAAGAGAAGTTTTAACTAGGCACCTAGAATATGCTAATGACAGCATCCAGAGTGTTCAACAGAGTCTGATCTGATTTAATATTTGTATTCCACTTTTCCAACAACAAATGTTGAGCTTAAAGTGCCTCATAATAATTGCAATACAGTAGCCTCCCTCTGAACCTCACTCAGGAGGAGCATCTGTGGGAGGGCCTCAGGTGACAACTGAAAGGTCCAGGTAGCTTCCTAGCATGAGAGGAACAACAAAAGATAATGGTAATATGAGTTGCATTAGGTTCTATGATGATGCCAATCTGTGTTTAAGCTTAAAAGAGTTGATAAAGAGATATCTGAACTTAAGCATGCTGATGTAAGAATTTTAATATCTGTCAGCTTACTTTAACAAGCAGCAATGATTGAAAAATTCTGTTGAGCACAGGTCAGCCCTTTTAGCTTTGTTAGGATAGTTTTAATCCCATGTCTGCTTGAATGTCAACTTTTAAAAATTCCCTAGCATGATTTATAGGTGTATGCCGTTCTTGTTGGTTTAATCATTGCTAATTTCTATCATCCATTTATTTTTTTGTGGCTAAGTTTTGCTTCCTTTGGCTATTTTGATTTTAAAGGCTGACTGACACTACTGCCTTGGCTTACTTTTAAACTTGGGTGGACATGGTTTATAGAATTGAACCCAGTTTTTCAGACTACTTTCAGCTACTGCTTTTGCACAGGCAGAGTGAGGTGTGTAGAAAAGTTGATACATCTTACTGTGCTCACAACTGAAATAGGTAGCCAACAGTGTTACTACTAAGTAGCTGTCTTATATTTATAATGTCTCTTGCCCTATAAGTGGTTAGGTTCACAGTTAAATTAATGGAATAGGTTGAATGCTTGTTTGTTTGCCGAATTACTTTGCAGTGGTACCTCGGTTCTCAAATGAAATTCATTCTGGAAGCCCGTTCAGCTTCTGAAATGTTCAAAAACTGAGGCACGGCTTCTCATTGGTTGCAGGAGTTTTTTGCCCTTAGCGGAAGCCACGTCGCACATTTAGGTTCTGAAAAACATTCAAAAATGGAAGCATTTACCTCTGGGTTTTCGGCGTTCGAGAATCGAAACATACAACAACAGGTGTTCAGGAACCGAGGTTCCACTTTATTAGAATGTGTGCATCAAGCAGAAGGTCTGCTTTCTCACTTTATGTGCTGCACTTTGTTGAATAATTTGCATAATCTTCAGAGCTAGGAAACTTCTAGAAGGATGAAGGCTATCATTTTGGCATTCCTTTCAGTTAGGATGGATTTTAAGGCATGTGGTGAGTAAGCAATACTGCAGTGGAACATTTTGCTGTAGAATTGAGTATGGAAATTGCAGCTGCAATGGGACTAGGAACGGCCCAGGGGTGATTGTGCCTTGTGAATTTGTGTGTTTTAACTGCAGGAATATTTGTAATTGTGAGAATGGCAGGTAGTTTGACATTTAATAGAGTTTGGACAAGCAGGCAAATATTGCATGGGGTGAGGGAGCTTCAGTAGTGGATTGTTGGGACCTGCAGAAGGGTAGGCAGGTGGTGATACCAGTGAAAGGGTTTTGGCAGGCAGTGAACAGTGGCTAGTGGAAAGAGCAATCAAACGGTATGGAGAATTCTAGTATAGGGCAAGTGAAAACTTGGGTCCTCAGTGGAGCACCAGTCCAGACAAGTGGGGTGAGGTTGGCACATCATGTTGTCCACAGAGATTTAGACCTTCTCTCCAATAGGCTAATCCACTCTGTGGCTTGGTTTTAGGGTTTGTACCTTGTGTTGGTCCAGAGAGACAAGATTAGGATGTTGGTGATGTACTCCATACTCTTCTGCTCATCATCCACCCTAATTGAGAAGGTAGAGGTCACCTCAGAGTTGGGGTTCAGAAATTGTAGCTGGTGAAGGATGCAGAGGCCAAGGTGCTGGATGGCACTACTGGCTGTAGACAGAAATGCACTGGTTGCTAGTATGCTTCAGAGCCCAATCCAAGGTACTTACATTAACATAGAAACCCCTAGACAACTTAGGCTCCAAATATCTGAAGGAGAATCTCTTCCAATATATAAGCCTATCCAAGTATTAGGATCTGTAAGGGAGGCCATGCTGGTAGTTCTACCATCATATAAAGTTGGTCGGGCAGCAGTGCATAAGGGCCTTTTTGTGGTGACCCTCAAATCATGGAATTCTTGAGGTGTGTCTGGCCTTGTCGCGCTATACACTTGATGTTCAGTTGCTGTATACACTTGATGTTGGATTAAAGTGCACCTTTCTGCACAGGCCTTTGTGGGTGGAAGACATTACACAATTGAGCTGAGAACGCATGGTGAAGGGCAAGCAAGTAATGCCAAATAATATATAAAGAGATAGGTGCTGGAGTGTAAAATTGCCTGAATGAAAGCCACATCTTGTAACCTGGAAGTTCTGCCCACTAATCCTATACATATTGGGACATGCAGTGGTTACTTAGTGATGAAAGACAATACTCTGCACCTACTCAGATACTGTTAGTTACGTCACATGATTAAGAGTTGAGCTCTAGCACTGAAAACAAGTTTCTGAGCAAAGCACTTCACAAATTCTGGCTGAAGCCTGGGTAACCTTGCGGGCAGGGATGTTGGGTGTCTGACAGGAGTTGACTAGGAGGAATGGACTCTGTTAATTTGATGGGTGTCATGCACTCCGAACATTGTCAGAGATGCATTATATCTGCAAGTACTAAGCCATGGTTGCAGTTGTGGGCAATACTTGGTTTTATTTTATTTTTTGTTTTCATAATGATTTCCTCCATAATACAGTGAGGCAGAAAACTGTTTTGATTCATGTTAGAATTTGTATTTGAAGTGGAACACCATTGATTGGTTACATTTATATTGCACCATTCATCCGTTGGATCTCCCTTTCACAAGAACCCTTTAGCTTTCTAAGAGCTGGTAACTTGTGAAAATTCATCCAAATAACTTCTTCGATGAATGGGAACTTTAACTTTATTCTCCTCAATTCTAGTTCAACACTGTTCATGACACTACATTACAACTTGGTGTTAAATTTAAGTAGACTTTGTGTATATGTGAACATTTCCTATTATCAACTTCATTGTTTGTTTGTTTTTGTAGTTTGGTGCAGAATTCCGGCGCTTTTCTTTGGAAAGGTCCAAGCCTGGAAAATTTGAGGAATTCTATGGATTACTGCAGCATGTTCACAAAATACCCAACATTGATGTCTTAGTGGGATATATAGACATTCATGGAGATCTCTTGCCTATCAACAACGATGACAATTATCACAAAGCAGTTTCTACAGCTAATCCTTTGCTTAGAATTTTTATTCAAAGAAAAGGTAAGCATATATTTCATCATACATCCTTCAATGAGCTAAATTTCTTTGTGTGTTTTTCCTGATCATTGCTCAAACTGCAGTTTACTGGCTTGAAAGAAAATGCATCATTATATGTATTCACTCTGATGCATTGTTTGATACCTGTTGATTTATTGAGAAAGAATATTGCACAGTTGTGCAGTGTATGGTGGGATTTCATCCTGCTGCATTTCCTTTGCTATGCATAGAGAGAAGTTGGGAGAGGGGAGCATAGAACCATTTAGAGAGGCAGCCATATTTATCTAATAGTTAAATCTTTTTGAAATTCAACCTTGATTAATACCCAATATCATGCCTTTTAACCTTGCTACAAATCTTGCCTTCCCTACTGAAAACTTTGTTGCCTAGCTTATCATTAAGAGATATAGAATTTGTTGGTACTGAAAGAGAGATTCTTTAATAAAATCACAAGCACCACTTACCCCCCAAAGCACATCATTGATAGATAAGCAAAGAAAAAATGTAGCTTTACTCAGAACTCCTCACAAATTATGTATTAGGTTTTTCTCACGTTGATGAAAAACGAACAAAATATTCAGCAGTTTTTATGTATAATAATAAGGGCTCTAAGTCACTGTATTGTACCCTGGAATCTGAATAGCTTGGGAACACCCAGGCAGTGTGATTCCTGGAGTTTCCAGTAAAAAACAAAGGCTCTATTCTGGTTTGAAGAGAAGATGGGAAATGGTCACAGCCTCCCTAATACTGTCGCAAGTCATATTTGCTGTAAGTAGAAGAGCAAATAGTTATATGTAACTGTTTAAATAGAATGCCTTAAAATATGTAAAGTGGCACATTCCAGCTACCTTTTTCTAATCCCTTATATTTTGTAATATTCATCAAAAAAATAGAAGCTGAATCTGGAATAGATGGACTGGTGAGGTCATATTCAGCAGTTCTGCTTAATCTCTTTCAGTAGCCATATGACTAGAGCAGATAAGCTACTTTGTTGGGCTGGGATTATTACTTAACATTTTAGCACCATATGTGTGTGTTTATATGAGTTATTCACTTAACAGTTATTTATTTATTTTAAAGTATTTCTAAACTGCTTAATATTTTAAACATCTCCAAGTAGTGTACAGTTGGGAAAGCAATGTATCATTAAAATAGTAAAATGAAAGCTGAATACTGGATAGACAGGTGTTCTGTATCCCAAGTTGTCATCTTCGAGAAGTGGGAAGATGACTTGCTCTGGAGGGGTGGTATTCCCCAGGAGGGAGCAGGTCTGGAGGCTTGGGTGGCCATGGTGGCAAGGAGTGCCACCAAGCTCAAATCACCCTGTTCCATACTTCAGTGGTTTTTAAAGTTCTAGAATCCTTCAAAAGATCTATTCAGAATTACAATTCTCATTTATTCAGCATACAATGCTAGCTTCTGTCAACAGTTCATTAGCAACTGTATGAATGCTGTTACCAGTGCTCCAGCCTTACCTTCTACATTTGTAACTTAATATTTCCAGCTCTGGCTTGTTTGCTAGCTACACCCCTGTTTGGACAGAAACTACTTAGCTCATAATACTCCATGCTCTCATAACTTCCAGATTTGATTATTGCAATGCACTCTGTGGGGCTACCCTTGAAGATTACTCAGAAACTTGTTTGGTCCGAAATGCAGTGGCCAGATTACTGGTTGGAGTTCCATTTAGATCTTTCATAACCCCTGTTTTTAAACAGTTGCATTAGTTGCCAGTTCATTTTAACATCCAATTCATGGTGCTCATGTTAGTGTTTAAATCTGTAGGAACACCTATTTCTTTTCTTTCTATGGTTACAGAGAGAGTGAAGTCCTCACTTGACCTGGACAGGGCTTTCCAAAATGTTCATGTTGGTAACACACTTTTTAGACATGCATCATTTCACGACACAGTAGTTTAGTTTTGCTAGCAAACCGGAGGTTAAACTAACCCCTTTCCAGCCCTGGGAGGAGCGTGGGGAGCATTTGCGCAACACACCTACACATTGCAGCCAACACACTAACATGTGGCGACACACAGTTTGGAAGGCTCTGACTTAGGGTATATGCAATTAACATATTCCAGAATTTGATAACTGGCATACCAGTTCATACAGGCAACGACCCGATTTATGTGCATCCAATTGACACTTGTATCACGGCAACCCAGAAGTGGTTGGAAAAGTGGGTGGAATGGGCTTATCTGCACTCCGCTGTCACACACAATGTCCCTGTGCAAATCGGGGTTTGCCTGTAATGACAAAAATATGGATATATTTCTTTAGTTTACAAGTGGCACAATCTTGTATGTAATTCATTGCCTACTTTAACAGAGTTTAAAGTGAATCTGTATCCAGTTTTTTAAACTTGTAGATCAGAAAGCAATTCTGAAGTTTCAGTCTTAGGCTCTTTTTGTTCATGATTATGCTGTGTTCACTCACTATGCAGTAATTAACAATTGTATAAATAATAATAATAATAATAATAATAATAATAATAATAATAAAATTCCTTCCGGTAGCACCTTAGAGACCAACTAAGTTTGTTATTGGTATGAGCTTTCGTGTGCATGCACACTTCTTCAGATACATATCTGAAGAAGTGTGCATGTACACGAAAGCCCATACTAATAACAAACTTAGTTGGTCTCTAAGGTGCTACTGGAAGGATTTTGTTTGTTTCGACTACAGCAGACCAACACGGCTACCTACTTGTAATTGTATACAGGTTCTTCTGTACAAGACATTAAAATAAAGGTGGGGGTGGAGAGAGACTTGCCATAGGAATGTACCTAATTTGCAATGCTATTCTGGTACTACAATATTTCCAGTATACAGCATATATGGGGCAAAACAACATAGATTAGGTTTTATACTGAAGCATTTAAAATTCTTCTCTCATTTAAGTCAGTTATTTTGCTACACTGGAATATCTGAGGTTATAATTTTTGGAAGAGTTAAAAAAAAGAGAGAATCTAATGGCCAGGCTTCTGCAGTTTAAATCTAATACAAATGCATGGAATTGGTCTTTCTGAAAGTATTTCTGAAACAATGCTGCACAGACTTGTCATGCCATTGACTGCAATGTAAGAAAGAGCTAACTAGTACAATTCCCTGGCTGAGAAGCATTCCACATTTAATGATTTTATAAAAGGCACCTAAGATTCTGCATTAAAAATAAATTCTGCAAACTTCTAGCCTTTTCTCATCTAGTTGCAAAATAGATGTCCTGGCTGATTCAGGATGTATTTGGCAGAGATGTCTGGAGCAAAATATGCCTATTACTATATATAGTAGAGTATTTTAGAAGGTAGATTGGGTGAGGAGGAAGAAATAATATTCAGAAGGGTAAAATTTCTGTCTTAAATACAATATAATCTTTCTATGGCTTATTTTTTTTAATAAACAAATGCTGTAACTTGAGAATTTATTAGGAATAGACCTAGAAATGTGTTCATTGCAAAACCAGCTCTGAGGTTCTCAAACTCTGCATATACTAGTACTAGTTGCTTAGCTTTTGTGCATTGTAATCAGTTATGCCGAATTTTAAACTTAACAGTACACTTTAAACAAATGCAAATAGTATTTGTGTTTCAAAACATAAGCTAATAACAAGCACATGTTAAAAAATTAATAGTGTAAATGATTGTATACATAACCATTTTCATCTGTGTAGTTTCAAGGGCAGTCATCTTTTAAAAAATAGGTGTGACAGTTTTCTAATTTGTGTACTACATGCTTTCAGAAGAGCTGAGTAACCGGCAACCAAGCATAGACAACTGCACAGTGCTTGATAAAGGCTCTTGTGTGGGTTAGGTCAGTATAAGCTTTACCTAATGTCTCATTCTTTGTGTTGAGTTGGCAATATGCTGATTTGGTTTCACACCAGTGAGCATGCTTATTAAAAGTAGTTTACCTTTGTACCTTATAGGCATTCACCTTATTTATGGCAACACTTTTTACTTCTGGTTTCTTGCCAAAAGTTTTTCACTGTTCTAAACTGATTGGTTGATGTCAGAACAATAGTACCTTTGTACTGAAGGATATTGCTTAAAAGAATTTATTCAAGGGTTTTTGAGAGGCTAAACAGTCATGCTGCCTGACTAAGTTTATAAAGATCAGACTTTATTATTTCCCATTTTTTGCATTTATTTATCTCAAAACTAGCGTTAGAATTGCCATGCCATAAACTCCTTATTCTATTCACCTATTCAAAACAAGTTATAGTTCTTTGCCAGTTACCATATTTTTCGCCCTATAGGACGCACTTTTTCCCCTCCAAAAATGAAGGGGAAATGTGTGTGCGTCCTATGGGGCGAATGCAGGCTTTCGCTGAAGCCTGGAGAGCGAGAGGGGTCGGTGAGCACCGACCCCTCCCGTTCTCCAGGCTTCAGTAAGCTATCCGCAAGTCTTGGGAGAGCTGTGCGAAGTCACGTAGCCCTCCCACGGCTGGTGGAGAGCTGCCTGCACCCCAAAGCCTGGGGGCGCGCTGAGCTCAGTGCCCCCAGGCTTCTGGCTTTGCGCAGCTCTTCCACGGCTGGTGGAGAGCTGCCTGTTCTGGGGGCTGGGGTCGGGGGAAGCTCGGGATTCCCTCGCCCCAGCCCCGCGACTGGGGGGGAAATAATTTTTTTCCCCTTTATTTCCCCCCAAAAAACTGGGTGCGCCCTATGGGCCGAAAAATACGGTATATTGCCTTTATTTAGAATGTGTTGTCATACATCAGTGAATCTACTCACATGTCATTGGGTCATAGTTAGACAAACCATGTCTTACCCTGAATGAGCAGCATACTGGTACATGCTGTTCAAGTTGTCCCTGCTCCACTCCTACCTTTGCCAAGAAAGAAAGAAAAAACAAATCAGTATACCTGAAGGAGCATCTTCACCCCCATCATTCAGCCCGGACACTGAGGTACAGCTGTGAGGGCCTTCTGGTGGTTCCCTCACTGCGAGAAATGAGGTTACAGGGAACCAGGCAAAGGGTCCTCTTGGTAGTGGCACCCACCCTGTAGAATGCCCTACCATCAGATGCCAAGGAAATAAACAACTATCTGACTTTTAGTAGATATCTGAAGGCAACCCTGTTTAGGGAAGTTTTTAATATTCTGTTGGGAGCCGCCCAGAGTTGCTGGGGAAACCCAGCCAGATGGGTGGGGTATATTATTATTATTATTATTATTATTATTTTTATTTATTTATTTATTTATTTATTTATTTATTTATTTATTTAAAGCCAAGAACAAACCTTAGCTTCCACTCACTGTTTAGAAACAGACCATGAGTACTGGCTCACATGCAGCACTAAAGCAATATTCTGATTTGCTTCTTCCTGGTTCAGTAAGGGGAGGAGTGGGATGAGCCTGATTTGAGCTATGTGCACATACCAAGATACTTTTTCTTGGTAAGCCATAATTTCTTTCAGGCTATGACTCAAAATGATATGCGAACTATGCCAATGAGTTTCGAAAGGTAGACCTGGAAAAACAGGAAACATTTATTTGAAAGGAAGTACTGGTAATGCAGAAAGGAGTTGCTGATAAAAGGTTAAAACACAACCTGCTATAATAGTTTCCACAAGAGGTTGTGAGAACTTTATTTTGCACATTCTTCAACTGCTTATTTTCTGTAAGAGTAACTGTTGCTCAGCTAGTATATTTTCTTCATAAAAGGCTTTTTATGTTCAAGACTATCAAAGTGTTTATCAATAGACTTCCTTCAGCTGTGTAGGTATTACATTGCTCCAATTCTGTTTAGAAACATGGAATATACACCCAGATAAGCTGCATGACGTAGGTATCTTGGTCTCTGTTTCCAGCACTGCACAACATTTTAAAAATTGTTTCCTGACAAGGGCATTGTCCTTTCAAAATGAAGCACCACGTCTGCATCTTTTTGGGAATATGAAAATCTCAGTGTATACATGAGTTGCTGTTCCTTGATTCTTAAACTAAAACCTGAATAAAAGAAGGTTTTAAAGCAGAAGAATATTTGACTTTATTGAATTTAACATTTTAGTTACGTTGCTATTGAAGGGGAAACTGCTACTCATAAAGACAAACAGTAAATGAACTTTCAACTTGGACTGAAGTTGAACACTGGGGAAATTGTGTTCATAACAGCATATTTAACTTTAACCTGGGTTAAAAATTCTCTTACTGGTGCTATCTTGGAATAACTGCATTTCATTCAGTTCTTGGTTTCAGGTACATGCACTACTCATTCCTCAAGTTAATATTCTTTCAGCTCAACTATTGAGGGATGTACTTGGAGATTCTTTCTAATATAGGAGTTGATAGTATTTGCATAACTTCACATTTCCAGATTAATTTTATTTATTAATTTTATTCCCATACTTGTTTACATCTTAGGCCTTTCCTGGGTGTACCCTGATCCTCAGGAGTGGTTTGGGGGCATACAGGGTGTTGGAGGGGGGCATGGACTTCCTTATGTTGAATACAACCCATTATGTTTTGTTAGTATAATATGCTGACTTCTGTCTACCCATTCTTGACTTTTTCTTTTCCAGCCCTCATAAGCTATTGCCCTCCCTCACACCTTTCTCCAGTGCAAGAAGATGGTTGCTAGGGATCCAATTCTAATACATCTGAGATGCTGTCTAATATCAATTAACATCATTTTGCATTGCTGGTTCTCAAGGAAAGCAGTGTCATTTCCTTACATACTGCCAAATTCTTAAGTGGTCAGTTCTAGGTGAAATGTTCAAGATTCCCCAGCGCTTGTGCCCCAGCCCCCTTTCAGGTGGTAGTTGTACCTGGTGTGACAAAGCAACTCAGAAGGAGAAGGCAGACAGTTTTTTCAGAGGTGTTAGGCATGCTGAAGCTTAGAACTTAAGTTACTGCAGAAGCAGATGGTGTTTTTTTGTTTTTGTTTTTACTATTCCCATTTCCTTTTATAGCTCCCTTCACTAGGAACCTTCCAAAACTCTGGAAGATGGCTCTGGTCAGACCTCACCTGGAGTACTGTGTCCAGTTCTGGGCACCACAGTTCAAGAAGGACACTGACAAACTGGAACGTGTCCAGAGGAGGGCAACCAAAATGGTCAAAGGCCTGGAAACGATGCCTTATGAGGAACGGCTAAGGGAGCTGGGCATGTTTAGCCTGGAGAAGAGGAGGTTAAGGGGTGATATGATAGCCATGTTCAAATATATAAAAGGATGTCACATAGAGGAGGGAGAAAGGTTGTTTTCTGCTGCTCCAGAGAAGCAGACACGGAGCAATGGATCCAAACTACAAGAAAGAAGATTCCACCTAAACATTAGGAAGAACTTCCTGACAGTAAGAGCTGTTCGACAGTGGAATTTGCTGCCAAGGAGTGTGGTGGAGTCTCCTTCTTTGGAGGTCTTTAAGCAGAGGCTTGACAACCATATGTCAGGAGTTCTCTGATGGTGTTTCCTGCTTGGCAGGGGGTTGTATCCGATGGCCCTTGTGGTCTCTTCCAATTCTATGATTCTATATGGGGGGGGCTACAAGGGGAAAGAGGACTAAGTGAAAATCACATTATTGCACTAGCAGTATCCTCTGATGGATTGTAAGACAACTCAGGATTCAAGCCTATCTCTCTGCCCACCCTGCAAGCTTAAAGTTTAATCATAGAAACATATCTGGTTGTACAGTGATGCCCCACAAGACGAATGCCTCGCAAGACGGAAAACCCGCTAGACGAAAGGGTTTTCCGTTTTGGAGGTGCTTCGCAAAACGAATTTCCTATGGGCTTGCTTTGCAAGACGAAAATGTCTTGCGAGTTCCTGCGGGGTTTTTTTCCTCCCCCCCCCTTTTCCCAAGCCGCTAAGCCGCTTATCACCTGATCCGCTAAGCCGCTTAACAGCTGATCCGCTAAACTGCTTATCAGCTGATCCGCTAAGCCGCTTAACAGCTGATCCGCTAAGCCCACAAAGCCGCTAATAGCGCTAAGACGCTAGTGGGCTTGCTTCGCAAGACGAAAAAACCACAAGATGAAGAGACTCGCGGAACGGATTCTTTTCGTCTTGCGAGGCACCCCTGTATTGTTGTTTAGTTTAGTCTTGTCTGACTCTTCGTGACCCCATGGACCAGAGCACGCCAGGCACTCCTGTCTTCCACTGCCTCCTGCAGTTTGGTCAAACTCATGCTGGTAGCTTCAAGACAGTGTCCAACCATCTCGTCCTCTGTCGTCCCCTTCTGCTTGTGCCCTCAGTCTTTCCCAACAGCAGGGTCTTTTCCAGGGAGTCTTCTTTTCTCATAAGGTGGCCAAAGTATTGGAGCCTCAGCTTCAGGCTCTGTCCTTCCAGTGAGCACTCAGGGTTGATTTCCTTAAGAATGGATAGGTTTGATCTTCTTGCAGTCCATGGGACTCTCAAGAGTCTCCTCCAGCACCATAATTCAAAAGCATCAATTCTTCGGCGATCAGCCTTCTTTATGGTCCAGCTCTCACTTCCATACATCACTACTGGGAAAACCATAGCTTTAACTATACGGACCTTTCTCAGCAAGGTGATGTCTCTGCTTTTTAAGATGCTGTCTAGGTTTGTTGTTGTGTTAACCTGATCTTTAAAAATAATGATGAGTACAGCACTTTTATATGTGAACCAAGCTGCTAATTATACTCACAAAACTAGTAAAATAAATAATAATAATAATAATAATAATAATAATAATAATAATAATAATAATATATTTATTCCCCAACCACTCTGGGCGGCTCCCAACAGAATATTAAAAATACGATAAAACATCAAAACATTAGAAACTTCCCTAAACAGGGCTGCCTTCAGATGTTTTCTAAAAGTCAGATACAGTAGTTATTTCCTTGACTTCCCTCTGCCTGGTTCTGTATACAGTAATGTCACTTACCTCAGTGAGGGAACCGCCAGAAGGCCTCTCGGAGCTGGACCTCAGTGTCTGGGCTGGACGATGGGGGTGGAGATGCTCCTTCAGGTATACTGGGCAGAGGCCGTTTAGGGCTTTAAAGGTCAGCACCAACACTTTGAATTGTGCTCGTAAATGTTAGTTTTCTGTTTCCCCCAAGCACTGGTAACAACAAACAGGAAATAGGATAAACATACCTCTAAGAAGAGATACTTTCTAGCAACAGATGTGTTGTGCTGTTGGCAATGCTTTTGTGTGATGGTGGCTGTGAGAGTCATACTAGTCCATTTGTAGTATCAGTTGCTCTGGAATCTGCTCAGTTCCCATATTGGGTGACATGTTGTGGCACATGAGATTTCTCAGTTCTCTCCTCCCCCCCCCCCACCACACATGCCCCCCAATCTCCTCCAGAGGGTCTACCAACTCTCTTTTTCCAGAACACAACCTTTTTTTCATGGGGAGAGGAGTCATAGCAATCCACAGTTAAAATTAAAAGTCAGCAAATGTGTCCTCCTTTTTGCTCTTCAAACTATGGCAACCCGTGAATACCCTTCCTGTCTAGCATTTGGATCCTGAGTCTTTGAATGTGTTAGTACTTGATAGTGTATTTGATTTCAGACATGGCCTAGAACTAGGACTAGGTACTGCTACTAATTAAACAATTGAATGCATAACACATACCTTTTAAATATTAAAATCCCTAGCACACACAAGCTGGAAAGTTATTCAACAGTAGTACCTAATCCACCATTCCATTGTCTTTGTTCCCCTTAATGTAACATCTAGCTATATAGTGGTCTTCACTTAGAATTGCCATAAGATCTGTGCATAATTGCAGATTAAAATAAGCTTCAAGTTTCAGTACTATACACTTACCTGGGAGTAAGTCCCATCAAACTTGAAGAGAAGCACTTCTGAATTCACTTGTGTAGAATTGCACTGTTAGTGTATCAGACATGATTAGCATTGGTATCTTGTGCTAAAGCCATAAGAAACATTTTTTTCATAACAGTAGTTTTCAAAAAAAATATTATCTGGGGTTCTTTAAATTCAAAGGCCAGTAATAGCAGACAAGGTTTTCCTGCCACTGCTGGGCTTCCCCTGCAATCTGTAGCTACAAAGTAGGGTGTGTTCTGAGTATATGCAGAAAAGCAGGTGAGACCCATTGACTCATATAAATGTCCCTCATGAACTGAGTGTGCAACTTTAAAGCGTGATCCAAAATACAACTTTCTAAGACTTGAAACTGATGGGATTCATATTGATGTCCTGTGGCATATGGGAAAGGACCTGGATTAATTTTAGGAGCAAATATATAATCAAATCATTGGATGAAGTATTCAGTTGGGGTGGTATTCAGCTAAGATTTACTTTGAGTAGACCTATTGAAATTAATGAAGCTAACTTGGTCATGTTCATTAATTTCAGTAGGTCTTCTCTGAGTAAAACTTGATTTAATATTACCCTTGGTCCTTAGGAACTGTATGCTAAACAGATGTACTACTACCTGAAATATGAAGAAACGACTTATAATCTTCTCAGTTATAATCAATTATAATACTTTATTACGGGCATCATCATCCCTAGCTAACAGGATCAGTGGTCAGGGATGATGGGAACTGTAGTCCCAAAACAGCTGCAGGGCTGAGTTTGGGGTGCCTGCTTTATTATAATTAATTTTCTTAATTAAAAATCAGTATATAAATTCAATTAAGCAGTGGATTAAGGCTTATCTCTCTCTGCTTAAAACACCTTTTGCTAGAATAACTGAATGAAATCCATGGAAGAACATTCTTCAGCTTGAGTTGCAAGGCGTTGGTAGTACTAGTTTGCTGTTAAACCACTTGTTAGAAGTGTCTTCCAATGTTTAAATACGTTACTTATTTAGTCTGTTGCCAGCCATTTTACCTACTCTTGATGAGGGGCAAGGAAGGGAGCTTGTGGAATGGTATTTGTTTTCAGGAGATTAAAACCAGGTCATTTGGCCACCATCCCAATATTTGGCAGCATTAGGTCCACTGGCTGTTTGCCTTTCCTCATTCTTTTTATTCTAATATACTGAAACTCAAGAAGAAGAAAAATGTAACCTAGAATTACACATTGACTAAAGAATTGCAAGTACATATCTTATAAGCCATTGACGGTTCTTTGGAAAGCTCTGAGTTTTGCTCTTCCAGTGCTAACTTCTTTGCTTAAAGTCCTAGAGCTAAGGATGTTCCGGTTGAGAGCCATGTGTCACATTTAGTGGGCTATATAAAATAAAGCCCAATACAGGCATGTGCAGCTACCTTGTTCCTTGAATCCCATTTTTCTTGGACTAGGCCAGCCTGTGTAAGTTCCATTTAGCAGATCAGGAGCAAAACATTACAGAATGCTGAGAACTATTTATTTAGGAGCTCTTTAATGTCTAGTGCCATATATGCTGACTGGGCTTATTTGTACTCCAAAAATTAACATGTACCCCCCCCCCTTTTCTCTTCCCATTTGTACAGAAGATGCAGACTACAGTGCCTTTGGGATGGATACCATAACAAGGAAGAAAAATGTCTTGACAAACGTGTTGCGTCCAGATAACCATAGAAAAAAGCCTCACATTGTCATTAGCATGCCGCAAGACTTCAGACCAGTATCTTCTATTATAGATGTAGACATACTTCCAGAAACCCATCGCAGAGTGCGGCTTTATAAATATGGAACGGACAAGCCTCTAGGATTTTATATACGGGATGGCTCTAGTGTCAGAGTAACGCCTCATGGGTTAGAGAAAGTACCAGGAATTTTCATTTCTAGGCTTGTTCCTGGTGGACTGGCTCAAAGCACGGGCTTATTAGCTGTAAATGATGAAGTTCTGGAAGTAAACGGTATAGAAGTTTCAGGTAAAAGCCTTGATCAGGTTACAGATATGATGATTGCTAACAGTCGAAACTTAATAATTACTGTGAGACCAGCGAATCAGAGAAACAATGTTGTTAGGAACAGCCGGACTTCTGGAAGCTCGGGACAGTCTACAGATACCAGCCTTCCAAGTTACACTCCACATACTGTGCCCATATACCACCCTGAAGAAGAGGAAGACAGTGATGAAGATGATATTATTATTGAAGATAATGGTGAGCCACAACAAATTCCAAAAGCGGCTCCTTCCAGTGACAGCATTGAGTCACTGACACAAACTGAAACCAATCATGAATCTGTGCAGAATGGTTTAATTTCTTCCAGAGAAGTAAACTTGTATTGTTCAACTGGCAGCATTAACATGGAGTATGAAATCCAGGACTCAGACCCAAAGACTTTAGAAGAAGATGGGACAATCATAACATTGTGAAACTACAACAGCTTATTTGCTAAAAAGGCCATAAGAATTTTTTTACTTGGCTGTATTCATGCAGGACGTACCTCTCAACTACCATACTCCAATGACTTTTGATATCTGCATAACGGATTAGAGCACTCTGCTGTGATTCACAGGAACTGTTCCATTTTGATACCCAGCTGAGAAACAAGTGTTTTAGGAACACACACTGACTGGTTTTGTGGTTCAAGGCAGGACAGCATTTCCATGACCTAAAATTGTGCAGGTCTATTTTTCAGAATGTCAGTGTCTAGAAGGAGCCCCACTGTTTAGTTTATTGTCCTGTGATCTGGTTCCATGTATTGTTCATGGAACATGTTTTCATTTAATTGTGGATTTGAGTATTGTCATAGGAGAACCAGCCTGAACCATTTTTCAACACGAGAATGTTAATAAAATAACCAAACATAATCTTCAACAATTTTTGGCCTTCTTACTCCATACTCCAGACATGTGTAAATTAAAATAATCTGGAATGTTAATTATCAGTGCAATCCTATTCATATTTACTCAGAAGTAAGCTCCATTGAGTTGAACTCTGCTTACTACAGGCAAGTCGGTATTGGATTGCATTCAATGAGTTGATTGACTTCAGTTGTTCTAAAATTTCTTGAAGCAGTTCACAAAATCAGAAGGGAGAGAACTGTCCATTGGATTTATTGATTTGATAGTTATGAAGTGTAACTTTTTTTAAAAAAAACCTTTTAAACTGTATTGTGATCTACTACTGGTGTTGGAGGGATAAATCACTGCTATTTTGTATGGATTGGATAGCTCACTAAAAAAAAAATGAAGTTATTTGTCTGATCATATCATATAGATGTGTACATTTACCCTTTTTAAGAGAAAAACTGTGATCTTGAAATATTATGATGCAATCAAGCTCCACAAAAACCAATTGGATTTTCCATTTACGTCAGTGGGAGTTGTATTGTACCCATAATGTGAAAGTCTTAAAATATTATTCCTTTTTGTTCCCTAATTAGTTCTCTTGGTTCATGGCATCCGCTACTGCTGTAACTGTTATGGAATGAATATAAAAATGCAAGTGCTAATGACAGATTTGGCTAACATAAATCTTATTGCTTATGAAGGTTCTTTTGTAGTGGAACAGTTCCCAAAAGGAGGCAAATTATATAACCACAAATAAACCAGTTTAGAACATTGGTTTTAGTTACTTTCCCCTTGACAAAATGCTTTCTATTTATAGAATTCTAAGCAAAGGGCATCCTAATATTTATCCTTTGGGCATGTGCTTATTCCTTTTTCTTCACATAATTATGACTGAAGTACAGTCCACTTGAAGAGGGTTCCACAAACAGATAATGTGTGCAATCAGGTAGCCATTTTCATGGATGCATATGTTTGGTACGACTATGGATCTTACCATGGTTCATTATATGGTAGATAAGGTGTAAAATGAACTTTTCACTTACACAGAAGCATGGAAACCAAAACATTAGTGAAAGAGTTGAATGTTAATTTATTGTGGAAACACACATAGGGTTGTTGTGCTGCTTAACACATTCAGTTTGATTTTTTGATACTTGTACTGCAATCTTGTGCATGAACACTTTGGATATATTAGTGCAATTACAAACTTAAGAAAATATTTTATTAAACTGTGTTTAAATTTTACTCCTTATGATACTAGCCTCAATCAGGTAGCTTGTTTTATGGGATGGAGTGTGTTCTTTAAAAAGCATATATATCTATACATATCCTTGTAATGCATAAAATAATCTTGGCTTGAAGTAATGTAATTATACCTAATAAAATTAAACATTGGGGGATGGGGGAAATCAATGAACACTAGAGAGGATAAGCAAAAGGCTCAATGTGTTTTGCTATTAAAATGACAGGCTGCACTGCATTTAATTGCAAAGTAATGCAGTTGCCATGATGGTTTATCACTACCTTATTTTTACTAAGCCTTTTAAAATCAATTTGAAAGAGAATAATAGTACATTTTAATTATATATATATAACGGTACTGGGCTTCAGTATAAGTGAAACTATTAGACTTTCATATACTACCTCTTAAACTTTGACAGCTAGCATCTTGTGGGGGACAAGGTCGGTCTGCTAGATGAAGACATGAAGGCTTGGTGTATGTACAATTTTTACTTTAAAACCCAGAGATACTTAAAATTTTACTACAAGTTCTAATATGCTGTTTGCTCTGTATGTATGTGTGTGTATATATACACGAACATACATCAATGCATTCTCAATTTTTGATTGAATCTTAGAATGAATGTGTATGGACAACTTCACAGAATCAAAATTCTTTTGATGTTTGTATTGATTTACAAAAATGAAAAGAATTTTTTTAAAAAAAAAAATCTCAGCAATTTAAAGACTGATTTGCCTTTTAAGTGCACCTTATCTGAAAGAGAGCAGAATATGGCTAGTAGTACAGTTTTCTGGAACTATTTTATAGTTTCTGATGAAGTCAAGCTAAACTGTGAAATCTCTGTTCTTCCACAGCTATGTTATTTAGGATGTTGTTGTGTACTTTTGTGACTTGTGTGTTTTCTAATTAAAACCTTTATGCAACATGATTTTTACATGAACATGTATAATATGTCAAATGTCAGTATTTTTCTTACCACTTTAATGTATGATGTACGTCAATACCACTAAATGGACTTTGATTTTACAAATCAAATTGGCATAAGTTGTATGTTAGTCATATTTTTACAGACTCAATAATAAAAAACTGTAACTATTGCTAATTTTAAACTTAGATGCCTTCAAGAATGCTTTATTACTTACTTAAGAAATCTCAAAAGTTACTTCCTGATTTTCCCCAGGTCTGGGAGACGTTGCTAAAGCACAGAGTTTATCCTTCCACAGTCAGGCCAATCACTAGAAAAAGGAAGGACCAGGATCACATTACCTTTTCCTAGAGTTATTCTGAAAGGGTTAAAAACAATCGCCCATCACCTCAATCAAAATGACCACCATAGTTTCTGTTGTAGAAGTCACTTCAAAACTAGTCTATTTATATTACATATGTCTTGCTCCATGAAAGAAAGAAGCTAATAGCACCACACATGTGGTCTCTCATCCAAGGAGTGATCAAACCCCTGAGCTGCTTAGATTCAGCAGGTCTGCTATATTGTGTGTCTTTAGGCCATGCCCTGTAACCATGTGATTTATTTCCTCTCTTGTGTTGTATGTGTTCATGAAGTTACTGATTAGATAACTGCGTCTCACAGAGGAGTCTCCAAGTTGCTTCTGCTCCTCCTCTGTCCTCCAGAAAATTCTGAATTTTTATTTTGATTTATAGTCCCATCTTATCTAAGGGAGTAGGCCAGTTTTGCAACAATTCATCCAAAGACTTTTCAGTTTTAAAAACCCTTTCAACTTTTGTAGTTAGGTGGTCAAGGAAGATAAAATTTAAAGTAGTAATGTGAATGAAAAGGGAACCAATCTTTGTTTTCTACAATTCATTCCACAGTATTTTATATAGAAAATGTATCCAGTTTAACCACCTTGTTCCATTTTTTTTACTCAAGTGTCCAGTCTTGCTTTCAGACAGTGTAGTTTTTTGTTTTGCCTTTTCTACCCATCCCTCGCTTCCTACAGATGTAGAACTTGGATTTCCCCTACCCAAGATTAACATTTCCTATTACTTACTGTCCCCTTAAATTCCTTCTTATTGCATCACCACCCAAATCAACATGTTTTAATCTGTAAAAGGCTCCATTCTCACAGTGCTTTATTAAGGCAAGTAAATTGATTTCATACCCTAACTTTAAGTTTTCTAGAATAAATTTTCAGCATTCTGAAAAGAAATGAATAGGGGACAGTTAAATGTTTCATTATTTCATTTTGGACACCTCAGTTCATAAAGAGGGGAAAGCTTGGAAGGGAGGTTTGAAAAGGTCAGTTCATCATGCTGGATTTTAGAGATGCAGTTTATGTCCTTAATTTGTAAAAACATAATTATGCTTCATAGGTATTCATAAGTTCCCTTAGCGTATGATCAGAAAGTTAAAATGGTAAGGCACAGACCAGGTCTGCAGGAGTGAATAAAACTTTCAATCTAAAATGAAAATTCAATGCATTGCGAAACCTTGTTACCTCAGGTTTCACCAATTAATTGGCATTGGGTGTGTTCACTCCTACATAAGAAGTGTTTCAAATTGTTAGATCATGGCTGTGATCCACAAAGCCAGTTAGACTAGAATATTTTGCATTTAAATCCAATTTAATAGTAAATGTGGGTGAAGTTTGATGAAATAATAAATGAACAGGCACTAAGGTTTCTGCTATAAAACACGAAAGACAATTACGACTCCAGTTGTATAATTTAATTTCTCATGCTTTTAGGGAAGAAACTTGACACAAGTACTTGCCTGTTCCATGGGATTTGAAAACCCAACCCCTTTTAGCATTTATGTGCAAAATAAAACTCTGTGTCACTTTCTGTGACTTCAGTTGGATCTGCCGCTTAAATGCTGTAAATTATCTTATGACTCTGCATTTTAAGCTGGTGACTTGCAGATTTTGACAGAGGAGATAAGGCTGTCCCCCCTTTTCCCTTTATCACTGGAATGGCAGGTGCAAATTACACTGGCCTTTACAACTTGTAGGGACTCAGGTGGCGCTGTGGGTTAAAGCCTCAGCGCCTAGGACTTGCCGATCGAAAGGTCGGCGGTTCGAATCCCTGCGGCGGGGTGCGCTCCCGCTGCTCGGTCCCAGCGCCTGCCAACCTAGCAGTTCGAAAGCACCTCCGGGTGCAAGTAGATAAATAGGGACCGCTTACTGGCGGGAAGGTAAACGGCGTTTCCGTGTGCGGCTCTGGCTCGCCAGAGCAGCGATGTCACGCTGGCCACGTGACCCGGAAGTGTCTCCGGACAGCGCTGGCCCCTGGCCTCTTGAGTGAGATGGGCGCACAACCCCAGAGTCTGGCAAGACTGGCCCGTACGGGCAGGGGTACCTTTACCTTTTACCTTTACAACTTGTGCCTGAAAGCCCAGAGAATGTCATACAAAGAGCAGAAAGAATAGTGCAGAAAACCTTGCAGAAATATACTAAGTCTGATGGAAACAGTGGTATATTAACACCAGCTCCCACTGGATGCATCTCTATAGTGCAAACCTAAGTTTAATAGTCTATGATTTCCTAAAAGTGTATTGAGGATTATAGTTTTGTGAGGATGTTTGAATTCTCTGCTAGCATTTCCTTGCGCCTGTTGGAGCTACAAGGTCCAGGGTTCACTGGCAAAGAGTAACAACAAAAACCAATTTGAGCTTGTGGTGTGGATAGTGAATAAATTTGATTTAATTCTATGTACACCCAGAGTTGTGTGGTCAGAACCTCAGTCAGTGCAAAGGTGGAAGTCATGGGATAAGAGGAGTTCCTTTGCTCTTTTGAAAAACGCCAATATTGTAATGCTTTTATATAAACTTCAGATGCAAGTGCGTTTGGCATATTGAGCACAGTTCTGGCTGCTGCGTCTCAAAAAGCATATTACAGAGCTAAAAAAGATGTAGAAAAGGTCATCAAAACAGTAAAGGGGCTGGAGCAGCATGGAAAACATTTCATCCTCCAGATGTTGATGAACTACAACTCTCTTCCCATCAGTTCCAGCAGGCATAGCCAATGACCAGGGAGGATGGTAATTGTAGTTCAACAACACCTGGAGGGCCAAAGTCCACCCCATCACCTGGATGAGAATAACTCCGCTATGAGAAAGATATTTACTTACCCAGGGCTTTTTAGTTTTGAAAAGGGGAAAGGAAGAAGTTTGTTGGATTCTCTTTTTTCCTCGTACTGTATCCAGTACACTACATAGTCCAGTGTAGCGGAATGGTGGGGAGAGATAGACAAGAAAAAGTACTTCACATTGCATATAATTAAGCGATGGACTTTACTGCTGCAAGATATGATGGCTACATAAATTTACACGGATTTAAAAGATAAGGCAAATTCAAGCAGATAAGGATACCAATGCCTGCTATTCACAAAGCAGCCTTCCATAGCCTCATGCTATCCAGATCCTTCGGACTATATCTGGGGCCCCCAAAGGGGCACCTATGGGCACTATGGTACCCCCTGAGCATGCCAAGGCCCCTGCACTCCCCCCCCTTTAAAAATTAAGGGTGCTTGGATTTTGTATGGATGGGTAGGCTTGCATTCTTCCTCACCTGTTTGATTTTGGGGTGCATGTTGGTGTTTTGCATGTTTTAGGGGGCAGGTCTGACCCATCAGAGCTTCTCTGTGAAATATATATTGCAATTAGTGCCTGCAACAGCTTACTGGGTTTTCAAAAATATCCTCAGGCACTACGTGAAATATTGCTAGTGTTGCCTTGGATCCTTAAAATGATATAGAAACTGTTTCCTCCTTTGGTGAAGCCAGTTCTGCATGACTGATAGTTGCATACACAACTTGTGTAACAAATGGTGTGTACCAAGCACCCATTGCTTATTTTTCACATGAGAGCTGGGTGGCCTTTCACCTGCACTGCACAATGACTTGATCCTCAGGTTTTTCTCTTTGAGCTAATCAGATAGCTGGTGTTCTGCAATCTTGGTTGTGTTTACATACGTGGTTTTACTCACAGCTCAAATTCCTGGAGCCTTGGAAGAGTAAAGTACCGGTATGCAGGAATACAATGAAATGTTGGGACATGAATGTGTCAATGAGGGTGGGGGGGGGAGCTGTCAAACTTGAAACCATGGAAGTTTTTACATAGCAGGGATTACTCAGTCTCTTCCCACTGATTACTTTTTCGGTAGGAAAGCTACCTTTCTACTGAGATACATGCTGTTGCTGCCTTTTAAATCATGCTTTAGGCTGATTTTTTTTTTTATTACAGTGATTTATCATGCAACATTTTCTTTTTGAAATGTCTGTAAAATGTATTTCTATAAAATAAGCAAATAGTATTTGTTTGGACCCTAGGTGAAAACAGATCTCAACCAAGTGTAAGCAGAGATTCTTATATGGTTGCTTGTTTCCTTTTATAATCTAATCAATATAGCATTGTGTAAAACAGGAAGAGGAAAAAGTGGAAGCATTTATTTCTTACATTTCTATTCCTCTTTCCGCCAAGAAGCTTAAGGCAGTGTATATTGTTCTCTCTCTTGCCTCTGATGGGTTGCAATTCAGCCCAATATGACTTATATTTAAATCTCACTTAACTCTGGGCAGGACTGCAAACATGAACACCTTACACTGACATTATGTCACTGGGCTCTAACAGCTAAAGTGTGAAAACACCCTAAGTTATCTATTTTGGGCCAATTGGCAAGCAAAACAAGGTTACAAGGCAACCAGGCCTCCCATCTTCTGCTTTAACAAGCAGCTCATTCTGTTCCCTAGAGAAAAATAAATTAGCCAGGGTGGAGTAACTCCCACATTCAGTTGTCATTTAAATTGTAATGCCAATTAGGCTGGCAAACTTGCCATGGCCTGCAGGAAGCATTAATGTCTGGGACCGCATTATTTATGAAAGATGCGAATAAAATTGCAAGGAAGGGTTGTGATTGGAGCTAGTTAGACAGAATGTGCCCCCACGGTATTTTGCATTTGCCGTATTTCATGTTTGCACCCAAACAAACCTTGAAAGCTGCTTGAAGTCAACAAACGGTGAAATCTCATTCAGAATACTAGCCATTCAACCATAACTGAGGCCAGCAATGTCCCCACCCAGCACAGAATTAAAACAGAATTGTGCGTAATATAAAGCCAAATACTGAGACAATGAAAGCAACCTGTGTAAATTATGCAATACTACATAATTCGCTTGATTCTCATTATCCTAGCTGCAGAGGGGGGTATGCAAGTCATTAAATAGGGCTAACCTTCATGTGAATTCTGCCACTCAATGTCTCACTTCTTCCATTGGTTGCCTCCAACTCATTATCTCAAATGGCCTTGTCTTCCAGCATTAAAGTGGATGTGGTGATTAAGAGAGGATCCTTTAGGGAAGCAGATGTAGTTCAGTGGTAGGTCCCTGATTAAATTCCTGACATCTCCAGGTAGGTTTGGGGGTAGGAGACCTGTCTACAACCTTGGAAAGCCACTGCCAGTATGTGCAGAGTGGGCAATGCTGAGCAAAATGGACCAATGGTCTGCCTTAATATAATAAGGCAACATCCTATGGATTCCTATGTACTTGTGCTTACTACACGGAAACCCAGCCGTTTAATTGCATGCATGCCAATTTGATGGCCCTGCATACTTTTTTTTTTTTGCCATGCCTCCATACTACTTATAAAAGTATTGATTCAATTTGTATGGCTGCTGAATGGGATTGTTGTTAATGTTGTCATCAATAGTAGCCACCAAAATGTTGCCATCTGGTGGTAAAGAGAGAGATTGCATGAAGAAATGGGTGCAAAGTCTAGCTTGATGAGTACAGATGGGAGGGGATCAAGTTACTCGTATAGCTGCAGAGAATCAGGAAATGGAGGGATAGTTCTATAATAGTGAGGGTAGATCTGTTTTGGCAGTGACATACAAAAGATGGCTGGCATTGCATATCCACAAGAAAATGCCCAATATGTTATTTCAATAGGTATGCCAATACTCATCTGACCATGAGCAGATTTATTTCAAGTGCTTTAGGCTGGTGGTCTTCAGCCTTGGTATCAAGTTGTTGGAGCAGATTTTGGTGTTGCACAGGGTGCCCCTGAAATTTGAGGTGCCAGCATCCGCCACTGCCTTCACCAATAAATGGTGAAAATGGGGAGGAATTTCATCACTTACTGAGGAACTCCAACTTGGTTTCAAAATTACCAGTACCAGTAAATTCTGTGTATTTTTTTATACATTTTCCATTAGCCACCTAACATCTTAAGGATTACTAAAAATGCCAGTGAAGTATTCACTAGATTTTTTATATTTACCACAATATGACTCTTCTTATTAGCAAACTCAGTTGGTGGGCGATTCCATTGCAGCCAGAATGGCATCGCTGAGAAACGAGAGAAATATCAACATATACTAGCAGGAATATGAAATGAATATTTCATTTAATGTGGGAGAGAAACAAGATTCTCTTTTCTTCCTTATGGATTACTGTTTTTCCTCCCCTAACTCCCCAAGAGAAACAAGGAGAGGCTGAGGCTTACATGTACTCACTATGGGTAGTCCTTGGAGTTGGAAAATCGTAGGAAATTGGATACAAAGATCGAAGAACCCCAGCATGGGAGACACCCTCCCCCAGGTAATTGGTTCCATTGTTCAACTGTTCTGATAATTAAGAAATTTTAGTCTCCAGTGCCTTGAGTAAGGGGCTAATTAGAAATTTAAGCCTTGATTCTATTTTTTAAAAAAAAACCCACCCCATGTATTTAAGATTAGATGGCTCTTTTTTAAAACAAATCTTGCCTGCCAGTGAAAATATGTTGGCAATGTCAAACTTTAGGGAATTCTATAATAGATTATGAGAAAGTTACTCTGTGTACCCCCTCATTTTGAAGAGGTTCTGCGAGGTAACGTGCCAACTTGGTTAAGTCCTGAGAATGTAATCACTTTGAAGTAAAGCAGTTTAAATCTTATCATAAGATGTCTCCCTTGTGATGCCCAATTATTTCTTAATACCCAGTAAGTAATTTGTTAGACCAAGCTATAAGGAAACAGCCAGGTCTTCCTCCTCTTGCAGATGGTGAGCATGTTACTGACATGAGTGAACATTGCCAGTAATCTTTGCTTTCAAACATCAGTCAAAGAATTGAGAGAGAAAGAAATTGCCCTTTCAGAAAATGAATTCAGATTCCAGGAAAGGTGCAACAACCTAAAGGTATAACATAGCAGGCTGCCATGTTGGACCATTTGGAGTGGAGGGTAGAATCCAAAAAGTAACAGTAGGTTACTTTTATACCTTTAACAGGTCCAACAAAAATGTTACAAAGAAATGGGCAAAAAATACCGTTGATCAACATTCTTCATCAGATAGGATGAAAAGTAGAACAAAACCACAGACAGAGAAAATGATGTTGCTGTGCACTGTGAAAATCTTCAGCCTGTAATAACTGAAGATGAAACATTGTTAAACAGATTTAATTAGGTTAGGGCATATGTAGTGCAAAAAAAAAGGAACAAAAGGTGGAAGTACAGTAATAATCTCAGGTTCCACTAAAGGCTACAAAATTGTGCCTAAGATATATATGTAAGTCCAGCAGACAAATATAGAGGCACATCTCAATATTTTTTAAAGTATTTATTTATTTTGCTAAAATAATATACATATCACTGTATGTCCAGACAGAGACATATACATATTCACTATCTGAACGGGTCAGCAATAAATTTATAAAATGAGCGGGGCTAAGTCTTAACGTCTATTGTGTGCAATTTCTTTTGGTGACAGGTCAGTGTAAATTATGCCTGTTCTATGAACAAGTCTCCACCCATATCCATTATGTAAAGAATCTTGCTGCTGGTCCTAGACTAGGGCAAGCATGTTTGATGTTGGAGTGTGTAAAGAATTTTCTGGGAATACCTTCATGCTCCTTAAGACTTTCAGTGTCTGCTATCTGCATAAAGGGACATTTTTGCATTTGGCCAGTTGTGTTTGCCTGTTGTTCAGGTTGTGTCTACTGTTTCAGTGCACATAGGCTTCTGCCTTTAAATACTGACACATATCATTTAGGTTGTAATCCTGTTTCCAAATATTTGGAAGTAAGTTTCACTGAACTCCGTGGGCAATCTCTGAGCAAGCATGCAAAGCATCATGCTGCATGTAAAGGCTGCATTCTTATTCTTCTCTACAGCAGTTACACCTTCCCCATCACTGTATAGTGGAGAAGGGAAAGCTCCACCTGCTGTGTTCTTGTCTGTCTTGCAGCTACCAAAGGAGCACAACAAAAAGCTGTTGGGTTAAACAAACAAACAAATCCAAGAACTCTAGAACAAACAGAATGGGGTGGGAGGCAGGAAATGTAACCCATCCCATAATAAACACCTGAAAGTATCCTCCATCACCTGAAAAGAGTTTTTCATTGTTTATTTTAATATTTCAAATTCTTAACCACCCCAAGGTGTCTTGGCAGAAAGGTAGCATACAAACGCAACCGTTAAATGAACAAAGGAGCAGACAATCAGGTGTACAGTTACTATACCCACAGAAAATATTTGAAATATTTCAAAAAATGTTCATTTTTGTTCTCACCAAAATAGGCAGTCTCTACAACATAACACCAAACAACCTAAGTACACTTCCCCGGAAGTCCCTTCAAACTTGGCAGAGCTTATGCCTGAATAGCCACGCATTTAAAGATTGCATTGTAATTGGTCAACAGACAGACATTTGTGCAATGATATAAAGAAGGAGGGATGCGGGTGGCGTTGTGGCTTAAACCACGGAGCCTAGGACTTGCCGATCAGAAGGCTGGTGGTTCGAATCCCTGTTATGGGGTGAGCTCCCGTTGTTTGGTCCCAGCTCCTGCCAACCTAGCAGTTCGAAAGCACGTCAAAGTGCAAGTAGATAAATAGGTACCGCTCCGGCGGGAAGGTAAATGGCGTTTCTGTGCGCTGCTCTGGCTCGCCAGAAGCGGCTTAGTCATGCTGGCCACATGACCTGGAAGCTGTACGCCAGCTCCCTCAGCCAATAAAGCGAGATGAGCGCCGCAACCCCAGAGTCGGCCACAACTGGACCTAATGGTCAGAGGTCCCTTTATAGAGAAGGAAGGCAGTGCATTCTGACTGCTCAACTGCAATGGTCTAATTTTGTCAAATGATCTTTCCATATTTTGAACTATTGGTTATTGCATGGGTTAGATAATTACTGCTTGATGCGAAAGAGGGAGTGCTGCTCTGCCCTGCCACAGCATCCCTTACCCCCTTAGCTTGTGTGCTGGTGGTGCAAGATCTGTGTGGACAGTTCCCTGCCAGGCGCTGCCTTGGGTCAGCTCAGTTGGGTAGAGCGTGAGACTCTTAATCTCAGGGTCGCGGGTTCGAGCCCAACATTGCACAAAATATTCTTGCATTGCAGGGGGTTGGACTAGATGACCCTCGGTGTCCCTTCCGAGTCTGCGCTTCCTCCGCCCGAGGTGGCTGCTTCACCCTGGCCCCGACGGGAGCCGTCTTCCAACGGCAACTGGAGAGACACAGGTTCCCCACCCCTGCGAGGGCGAAGAGGCAAAATCGAGGGCGATGCGGGGCGCCGCCGCCGCTCGCCTCTCTCCCCCTTTGGGCGGGAGGAGCAGCACTTCCGCGCAAAGCCGCTAGGGGGCGTCCCGAGCTCGCCCCGCGGCCCCAGGAAAAAGGGAGCCGCTTCGGATCCGGCCGGCGGCGCTTGGCTGCGGCGGGATTCCCGAGCCGGGGCTGGAGAAGCCGTTACCCGCGGCCTCCGGGCCCAGTCGATTGCCGGCGGCCGCCATGAGCGCCGCGGCGGCCTCGGAGCGGGAGGAAACCTCGGCCTCGTCGTCGACCTTGTCCCCCTCAGCTGAGGAGGGAGGCGGCCACGGGGAGCCCCAGCTGAGGGCAGAGGAGGCGGCGGAAGAAGCGGAGCGCGAGGCTCGGCAGTTCGCCCTCTACCTGGCCCCTGAGGCGGGGCGAGAGGGGCGCGAGGAGGTGCGTGGGCGGTTAACGGCCGCGGCTGAGGGGCCCCCCGCGGAGGGAGGGGGGAGGGGGAAGCGTTGCTTAGCTACGGTGGTGGGAAGGACAGGTGGGCGTGGCGGCGGGGGTGGGGTTCCCGCCAAAATATTTGTGTGGGGGGGTTGGGGTTGGATTCGTTTGTCTCTGGCGGATGTGTGAGGCGTATTGAGACTTTGAAAGCCACGCTGCGGGGGGTGACGCGTGTCAGTGGGGGGTGTATACGTTCACACACACACAGATAGATGCCAGGCTTCGTTTAGTATCCTATCATTTTGTGTGTGTGTGTGTGTACACGTGTACACACACATATATTTAGATACAAACACACACAGTAGAATACTAAACTAACAGTAAGAGTCATTTGGGATGGACTCCCACGAGAGGCGGTGGACTCTCCATCCTTGGAGGCTTTTATGCAGAGGCCTCTGTCAGGGAGGCTTTGGCTGTGATTCCTGCATTTCAGGGGGTTGGACTAGATGACCCTGGGGTCCCTTTCAGCTCTACCCTTCTGCCATTCTATAATTCTAAACTAAGCCATAACAAAGGGAAGCAGGGGGTGGGCGTGGAGATGGGGATCCATTCAGAGTTGAAGCACAAATTTGGGTCTTATTTTCCTGACAGCCAGTGCAAATAGAGAAAATAGGCAAGGTTGCATTATTTCTCTTGTCCCGCAACAGTATTCTGCTTTGTGCCTGCCAAAGACATTCTTATTTAGACAAGCCTACGCAGATATTTAGAAAGTTTATATTAGTTTTAGTTCATTTTAATCTATTCTGGTATTAACTTTATGTATGTTTTTAATTAGGGTTGTAATATTTTAGGTGATCATTTTATTGTGCTATCTTTTTTCAGCTGCTTTGAGGTTTCTTCTACAACAATCAAGTAGTATATAAGATGTTATTAAATAAATAAACAAATAAGTACACTCAACTCCCACTTGATGGGACAAATTTTCCTGATTTTTTAATAAGAATCTTTATATAAAGGAATAACATTTTATACAACTGTCTTAAACCCAATCACAAACTCTGTTCCAAAGGCAGCTTCTTATAGCAGCTGTCCAGAAAGGCGGTCTTAATTCTGTAAAAGCAATTCTGTGTGGAGCCAAACTAATTAACTTGAGTTAGTTAGCTTTCTGATGGTCTGTCTTAATACATGAATGCAACCTGGAAAATAATTGAGGAATGGTTAGTTAGCATTATCAAGCAAAGAAGTTTTGCTATACACAAACTTATTTGACACTGCTATTCTTAGAAGAGCAGATAAATAAACTGGGAGCATGTGTGATTGGTGAAGGCAGCCTTTATCTTTTTTAAAATCAAACCACTTTATTATTTAAGATTTCTGTCCCACCTCCTCTACCAAGCTGGGCTGTCTGGGTGGCTGAAATTCAGAGAAAGCCTCAATGCAGTGAAACAAACAAACAAACTACTTAGTAAAACATAAACACATTTTCTTTTTTAAAAAAAGCTATGATCACCACCAAAGCTAACGGTTAGCCACCTTTCCTTCAGTGTTTGTTGAAGCATAGGAAAGCTAAAGAATTCCATACGCACAGACACATCTGCTTGCAGATGTCAGTTAATGTTATAAAAATTAATTTTATATCCTAAGGTTACAGTGCTGTGCCCGTTTATCTAGATATAATACAAGAAGCTGCTTTATACAGAGTACAGTATAAGATGTATATAGATGCCAGGAATGGAAATTTGGACCTGCATGCAAAGTATGCTGCTGTATGCACCCAGACTCGCTTCTGTGTCAGCATGTGCATAGTTGCACTATAAAAAAAGGTTTTATTTATTTATAATGTAACTTCCAGAAGGCTCCCAAAGTGGCTTATATGCAGTCATTTAAAATAGGACAACCCCTGTTCTTATTCTTAATAGTTTTAAAGACATGACATAAAAGGAAAAGGGACAGGGAGGAAAGATGAAAAAAGCAAACTCAGGTACCAGTTATTTAAATTAAATAGCAGGTCTTATAAGGACAAGTTAGAATAGAAACAGTTCAGGAGCAGGAGGTATCTGTCAGTGGAGCTGAGAAAATACCAAAGTTGCACTGTCACAGGTAATACACCCTGATTCCTTTCTGTGTTGGTGTTCCATCTGCTACAGTTAGAGAACTAGGTGGGGACAGACACCACAAAGAGCAGTGCCCAGGAGCTGGCAGTGCTACCCTTGGTTTATCTGTGATATGGGGCAAGAAGAGGTAAATCAACAGTAGCAATCACTCCTTGGGGGGAGCAACTGCAGCAAATTGCTGTTGCAGATGGTGCTGCTGCTAGAGCACATCTGCACAGTATATCTGAAGGGGTTCAAACTGCAATAGGCCAGTGGCCCAGCGATGACAGAAGTTGCAGTTCAGCAGTGTCTGGGGGGCTGTAGCTTAGCCACCCCAGATCTATTAAACCATACATAAGGAATAAGAATAAGAATAAAAAGAATACAGCAAAAAAATTAGAAGGGGAAAGAGAAATCCACTAGCTTTGAAGCTTTGCAAAAGATCCGGTGTTCGTTGTTTGTTTATTGTGTTTTTGTGTGTGTTCATTTGTCTTTCGTATTGCTGTAGAATAGATATGTTAATTTGTCTGTCACCTAATAGTTATTTTTAATACATATTTTAGCAGATTCACGTTAAATAACCACATGCAGATGTCTGAAAATGTTTTGTGTGTTTAATGTACTTTGACAAACACAAATCTTCAGAGTCACTAGGAGAAAGATGAATGAATGAGCTGCAGGCTCAGCGTCCCTTTCCTGTTTTTGTGATTTGCAGCAGTATTGTTGAATGTGGCCTAGGGAGAGAATAGGATGAAGGCTGTGTTGAGGTCCATGCTGCCCCCCCCCCCCCCGCCTTCTCATTGTATCTTAAGGGTTCATTCCATGGTGGCTGCAGTGCTAAGAGTAATGTAAGTTGTACAGCTGAAGCTGTGTTGGTTTACTTGTGCCTTTTAGACCCTGCTTTTTTTTTACTCTGAAGTGACCAAGTGAATCCATATCATTCCAGTACCATGGCTACTAACTACAGAGCGTACAGATCTATCTTGGTTAAAAAAGTCTAAATGCACCTTGGTTCTGCCTGAATTGAATGTGATACAAATGTTGCTTTGACCCCCTCCAGTTGGGGGAATTGCAGGGTTCGTGTGGTGTCACATATAGAGATGCTAAAGCCCTTTGTGCTACTGTTTTGGGTCTTATGTGACTGAAATGTGTCACTTGGCACAGAACTGTGCACAGTTACTAATTTTTGAATTGTGTACAATTTCCGTTCTGCCCCTGAAATGTTGTTTAATATACAGTCGTACCTTGGTTTTTGAACAGCTTAGTTCTCGAAAGTTTAGGCTCCCAAACGCCGCAAACCTGGGAGTGAGTGTTCCAATTTGTGAACTATTTTTGGAAGCCGAATGTCTGACAGAAGCTTCCTGCAGCCAATCAGAAGCAGTGCTTTGGTTTCCAAACGTTTTGGAAGTTGAACAGACTTCTGGAACAGATTCTGTTTGACTCCCGAGGTATGACTGTATGTGTACGTCACGTGTCTAATACTGCTCAAGGCAACGTACAGAACGATGCTAAGGATGTTAAAATATTATGTGTGCAGAGTCTCCTTAATGATTTAATAGTGTTCCTTTTTTAAATCCAACTCTCAGACAGGAAGGATACACAAAATCCTATGGTAAAAGTATTGAAACATGTAACTCGGCATGTTTCCATAGGAACCAATCTCATTATATGATTGGATCTCAAGATTCTCCAGATGTGAAGCTATAGGTTTCCTGCAATGGATTTGATGTAGATTATACTCCTTGGATTTTAATCTAAAAATACCAAGGTTCCAGCTTTTCAATAAACTTTGCTAAAATGGAAGCTAAAAGAAACACCACATACTCCTTGCTTTTGACTTAGACATTGCCATGGGTAAAATGCCATGAACTTGCATTAGGAACATAGGAAGCTGCCTCATACTGAGTCTGACTGTTTGTTTGCCTAGTTCAATATTGTCTACACTGACTGGCAGCAGCTCTCTAGGATTTTAGGTAGGAGTCTTTTCCTATTTTACCTGGAGATGCCGGGATTGAAGCAGTGACCTTCCGCTTGCAATGCAGGGGGCTCTACCACTGAGCAGTGGACCTCAGTATTAATTTTGCTGTGGTTTAACCATTGTTTTGTTTCCTATATGTACATTCTGGTGTTCTTTTTCATAGAATCTATAAGCACTAGAAGTAACTGACATATCATGTAGTTGAACCTCATGCTTGCAAAAATATACTTGCTCTATTTTAATGTCAGGAAGTGGTGAAATAATGTAGTAAGTACCTGCATAGGCTTTAGCAATGGTATGATAGTGTTGGTATATTATTATATTATATTATATTATATTATATTATATTATATTATATTATATTATAATATTATATTATATTATATTATATTATATTATAATTTTATTTTATTTTATTTTATTTTATTTTATTTTATTTTATTTTATTATAATTTAGCTGCTGGCACAAGCTAAAACATTAATGCAACCTGCTGCTGTTGTTTTCTGATTCTCTTCTGTTTGAGATGAGTTTTTGTTTATGGGACTAAATGAGCAATGCCAAAGACAGGTGAGAACCTAAGGCCACATACCCACAGTACTTGCACATTTTGAGTACCGTACTTGCAAGATCTCCACCCCCTCCCTTTGCATTGATGACAGAATAATTTAAAATGGGTGTGGTCCCAGTTTGTGAGAGTAGTAAGTCTGTTCCTTGGTTTACAACTCTTTCTGTTTTTATTCTTTATTCTTTATAACTCTTTCTGTTTTTATTCTTTATTCTTCTTTTTTATTCTTTATTCTTCTTTTATTCTTCCTTGAAGTGGCATTCTGTGCTTTTCAAAAACTTGTCACCAGTAAAAGGCAGCATAGTCTATACAGTCAGCAAGGCTGGGGCAGTGTTTTTCAACCACAACTCTGGTGTGTTGTCTCTCATCAGTTACTCTCTTCTATTCTGTGTGTTTATACTTTTGTAACGAATAACTTCTACATGCATTTGATCATTTCCTCCTCCCTCCCAATTCATTTTCCTTTTGTGGCATGCCATGCCTTTCCAGATTGTAAGACTGGGGTGAGGTTCTGTGTTTTATTCCTTTTCTTTTATTCCACTCTGGGAGCCTTTTCTGGCTGAGGAGTGGAATAAAAAATTATTTAAATAATAAAAATAGCATGATTACTAGCCAGCCGGAATTAAATAAATCTTTTCATTTGTGATAGATGGTGCATGTATTCATTCAATAACCGAGATCAAAAATAATTTTGAAACACGTTTTATTTATATTCTTCTAGCTTTAAATATTCAACACCTCAGCAGCAACAGATAAGACTGAATAATGCTTGGAAAAGGAGATTTTAAGAATGTGTTTGGCTATTTACATGTTGCAAGCAGTTTTTAAATTAAAGTTTTCCATATTTGCAGAATTGTGTTGCCATGTCTCTTTTTCTGCGCCTTTGGATGCGGCAGCTACTTTGTGCTGTGTCTCACTGCATCGTAGCCATTTTATGTTTGGTATCCAGAATACATTTTCAGAAATGTGCCCATATGCCTGAGAAGGTCAGCAACCATTAAATTACAGCAGTGCACTCTATATGCACCTTTCCTTTAAGTTGGATGGAAGCTGCAGCTGGTGCAGAATGCAGCAGCGAAGTTGTTCAAGGAGGAGTCCTTTCAACAACATGTAACACCACTGCTGAGAAAACAGCACTGACTTGTCAATAAGCTAGCGGGCCAAGTCTAAGGTCTTCCTCTTAGCAAATAAAGCCCCAAGCAAATTGGGATTGCCATGATTTATATACGTCTGTCTGGTAACTTGGATCTTTGAAATAAATGCTCTTAAGTCCACACAAAAATGGCTTTTAGTGTTGTGTCGTCTGCTGTTTGGAATTTGCTCCCAGTGAATAGTAGTCAGGTGCCTACAGTATTGGCGTTTAGGTAAAGGTAAAGGGACCCTTGACCATTAGGTCCACTCGTGACCGACTCTGGGGTTGCGGCGCTCATCTCGCTTTATTGGCCGAGGGAGCCAGTGTACAGCTTCCGACTCATGTGGCCAGCATGACTAAGCCGCTTCTGGCGAACCAGAGCAGCGCACAGAAACGCCGTTTACCTTCCCGCCGGAGCTGTACCTATTTATCTACTTGCACTTTGATGTGCTTTCGAACTGCTAGGTTGGCAGGAGCAGGGACCGAGCAACGGGAGCTCATCCCGTCACAGGGATTCGAACCGCCGACCTTCTGATCGGCAAGTCCTAGGCTCTGTGGTTTAACCCACAGGGCATTTAGGTGCCTACTTAAAACCTATTTGTTTGCCCATGCTTTCCCTAAGAGGTGATCCAGTTAAATTGAGTTTTTCTTCTGATTTATTGAGTTCTTGATGTAATCTTATTAATCATTTTATATTGTTCACTGCCCATATTGGTTTCTTTTAATGTTTGGTGATATAGAAATAATTCTATATAGAAATAATCAAAATATTTATTTGAATACTTGCACAGAGACATTATAGGAAGTAACTTCTTCAAAGAATTCCCTATGAATATTTTTTGTTTCGTTGTTTTAAGATAAAGCTATTGGTTTACTAGATGGTTAAGGTGTTATGATAGGTGTTGCCTACACATTTAAAGACAAGCCTGCAATGTCACATTGGTGGCAACGTTTTGGAACTGAAATTTTTCCCATCAAATCCCTTCAGTCTTATAGTTTTTCATCCCCATACCATAACTATTGTGTTTTTATCCCAAGGGGTAATACCTCTGTGGCAAAACCGCTATATGAAATTATAAAGAGGGTTTTGACCTTGAACAGTGGGCAACCCTAATTCACTTATTCTGTATTAAATCCTTGCAGGTTAGTTGGATACCACCCTTAGTCCGTACTGGGGCAGGAAGTTTGCTAAACTGGTCCCAGCTTGTTTAGGGCTTCATATGTCAGCAGCAAATCTTTGAACTTGGCTTGGAAGCTATTAGGCAGTCAGTGTGCATCTTAATACGATTTTGGAACTATGGTTAACACAGTAACCTCAGTTAGCATGAGCCATGGTTAAGGCAAGGTATCTATGCTGGCAAGAGGGCAGTTTGTGACAAAGCTACTAGCCTTGGTCAACTATGGTTAAGACTCAGGTGATATTATTTATGGGTTAAGTTGAGAAATGCTATGAAAAAATCATTAAATTAATGGTTTTCCTTTATTTTCATTACGTTTTGGTTTACTTGCCGACCCTGAGTGGGGTCGGCTATAAATCTGAGGTTGTATCCCAGGTTGTCTACACCAGTCCTAAAATGATCCAAAGGTAGGTAGAGAAAACTAGTTTTCACCAGAATTCTCTCTTTATACAGTGGTACCTCTGGATACGAACGGGATCCGTTCCGGAGCCCCGTTCGCATCCTGAAGCAAACGCAACCCGTGTCTGCTTCTGCGCATGTGCGTGATGTCATTTTGACCATCTGCGCATGCGCGAGCAGCGAAACCCGGAAGTAATGTGTTCCATTACTTCCAGGTCGCCGCTGAACGCAACCCGAAAACGCTCAACCTGAAGCAACTTCAACCCCCGAGGTATGACTGTATTCACTTCAAGACCCTAAGTAACCTGTTCAGTTTTTAAAGTGGTCAAACTTTTACGAGTGTGAATGATTGGCTGCTGAGACTGTTAATTCTGAAATTGTCTTCCAAACAGCAATTTTAGAGAAAATGTCACCATTCTATAAGTATACACAGAAGTTCTAAACTTCCATCAGCACAAAAGAGAGAAAATAGATGTTGCGAGTGGCCAAACCTCCTCACTTATTTTCCTTTCCACAACATGCTATCCCAAGAGTTTCTGTTGCTTTTGCTAACTATACAATAGAAATACTTCCTTGGAAATCCCACTCTGAAAGAAGTTTAAAACTCAACTAAGATTTGTATTTGTCTAAAATTGCTCTCAAGAGTGATCGCTGTAAAATGGAGAAATAATTTGGGTTCTTTAACAGCACCATCAACTTAAATGTGATTTCCATTTTTAAAAATTGATCTGTTCTCAGACAGTAGACCTATGTCTCAGCAACGTACCAACTATAATGCGTGCAGACTGTCCAAGCAGGAAATACTCAAAATTTGAAGGTATTGTATGCTTGAGAATTGCCATGGGCAGTCTTGAAACTTCAGAGGCGATCCGTTTTGAAAATGTAGCCTATTTCTTGAAAAACCTTGATTTTGTGCCTGTGTGCCTGTGCGTGACACTTAATTGCTAAATGGCAAATGATTATTTTATTTGATTACTAGTGTTTATTTTTAATAGCTGAGTGGCATTGCTGAACTTTATTGAAATGCAGACCGTGCTAATGTCTATTCTTGGAAGGCGATCGCCTCGCTCTTTCATAGATGCAACTTCCTTAAGATTGTTTGTTTGTTTCCAGGTGAAAGAAATAGAGGAGTCTATAGAAGAGATGTTAATAAGACTGGATGAGTTCTGTGGCATGACTGATCTGGTATGTACTTAGCTCCACCTCTGTAGACCTTGAACACTGTAACTGTTGTCTCTGTTTGGCTCCTGTGGAGGCCATCTTGTGAGTGTTTCAGAAGCCATGCAGGCAGCTCAGGCAAGGCAGCAGGCAGCTGTGGTGACGGGAGGGAGGGAACACGCTCTCTCTCTCTCTCTCTCTCTTCCCGAGGCAGCCATCTTGATTACAACCTTCCCTGAAATGGTTTTTTATTACAGCGATGGTTTAGCCACAAGGTGGCACTCTGGCGCACTAATATTTAAGGGCCTAGACTAGTGCTCTCTGCTTGTAAATTTAATGTGCTCCTTACAACACACACGCATGCACATCGAGGAATCTAGATCATCCCCATGCCTTTCTGGCTTTTGTTGTTTAAGCACTCTTGACAGGTTTATCTCACACACACCCATACACCCCGTTCTGTATGTTCCCTCTTCTAGATTTCTAGAGAGGTTAAAGTCCGGTGGCATTCAGTACAACAGGTACCTAAAGGTCATTTTGGGAAAAGTTGCTTGTTAGCAGTGCTGCCCTTATTATTTGGTGGGGTCGCAAAGCGCATTTCTCAGGAGGTTCCATGCTGACCTGTCACGATGATTGGCGTCCCCCCAGTTGATGGTTTAAGACTTGGGTTGGGGTGGCTGAATAATAGCTTTGATAATGATGCAGTCATCTGGTTGCCACAAGGTGCAAACTCATTTGAGACAACAAAATAGTGATGAGCTGCAATTGATAAGAATGCTATCAGCATCTTTCCTCACCACTGCTGTATATGCAGTGCAACTGGAAATGCTTAGGAGAAGTGGAATTGCTGTATGTTGTCACAGCAGCCCAACCTGGCCCCTTTTTAGTAGGAATTAGTTAGGCAAGTGCAAATGAAGAAAATTATGACATGTCTCGAACCCACCCAAAGCAGCAGTGCTGCAGCAGCTCTTCCCAAGAAAGACATCAAATATTTTTGTAACATAATTAGTACAGTGGTACCTCGGGTTACAAACACTTCGGGTTACAGACTCCACTAACCTGGAAGTACTACCTCGGGTTAAGAACTTTACCTCAGGATGAGAACAGAAATCGTGTGAAATCGCCCGGCAGCAGCAGGAGGCCCCATTAGCTAAAGTGGTACCTCAGGTTAAGAACGGTTTCAGGTTAAGAACAGACCTCCAGAACAAACTAAGTACTTAACCCAAGGTACCACTGTATCTGGCTTCTGCCACCTCTAAATTCCCTGTGACAGTTGCAGCTCACAAAACCCTTATTTCCCACTTACCTGGAAGTAAGCCTCACTGAATTGAATGGAGGATACTTTTGAGTAATCATGGATAGGGTTGTGATACTAGCCTAAATGTTTACATAAGATGGAAAACAGTTGTGTGATTTGAAGAAACAAAACAACTCTCCATAGGTGAGTAAATTAAAATCCTGCTTCTTTTTAAATCTGATTTTTGGTTTCCAGTGTAGTTTTGCCATTGTTTCCAACACTATCACATGCAGATAGCATTTTTACACTACCTTCATTTCAAAATTTTGCTTAACAGTAACAAGCAAAAACAGCAGACGGCAACACCGACTATTGCAGCAATAGAAAATTACAGTGGAGGTTAAAAGCCTGGGAATCTAAACGACATCTGCAGTCTTGCCAGGCAAACCTCCGTTGGGAGAGGGCTCTGCAAGCGACTCGTCACAACTAAAACAGCCCTCTCTCATTTGGTTCAAATGGTGGCGGCAGCATCCAGAGGAAGGCTTTTGGGGAAGATTTTAGTGTACAGGCTGGTTGATGTAGGTGAAAGCATTATCCAGGTCCCAAGCCATGTAGAGCTGCCTTTAAAGGTAAGTACCAGTGCTTGGAATTGCGCAAACCACTATTCTTGGGACTTTAATGTTATGTTGCTCATAACAGCTGGAACAGGGGCAATGTTGCTTACTCCCGTTACTGATTTAATATTGCAATGAATGCGGAGAATTGATTAAACTCTGCAAGTGGCCAAAGATTTATTCTGATCAATCTTATTATAGTGCTTTAAGTTTCAAGCTTGGAACTGTTCAAACAAAATGGTTAGAGTTTGTGGCTCTGTAATATTTTTGCAAGTTTCAGGGCCACTGAAGGAATAGCCACTTCTTTTTTCATTTTCCCTATAGGGAAAGTTTAACTGAAACTTTTGCCTATACTGAGTTTTGAGGTACACTTCATTTTATTGGCATTTCAGCTATTTAAGACTTTCAAAAATCACTTAAGTTGGTTCAATAAACTGAGTGCTCCCTCGAGATCCCCCCCCCCAAAAAAAAACCCTTTCCTCAATGGGGGTTTGTTTGCTTGCTTCATCTTTGCTTTACCCATGAAAACATTTTTAGAGAATCTGAAGTATGAATAATTAGGCTGTGTACAAATTATTGACCTGCTATGGCAGCATCAAAGCATTGTGCTTAGTCTGCTGAATTTGTGCTTGGCAGTGCTAAATACCTGTAGTGGCAGCTTCCTTTCAGCAGTGTATGAAATAGTATCCAATAAAATTTCATGTCATCTTTTAGATTCATTCCAATTTTTGCACATAAAAACAAACCAAGGAATTTATAGTCTTCTGTTTGTTGTCATGAAGAAATGGATGCATCGTTTTAATTAGTGAGTCAATAAAACATTCTACATTAATTTGTTTCACTGCTTTCGGTATCCTTCTTCTCTGGGTATGTTTAGTTGTTACAGTTATTGGGCTCAATGATTCTTTATATATTTGCATAAATTTGTTGGTTCCTACGATTTATGAGAATCCTAACTTCAAACAATCTTTGGGCAAAGATGTGGCTGAACTAAGAGTGCTGGTTATATAAATATATAAAATGAGATCCATCACATTAGACATGTATGACATCAGATTTTCTTTACACGGCCATACATTTTTATCAAATTCACGTATTTGTAGATGTGAGAGCCTTGATCAGCAGGGCGTGTGAAACAGAACTAATCAGCAAAGTCTCATGTTTTGAGGGTTTTAAAAAACAGCCTACTGATGTAATGATTTCTAGCCCAGGGAAGCTAGATTTGCTGAACATAGTAAACCTGGTGAGACTTATTTCATTTAATCTACGAAGCAGAAGGGTTTAGATATAGAATGGCACACTAGGTTGTTTTATACCTAAGCCCATCTGGTCATCCATCAGTCATGTTTTGGGATCTCTACATCTTCGCTTTCGTTTTTTTTGGTTCCCTCCTGATGGTTCGGCATAGGGTTCGCCAACTGGGATCTGTAGACCAAAATGTCAGGAGGCCGCTGGATCTGTGAAGGCTCTTTTAGTGTTACATGTGAGCCAGTCTTGTCTTTTTGAAGTTGACTTGTTTCCACCAACCGTAATTAAGACTACAGTAGTACCTCTGGTTACGAACTTAATTCGTTCCGGAGGTCCATTCTTAAGCCGAAACCATTTTTAACATGAGACGTGCTTTTGCTAATGGGGCCCCCTGCTGCTGCTGCGTCGCTGGCACGCAACTTCCGCATCCTGGGGCAAAGCTTGCAACTAGGGACATCTACTTCTGGGTTAGTGGAGCTTGTTACCTGAAGTATTTGTAAGGAGGACGGTACGTAACCCGAGGTTCCACTGTACTACAGTTTGCCTGAGTGTGAATGTCACAGCAAACTGGTTGGTCTAAAACAGAAGTGAAAATGTCCAAAGTAATCGTTGCAGCCATGCTGGCTGGGAAGGGCAGTGTGTGCAAGCTTGAGGCTCACTGCGGGAAATATGTAGACACAAAAGAGGAAAGGGAAAATAGAACCGTCATTCTGTCTCAACACAGGCAGACACACACACCAGCACACACAAAGACTTTACTACCTTCTCTCATCCTGTGTCAGATCAGTGGGACAAAAATAATGTGGGCAAGAAGAAACAAAAATACCAAGGGATGTTTTTTCTAAAAGTATTTTGAAGTGACAGATCGCCTCCTCTTTATAAAAAAAAAAAAATGAAAGGCATTCTCCCTCATGTAGCAGTGGCAACTTCTTCATACTGGTTGTTTCCCTGATAAACACAGAACCCTGAGCTCTCTCTTCTCACCCACCCACCCAATACCAATTGGGATACAGTAGTGAGGAGGACCTACCTTGCTCAGTTTGTTTTGGTTACTCCCAGGGAAAAGGGATTATGTTATTTTTCAAGAACCTGCCATGGGGGAAGGGAGGAGAGGAGGGAAGAAAAGATCCCATCAGAGTTCACAACACTCTTTCTCTAAGAGGGGAGGATAGAATGGAATTTCTTTTTTAGCATAGGGGGTGCAAGGGTGAGGAGTAAATAAGGGCTTGCTGCATATTTCTATGTTGCTTTCTTTGTTAGTATGGTTCTTAATTCAACCTGCTAATCTCTGGCAAAAAGGTGTTCTATTTCTTGAGGAACAGATTTCTGTATTGCAGGGGCTTGAACTAGATGATCCTCATGGTCCCTTCCAACAGTATAATTCTATCATTCTTTGATTCTTATATATTTCTGCATCTGGAGGAAGATGCCTGTTTTGACCTTATAGGGCTTACCTTTAGTGTTCTTCTGAAGATTAATATCTCCTTGTTTTGTCTACATTTCAAACTGCATTTCTTTTCAATGTACTTACGTTGGCTGTGCAAAAGGCCTTTTGAGGTTGCTTCTTTCAACATTAGCAAGCAACCTTCGCTTGCTTATCTTTGGCAAATTAAGGGTCAGTTTCTAACCTCTGCTCCGTTTCCTTGTCCTTGAACCAATGATTTCTAAATATTTCCAGAGAGTTAGCCTTGCTTGTTTGCTGCTGCAAAAACAACAGAGTTCTGAAGCACCTCAAATACTAACATTTTTATTATAGCATAAGATTGCATGGATTAGAGTTTATGCCAGGGGCCAGCAAACCTTTTCAGCAGGGGGCCAGTCCACTGTCCCTCAGACCTTGTGGGGGGCTGGACTATATTTATTTTTTGGGGGGGGAATGAACTAATTCCTATGCCCCACAAATAATAAGAGATGCATTTTAAATAAAAGGACACAATCTACTCATGTAAAAACACGCTGATTCCTGGACTGTCCGTGGGCTGGGTTTAGAAGGTGATTGGGCCGGATCCAGCTCCTGGGCCTTAGTTTGCCTATCCATGGTTTATGCCATGATAACTTTGTTTAGTCCATGAAATGCTCTGTTGCTTTTGTAAGTGTTTGGACAACAAAGACCTGGGTCAAAGGGATGTCAAATGATGATGATACCACCTTTGTCTGCTTCATCTTTTGTTGGTGTAAAGCAGGGTGGGAAATGGGAGGCCCTCCAGATGTTGTATGACTACAACGCCCACTGTCCCTGACCATTGGCCATGCTAGGTGGAACGGATGGAAGCTGGAGTCTGACAACATCTTTTTTTTATATATATAATTTTTATTGGTTTTTTCAACGCAAATTTAAAGACAAAACAAGACACCATACATAAACAAACAAAACATATAAACATGTATAATTTCAAACCTCATTTTCATAAACCTTACTTCCCAGACTTCCCCTTACCTCCCCTTTTCTGCATCCCTATTTTGAGATTTTTCAACAACTCCTTACACCAATTGTCTAGTTACTTATTTTCTTTTTTAGCTTCTTCTCATACTTAATCAATTGTAGCTATAATTCAATATTTTCTTTTCCCTTGACATTTTAGCACTCTTCAATTTTACAACAGTTCTTAAGATATACTTTAAATTTCTTCCAATCTTCTTCCACCGTCTCTTTTTCTTGGTCACGGATTCTGCCGGTCATCTCCGCAAGTCCCATATAGTCAATCACCTTTGTCTGCCATTCTTCCAATGTGGGTAGTTCTTGTGTCTTCCAATACTTTGCTAAGAGAATCCTTGCTGCTGTAGTGGCATACATAAAAAACGTCCTGTCCTTCTTAGGCACCAGTTGGCCGACAATGCCCAGGAGAAATGCCTCTGGTTTCTTATGAAAAGTGCATTTAAGCACCTTCTTAATTTCGTTATAAATCATTTCCCAGAAGGCCTTAATCCTCGGGCAAGTCCACCAAAGGTGGTAGAAGGTACCTTCAGTCTCATTACATTTCCAACATTTATTATTGGGCAGATGATAAATTTTTGCAAGCTTGACTGGGGTCATGTACCACCTGCAAATCATTTTCATAATATTTTCTCTTAAGGCATTACATGCCGTAAATTTTATACCGGTGGTCCATAACTGTTCCCAGTCAGCAAACATAATATCATGACCAGTGTCTTGTGCCCACTTAATCATAGCTGGTTTAACTGTCTCATCTAGTGTATTCCATTTCAACAGCAGGTTATACATTCTTGACAAATTCTTAGTATTGGGTTCTAACAGTTCTGTTTCTAATTTTGATCTCTCCACCTGGAAGCCAAATTTCCTGTCTTGTTTAAACACTTCCATTATTTGATAGTAATGAAGCCAATCTCATACCTTGGACTTCATTTTCTCAAAATTCTGTAATTTGATTTTTCCACTCTCTTGCTCCAATATTTCACAATATTTTGGCCATTTCGATTCCATATTAAGTTTTTTCACCTCCTTAGCTTCCATTGGTGACAGCCACCTAGGGGTTTTATTTTCCAACAAATCTTTATATCGAATCCAAACATTATATAGTGCTTTCCTGACAATATGGTTTTTAATCCTTTATGAGTTTTTACCTTGTCATACCATATATATGCATGCCAACCAAATCTGTTATCAAACCCTTCCAAATCCAAAAATGTCTGGGAGTCTGACAACATCTGGAGCGCTTCAGGTTCCGCAGTGCTATAGTAAAGAATATGTAATCTTAACATTATGCAGAGTCTTCACTGGATAGCTTTGA